>NW_028262333.1:6705108-7016130 GCF_047370975.1 Nipponia nippon | reverse complement strand
AGTGTTGGCAGCACTAAGGACTTCTGTATTTCCTCAGCTGTGATCTTGGTAGGAAGGTCTAAGCTGTGGAATTGGTTACAAGTATTCAGCGTGTGCTGATTCAGACGATGCTGGGCATGGGAGGCCAGGACTGGGCCCGCTGGAGTTCTGTCTGCCCTCTCCTACCTGACCGCCATCCACGATGCTGCTGGCACGTCTGCTGCCCTGCACAGCCATGGCTGGGCCTGAACCTCACTTTCCCTCCCAGGCCAGCTGTGATTCCTCTTGTGCAGAGCTCTGAACGCCATCAGCGAGATCTTCCTACAGATCCTGCTGCCAGGCAGCAGCTAACAGTGTGTCCTCCGCTACCCAAATCTTACAGCCACACCTGGCACAGTCATTGCTGTAAATCTGATTTCTAGCTCCTACCAGAAAAACAAGCCATCTGACCTGGATGATCAACACTCAACCCTCTAGTTTGCTTTCTGAACTAGAACCTAACCACGGTTTGCAATGGCTGCAGGGGCCCGAAAAGCACTCTGCTCACCCCTGCGTGCACGAGCAAAGCAATCTTCCTAGCACAACCCCTAACGCTGCAGCCAACTTTGGCTGCTACAAAGCTTTGGGAAGTGGGTGATCGCAGCGTGGGCTGTCCGGAGCGCCTGCTCTGCCGCCGGGGTTCAGTGGAGGGTCACACTCCAAGTGTTAATTACATGTTCTCCTTGCTGAAGGGTTTAAGAAGTACATGGATTGGTATGGCAGCACTCCCTACCACAAGCTTTGGTGTCTCCACTGGCTCAGTAATCCAGCCCAAAGCTTTTATTACTCACTGAGTGTTATTGTGTGTGTGCTTCTGCTAAAGGTCTTAGAAAGTTTTACTGAATACATATTTATTCTAAACCCAAAAAGCTTTCACCAGCTTAAAGCAAAAGTCAGCAGCTTCTCAATAACCTATTTATTACTGACACGACTACGAGGGTACCTGCAAAATTGCATGGGCTGCTTGGCCCAGCTGGACCGCTGCCTGCTGCCTCCCTTCCCCCAGCTCCCTGCTGCACCCCGTGAGCTGCTGCACCCCAGCAATCAGCAGGAGATGGCTGAAAGCCCTCCCTGTCCCTGGTGGATCCATGGGCAGGGAGGCATCTGCAAGCGCCGGGAAGGGAATGGGGGAGCAGGGCTGAGCCAGAGCCTCTGCGACCAAGGAGGGTGTGGGGAGGTGATAAGTTACCAGACCGTACTGTTCTTGCCATGATGCTGTGATTTAAGAACAGGTCCTGGTCTCTACTAAAATTAGACTGGCTGGGGCTGGGACATGAGAAAGACCCTTGACTCCTATCACCAAACCTCCTGAAACTTCACTCACCCATTTTCCAGAAAGTTTAAGACTATCCCCATGCTGGGTGGTACCATGTTACTTTGTCTGGGATAGCAGTTAATTAGTTAATAACAGATAAATAACTATGCAGGCAGATGCTGCTGATGAGCACTTGGACAGTTTCAAGAGCCGAGCTTGCATCAGCCCTGTGGATGCTGGCCAACCACGGTGACTTCAGACCCTTCTTTTGAAGAGATGTGCTTTCCTCTTGGTTGCTATGTGACACACAAATATGCAGTAAACCATGCTGCCCTGGGCCCAAAACATTCAAAATGAAAAGATTTTTTTTTTTTCCATAGGACCTCTTCTAGGTGCAGTTAGCAAGGTGTTACTTGCGTGCTTCAAAACATCCTCAACAAGAAGCATGGTCAATTTGAAAGTTATTTAAAAATGGCAATACTCTTAGAGCTCATAACCTCCTCAGAAACACCTACAGGGATAACATGGCACTAGATGTTTGCGGACAGCCATGATGGGTGACAGGCATAACGAGGAACACCAGCGGTGTGAACAGAGTAGAAGGCATGTGCTGTTGCAAGGACTTTGTCACCAAAATAAACCCAGCTCTGGCCGTGGTCTGTCAATGCCCAGCGGCCAGGCTCAACAACTGTCAGTAAAGACCAGGATGCTGCTGACCCAGCGCCAGCGCAGAGGATGAAAGCAGATCCCACCAGCCCTACATGCCTGTGACTGACGGCTCTTACAGACAGGCACAACCGAGGTACCGTGAATATAACCAGGCATGGAATAATCAGGGCTCAAATGTCACAATGTTCAGCAGACTCGGCAGGACAGCCCGTCCCCACGCTCACGGTCTCCTCCTCCCCATATGTATTCTTTGCATAAAACCATCCCCTCTTCTCTCCTAGCAGACAAGTTTTCAGGGGCTGAGCTACCCTGGGGCACTGTGAATCCAAGGGATGGAAACACTGCAGCTGGTGCACCCTCTCCAGACGGAACCTCTGGCAGGATGCGCTGTCTCAAGGGGCTGGTCACACACTCCCACCCCAGCGCACCAGGAACTTCCACCACACACAAACTTCAGAGAAGCTTTCCTTGTGCTTGTGCATGCTGTTCCTGGAGGAAGAGGGTTGCTGACCCAGAGCTGTGCCTCTCCCTCCAGTCTCTTTACCCCCTTCCCGTTGAGATCCATGGGGTCACCCTTACTTCTGTGGGGGAGTCTAGCTCCAAGTGATGAGTGCTCACGAGCGTTTGATGATCATGCTATTCTGTGTTGTTGGCTCCAGCTCTCCCAACTGCTGATGTTCAACTTGAGAGCCAGAGCTGGAGGGAACTGGGAAGAGAGCCCACTGGCTCTGTTAACTGAGAAACACTCACAACTCCACTGGCTTCCACACCATTCCCACCATCCACATCATCTCCCAGAGGCAACATGGAGCTCTGCAGCCCTTCAAACTCACACTCCAGAGCAGACATGAATGGGAAGGAATCTGAAACTCAGCTGCTCGTGCTGGATGCACGTGAGGTCTGCCAGGAGGCAGCAGGAGACACTCTCCGTGTTGTACAAGGCAGGTGGTAGGCAGTGACGCAAGTTTTTCCGCAGTGGAGCAACTCTGCTTAGTTTTCTCCTGGCTAGAATATACATTGGGGCTTTGGCAGTGGAAACGAGGGAAATCAGCAGATGTATGGCCTGAAACAAACTAAACTTCTAGGTCAGCACTCAATGTTTTCAAGGAACCATTACATTAAAAGCGGTAGGTGTTACTGGATTACCACATGATTTCAATCACCTGCCCAAACTGACATTAGGGTGGGTAATTCTTCAAGCCAGAATTTATTTGCAGCCTTATTAAGGACTAGAAGTCAAAGCAATTTCAGGACCGTTCCTTCCTTTCTCCTTTGGACGGAGGCAACAGGTGACGCCATCCACAAAATCCTCGTCAGAGATGATGTGTCACGGAATGTAACAAAGGCTCTGGAAAAGCCGAAGTCCCTGGAAGGGATTGCCCTTGACCATCAGGAGCCCACAGTGCCTCCAGCACGCCCACCGCAAATGCCAAGATGACGTCCCTATCAAAACACCGGTTTCCACCCTGTGGAACCTCCGCCTACGCTGAAGTGCGACAGTGGCCAGAGAGGAAGGGGAAGGTGGGAAGGGGCAGTGGGTGATGTTGACGTGGATTCATCCCGGGCTTTTGCTACCAGCTGCAGCTGAGAGGCCCAACACTCAATAGGCTTCGTGAGTGACCAGATCCCTCATTTCTCCAGAGCAAGCCCACCTCTGGGTAGCCAGTGTTCGGAGGCACAATGGAGACTCAGCTCCAGAAAGCACACCCTGCCCCTGCCCGCTTCGAGCCTGCTGCGGGCAGGGGATTCAAGACCACCACCCCAATACTGCTTCTGCCAGGGACATCAGCCTCCAGGCAGGGCTCACGCCCACAGACTGTGAGCAACTCCCTCACAGATCAATTAAATGGACACCCACCACATAACTACATTTCAGCTGGAAAAGCCACTCAGGCTTTAGTTACTTGTCCTTAAAAGAAAAGAGAGGGGGAAAAAAAAGAAAAATAAGGAAGAAGAAAAAAAGAGCACCTTGAATTTCTATTAGATGGTGACAAAAATTTACATTTCAAAAATAGCAGGACCTAACTGCTACCTTCAAAAGTGACTTAAACTCCTGGGCATGGACATACTTCTGTGGCTAACTGCCTGTGGAAAATCAGTTGGTAGCCTCATGCCTACATCCCTTGGGACTCCAGCCATGCTGGAGCAAGCCTGCCTTCGGCTCCCAGCTGCCTCCTTCAGACAACGGGACGTTGGTGCTTTTGCAAACATCCCCCGGGATTCCCACAGCCTGAACAGGACTGCAGGGCCTCCGAGAGCTGACCCACCCCAGACTGCACAGACTGACGCATCCCTGCACCAAAGCACGGGAGTCTTGCCGCCACAGAACAGCTCCTGCACCCCGCATGCACGCAGAGAAGGTGTCCAGGCGAGGGAGAAGCTGTTTCTTCTCTTTGCCAAAAATAAATGAGGTTGAAACCAAACACGTCAAATGGAATATGCTAATATGTGTACACAAGTGACTGCTGCTTCAAGGCCAATTAATTCAATTACAGCCTGACCCTGCAGAGCAATGAAGTGCCCTTGAGTTGGGCGGTTCAACAAGTGCTTTTTCTTTCCCAGGGCCGGGTCTGCTCAGTGACCTGCACGAGGGCCAGGCTGGAAGGGAGCTGCCAGCCACAGAGGCTGGCCCAGAGGGCTGCAGGACCGGGCACTGCCGGGGCCCCCGTCCCTCTGCTCAGCTCCGCTGCCAGCATCAGCAGTAACCGGGTGAGACGTTTCACCCCGCCAGCTCCGGAGAATAATCGCCTCTCTCCGGTTCCTCCCTTCAAAGGCACGATGGCAACGCGGAAAGCCCAGCAGAGCAGCATGTATGCCCTGGTTTTGTTACTGATTACGTACATTAACGATTCCCTGCCTTTCTCTCACACTCCCCCCAACCCAAGCCCCCAGGTTTCTGCTCCCCAGCTCCCTTCGCAGCTGATGTTTTCCTTCTCTGCACTGCTTGCCTAGCAAGCCTCGGAAGAGACAACCTAGGCTGAAAAACAAAACCAAGCTGAGGACATGCAGCAGCATTCCCAGGGCAAGGCTTGCTGGGAGCCAGCACAGGCGCCCGGGGGACGTCAAATCGCCTTCCTCTGCCGGAGCCGTCAGCAGCTCCTCAGGCAGGAGGTGGCCTCCGTTGCGGCGGGGGCTCCCTGAACCCGCAGCCAGGACGGTACAGGGCTGGGCTCTGCAAGAGCTCCTCGCTGTGCGGGTGCAGGGTTAGCATGAATGGAGCTGCTCTCCCCTGCGCAGGCCGGTAACGGGAAATACTCACAAACCGCTGCCTCCCACAGGGGTTGAAGCTGCTCACCCCCTCAGCCCCTGGCCCTACCGCAGGCCCTGCAGGATGAGCTGCGGGAAGGACGCAGAAATTATACCAGGAAAAAAGGGAAGGGAGAGAAACATAAGAGCAAGAAGGTGGCAGCACTGGACTTGCAGAACTCAAGAGTACGTGGAGGCAAAAATTGAGTCTGTAAATGGCCTTGGCAGCTGGCTCAAGGCTTAAAACCTGAGTGCAGAAGTAGGGAGCAAATTAAAGCAGCAGTACAGTAAAGAAGCAGAAGTAGCAGAGCACACAGCCAGGCTTGCAGGAAAAAATGAGGGGTGCCCCAAGAGACATTTCATTCCCAGTCAGGAGAATTGTTCTTCCTCTGTCCAGCCCTTAGCCGGCAGAGAACCCAGTGCCAGCAGCGCAGGGCCGGTGCCAGGTGCTCCTGCCACAGGATGTCACCAGAGCGCACGGCCAGACCCTCTGGGACCCAGGGCTGGTGCAGCTGCTGGAGGGTGCTGCTGCCACCTCCCCTGTCCCTCTCTGCAGCCCTTCTCCCACCCACCAGTGCCTCCAACAGCCCCATAGCCTGCCCCATGGACACGAGACACCCAACCTGGACAGCATCCTCCCAGCAATGCTAAGACAAGGAGGCTCTTGGCCAAGCGGGTGATGATCCAGGGCACCAAAGAAATGCTTTAAAATAACTCTTCAGTCCTCAGCTGTGAGCAGAGGGCCTGCTGCAGGCTGCTGTGCTGTCAGAGCGAAGAGCCCTGTGAAAAAAGAAAGTCTAGGGATATCAAGACCCCACTGCGTCCCCTGCGGGAGGTCTGATACCCCCAGCCAGCAGACACGGGGAGCACACGGGTACCCCTTTTCTAACTGGTGAAAGCCAGGCTAAAGAGAGCTCCCCTCTCCACAGGCATCTCTAAAACTGAAGGTACCTGGCTGGGGCTGGCTCAGCTCACTGGAAGCATCATCTATTTTACATCGCAGAGAAAACCAGATGCTGTAAACCACAGACAGACCTAAGCCCCACCCATGAGCAGATCCAGACTCGTGCCACATGG
The DNA here is from genome assembly GCF_047370975.1 of Nipponia nippon. NCBI lineage: Eukaryota > Metazoa > Chordata > Aves > Pelecaniformes > Threskiornithidae > Nipponia > Nipponia nippon. Next base: position 7,009,865 of record NW_028262333.1, on the reverse strand, counting down.
AGGATAAGTGCAGCTGTGAGGGTGGCACAACTCTTCTCCCACATGGGAGCAGAGCATGTGCTGCATCCGATGATGGTATCTCGGTCCCTTCTGCCTTTCTCCCCGCTCCCTCATACATCAGTCTCTGACGTGATGGGAAGGTTTGAGCCAAATTCAGGTCCCTTCTCACTTCTTTAATGTGTATGTTGAGGATCAGGATTTTCATTAGGTTCAGCTATTTCACCATGATGTGAAAGGTGCAACCTGTTGTTTCCTTTCCCCACTGACACACAACTTCTGTGAAACTTTTTTGTGTAATCTGAACTCACTTTACCTCATCCTAGCAAAAAACATAGGCATTGTGACCCACTCTCTGCACAACATGGGGCAGCCTGCAGACAGCTCTCCAGGGATGACTGCCAAAGCAGCAGCTACCCAAGCATTTCCAGGCACACCAGCTACCCACACCACTGGACAATGACCGGGACAGGGTCTTGGCAGGTGCCCAAGCACAGAGCGAGGATCTCGGGTCACTGCTGTGACACAGCAGACATACCTGTGCATCCACAACAGGCACAGGGATGCCTCAAAGCTCTCCCTGGAGTGCTACCCCAGAGTCCTGTGACAGTCACAGGCACCAGCAAAGCAAGACGCTATTGGCAATCACAGCTGCTGCAAGCAAAGAGAGCACGGCATGCCTGGCTGCTCTGTCATCTCACAATCTTTAACCCAATGTCAGCGTTCTTGAGGCCTGACCCATGGCAGCATGGCTGGGGATGCAGGCTTTCATGGCACAAGCTGACAATCCTGTTCTTTAGGACACATCCTGCAGCCTTCACAACACCACCTGCAGCCACACCAGCACCTGGGACAGGACAGTGAGCTACCCGGATGTCGCGCTGCCTGTTGCAATGGGGACAATGGTGCACAGCACCGACCCGCTAGGGATGCCTGCTCCCGCTGCAGGCAGCTGCATCCCTCCCTCCTTCCTGCTGCATCTGGGCCATGGGAGACCGCTCATCCCGAAAGGTCATCCCTGGTGAAATGCTAATGCCAAGCCTGGAGGGAGATGGCTGCCACTTCACACTTAGCTCCCTCCATGGGGTGAGCTTTGCCTAAGGAAGAGCATCTGCATTTCCACTGAAATGACTCAGTCCCCTCAGAGCATGGATGGGCCAGCCTGAGTCTGGGAAACACAGGCACCTATCTTGTCCCCTTTAACGTGCGGAGCAAGGACTAGAAAGGTCTGAGCTCCCTGCTCAGCATCACTTCTTTTCCCCCCTCAGCTGAATGGAAACACCCGTTACCAGCTCCAAATCCATGTGTTGTAAAATGGAGCTCAGCTGTTCCCAGCAGAGCAATGGGATTCTGCTGCATCCGACCTGCAGCCAAGAGCCAGCCCAGCTGAACAAGCCAAGGTCCAGCTATATTTTCCAGCTCCTCAGCCCTGTCTCCAGGAAGGCTGCCGGCATGTTTGGCTTTTGTTTCTTCCTCCCATTTCCTCCAGCCATCCATAGCAACTGCTCCCCGGCAGAAAAATCAACCTTCTCCACCTTCCACCTCTTCGCAGAGGTGATGATGGAAGGGGTCCATGTAGGGAAAGCTTTCGCCTGAAGTAAAGGGACAGAGCAAACGCAGCTCTAGCTGGTCTCCATCATGGTTTTCCTCGGGATTAGGGCTGACCATCAGTGACCAGCTTTGCACTCACCCAGACCATCTCTGGAGAGCAGGCCATACATATGAAATGACTTTTCTGGGTCTCATCACAAAACCTCCTTGTTCTGATGTTATTTGCAATTTACAGTCTTTCTCTAGGTCTGTTTGCTTGCACTTTTCAAAGCTTAATCTCTTTTTGTCATTCCCAGCTCGCATCTCTGAGTCCTCAAAACCACATCGGGATTGTTCCTCCCCAGCTGGCATTCACAACATCACTGCTACCTACGCACACAGTCACTTTTAACACAGATGCATACAGCTTCCCACTAAACAGTTCATACACCCTCCCTTTAAGCCCCACACAATTTTCCTATGGAGCTGTATCCGCCCAGTCAATTTGCAAGCTCACGCTCCAGAGCTGGCAGCCCAGCTGACACGGTGTGCACAGGGTCAGGCCATTTCCAAGCCCCCTCCCTTTGCACACGAGAGCTCAGCTTCTTCTGGGCTGCCTTGATCCGTGTGTTCGGTGCGGAGGGTGCCGGCAGCCGGCCACCAGCCCAACCTCTGTGGGACTTCGGCTGCCCAGGCAGTACTGCGAGCAAAACCTTTCTGCAAAAGCGAAGCAGCTTGAGAGCCCACCGAACGCCCCGCTCGCCCTGCCTGGGAGGAGGCTACCGCCGGGTGCGGCACAAGAAGAGCAGAGCAGCATAGAGGCTGAGCGACACAGAAAAGCTGCTGAGCTACAGCCCTGGGACTCTGCTGAATCCTCCTGGAAGACCCGTGTCTTGGCAGCTGCCTGCCTGCTGGCAAGACACTGTCATTAGGAAACAAAAGTCCCCAAAAGCCTGGTCCACCTTGGCGGTGGCATGCCTGGCATGTGTCAGAGACAAACACTCCTCCCACCCGGTGGACAGGCAGAGCTGGGGGTGTCCTGGCCTGTTGGAGGTACCGACATCTTAAGATAAAAAGAAAAGGAAAAGATTATTTTGAATGGAGCCAACTATTTTGCTGCGGCCAAACCACAATGTTTCATTTCAATTTAAACCTACTGAAGTGTGCGTTTGACACTTTCAACTATGTTCATAAAAAACGCTTAGAGGAGTTTCCAACACAACAAAGCCTCTTCCAAGTGAGAAAGCAGTGAGTCCTGCCTTGCAAATCTCAAAATGTTTAGTTACTTCTCAGAATTTTTCACTGTTTTCTTTTTTTTCCTAAAATGGGCACCTCAAAAGTCACACAAATTTGCAAGAATGTCCACGTGGCTCGTGTAGTTTGTTTGGCTCCCATAGTACGTTCATCGGTTCAATGCTACCTGCCAGGAGGCTCCTGGAAACACCTCCGTGCTGCAGCTGACCACGCACAGCTCCAACACCCCCATCCCTGCTCGAGTACCAGCCCCGCCGCCCCGCAGCGCGGCAGGCTGCGGCAGCCTCCCTGGGGACAGCAGGGCACCGAGACGTGGGGACAGGGCGTGCAGCCGTCCGCAGCAGGCGCCAAGCGACAGAGGGGACAGTGGCCCATCACGTCAGGCCCTGCCCAGCCCTCGTGCCCAGCTCTCCCCTGCCCTCGTCATCTCCTTCCTGGCCCCCTCGGACAAACGCCCGCACTGCCGACCCACGAGGTGTTGCACCGGGAGGCCACGCGCTTCCTCCGGCTTCTCCTCAAAGCCCCAGAGCAGGAGTCCTGTCAGAGATGGTGGGAAGCCACGCTGTGAGAGGACTGTGACAGCCGTGTTTGGGGCTGATGGAGGTTTTCCATTTCCACCCCGGCCTGCTCCTCCAGATGGCGGCCCTCCTGGCTCACACCACTGATGATGCTCTCTCTGGGAAATTGTAACTAGCTGCTTCTGCCATTTAAGTAGCGGACACCCTGCTTTAAGCACCAATACTGCTGCTGGCTCCGTGCGAAGGGGCCAGCGCAGGGTGTGGTGAGGCCGCCCACCACCCCTGTCCCACCGCCCCAGGCTGCGTCTGGTGAGCTGCACCGATCCCCGCCTTGCACGATTTAACTGGCCCCGAGGCGTCGCTGGAGGAGGCCCTGCTCCGTGCGCTTGGCCAGCGGGGCTGTCACACCCAGGCTGGGTGCCAGCGGACACCTCCAGGGACCAGTTCCAAGCCCTGGCCGAGCTGGGAAACACCGGGCCGGGTGCCAGCGGGCCATGCTCACGGCACAGGAGCAGCTCAGGGCAGCGGCAGCCTCAGTTGTCCTACAGACATGGACAGGCATGGGGCTGCAGCCAGGCACTGTGGGCCCCAGCAGGCCCTGGGAGCCGGGCTCCAGCCCAGCTCCTCCTCTGTCCAGCTTGTCTGTCCAGGCCGCTGAGCAGGACCTCCATCATGACTACCTGGGAAGGGTCTCGGCATCCTGTGTCAGGACCACAGACGCCTGGGAATCAGCCCTTCATTTCTACGCCTCACCCTAAAGCCAGCAGCTTGGCAGGGCCAGAGGCCCCTCGTGCCCTGCTGGGCTTCATCGGCCAGAACCACTTCAGAGGAGAAAAGCTGCTGCATCACTGATGCCACGTCCTGCTGCCCGTGTTTTTCTTGTGGCATCCCCCACCAGAGCACTGAGCAAGCCCACTGCTGGTCTGTGGTCAAGGGAGAAGCAATCTCAGCTGCTCTGGAAGCTGCTCATGAAAACAGATTTTTCCTGATGCAGCATCAGGAAATACCACACATGCAGGTCTTGCTGTGGTTTATGACAACCTCAGAAAAAATATGCAGTATTAAAAGAAGCATCACCTCTCCTACCTGCTGCAATGGGCTATTGCTAGAGCATCTTGTATACGGTATACTTCGTGGCATGCTTGGTGATGCCCCATTGCTCCCATAAAATGTGCCGGAGCTCGGATCTATTATTAGTTGTTAAACGTGGAGAAAAAATATTACTGGCTTTTTATTTTAAATAAAGAGTCTTTTGGGGTATCATTTTGCAAAGGTAAAGAGCATTATAAACCCTATCAGGGACATAGGAAAGAACTCCTTGCCCTGCACATGAGCCCCTTCTAAACCACCAGGCCAGAATCCCTCTAAATGCTGCACGTCCTGGGGTCACAATGCAAAGACAGGCACCAGCAGAAACACTCCTCTTGCAGGTTGTGCCAGCCAGCCCACCCAGCGCCCCTGCCTTTTCAGGGGAGAGAGAGCTGCTTCAAGAAGGCTGAGAACAGGCTGGATCGATGCGAGACCGAGGGATCATAGAATCACAGGATGCTTTGGGATGGAAGGGACCTTTAAAGGCCATCCAGTCCATCCCCGCTGCAATGGGCAGGGACATCTTCAACCAGATCAGGCTGCTCAGAGCCCCATCCAGCCTGGCCTTGAATGTTTCCAAGGATGGAGCATCTACCACCTCTCTGGGCAACCCATTCCAGTGTTCCACCACCCTCACTGTAAAAAATTTCTTCCTTATATCTAGTCTGAATCTACCCTCTTTTAGTTTAAAACCATTACCCCTTGTCCTGATCGGTCAACGCATCTTGTTTACACCTGGCTGCAAACCCCAGTTTCTTTTCTGCATAAAAGTTCCATAAAGACCTACATTTTCCCGGGAAAAGCATGACGTTTTCAAGAACACATCACGCAGAATAACAACTGCAGCGTCCTTCCAAAGCCCTGGCTGTGCGAGCTCGGCGCGCAGTCACAGTGCCTTACGGATGTGGTGGCCAGGTAGCCCCGGTGCCCACGTCTGCCAGCCAGCTCCCCGCTCCGACCCCGCCGCCCACACCACCAGGGCCAGCCGGCTTGCAAAGCCTTGACCACCCGCAGCTGAGAATGAGGACAGAAGGAAACCGAGGACTGTTGCCAAAAGGTAGTGCGATAAATCAAACTATTTCCACGTTAGGGTGAGATTTTTGGTAAAACAAAAGCTCTTTGCAGCAAGCAGGAACTCTTCAACTGAATCCCTAATTTCTTTAGAAAACTAGCCCTACCGCATAACTCCCATGAAATCTAATAGCTGTGTCTTCTTACACGGGGGGTGGTTTATCAAACTTTGCAGTTTTGCGTAACTGCTGGCAATAATGTGTATCCCAGCATGAACAGCCAAAGAACTGACCTCTTATTGTTGTGCTTCAGGCATCAGATTTCTTAAAAAACACAAACAAAAATGTGCAGGATTTTTTTCAATGAAGATCAGAGTATTTAGCATCAAACTCCATGAATTATAATATAGGTTTCAGTATTTGCATTGTGGGAACTAGTTCAGTGGCCTGGGTTCGTTCCTATTGTTTGTAGAAATACCAGAAATAATGTAACTCCAAATCCTTCTCTTAAAAAAAAAAACAACAGCAAAACCAAAATAAAAACCTGTTCTCAGCTCTCTCTCTGCTGAATGGGGTGATACTGAGGCTATGAATTAATGCTACTGAAGTGCTTTATGATCCCTTCCATAAATGCAAGATTTTAAACTGTTGCTAAAAGGCAGTGCACAACTGCAACTTTCAGATCACGCTAAGTTCACTGGTTAAGGAAAACACTGCTGTTGGCTTGGTGTTTCTGCTATAAATTACTGGCAATGGAAACAAAAAAGCTGAATGCTGAAGTCATAGCACATTTTACAAGCGTCAGAAAAAGCAAAAACTAAGAGAGAACTGAGTTAGTTCAAGCTTCCTTCTCCACTGGAGGCAGCCCTGCCTGTCTTTCCAGGATTTATCACTAAACTGAATCTGAGTGGTGTCACACAACTGGACACAACGGGGCGTGTGTGACACTGGCTACCTCCAGGAGAAAGCCAAGGACTGGCTCCAGCGGGTCCTCTGGAGGGGACGGACCCCTCGCCTGCCTTCACTGCCCGGGAGTTTCCCTCATGCTCCCCACTCCTGCAAGGGCGGGAGCCTCCTCCTCCCTGGCCGCCAGGCTGATGGAGGTGCCCCAGCCTGCGGTGAAGCTGCAATCCCGTGTTTGTGGGACCACAGCCAGTTGCCTTGGAAATGACGACTTCACTGCAGAACCATGCAGCAGGATGGGACGAAACGCCTGGGGGTGAGCGTAACAAGCTGAGTGCTCCTGCCTGTGTTACTGAACAGGAGGATGAAAAAGCAGGGTCTCTGCACAGCTGAGCAGCAAGGAGGTACGTGGAGGAGGCTACCCCAGACTTCTGCTTTACCTTCTTCCCAGGCACGGAGCACAGAGGTGTCCCTTTGCTGTGTAAAGCTCCTTCCCCGCTCCTCAAAGCAAGCGGTGCAGCTCTCCAGTATCTATTCATACATTACTAGCCATCAGTGAACATCCTCACCGCAGGAATTCAGAGGGTGTTGTCTGCCACCTACAGAGAAACTCTCTTTCACTTCATTATAAGTAAAATAAGTGTTGTAATCCACTCTGGTTCAACAAAAGGCATGGCAGCTCTCGAGGAAAACTGCAGGAAACTTCACAACGGTAGAGTCCACATAGACTATTACTGACGGAAACCTGCACCGAGTTAAATTGCTCTTGTTAAATAAGGTCTCTGCGAACAGTCTAGATCAGAGCAGAATCTGGCCCCCCAACACTGTTCCTCCAAATCTTAAGTGTTCTGCAACAACAAACCTTGCTGTAGCAGACCCTCGTACAGGGAAAAGCAGCCTCCTGCTTTTCGCAGAGCACCTGAAAGGCACGCGTCTCTTGTTCAGGCGAGTTCTGCACCAGGATCGGGAGTTGGGATGCGTCCGAGTCCAGAAGGCCCATCTGCCTGCACAGGCAGGCAGGCAGCAACGCTGTAGCCAGTCTCACCTCCAGCAGTCACCCCTGGCCCCCTGCCCCAATAACCGGTCACTCTCCCTGTCCCTGAATCAACTGGCAAAGCTCAAATTCCCACCGATGAAGCAAAGACACGGCACCGAACTGCTCTTAGCCATAACCCTCGCTGCAGTGTAACTATGGCTTCACTGTGCGCGAACCCACAGCTCAGTTTTCGTCCTTCCGACAGACTGTGATAAAGCAAAGTGAGACTGAAACATCTACCTGGGCCTGTATTACACAGGTTGTATGACATCACACGTTATCACCAGGCAGTTACACATTGCAGTTGTCTTCCTGCAGAAATGCTGGTGCTTTAATTGTAATTAATGGCATTACAAAAAAAAAAAAAAAAGTGCGTTGGCCTGTTGTATTTCCAAGAAACTGCTCACTGCAAAACCAAGGAGATGCAACTCTGTCTGCTGCCCTGTGCACAGGCAAGTCTCTTACTGTCAGCTTTCCTAATAAGTTGCTTGGCCAAGGGTAGATGACTTCACCTCTCCCTCTGCTTCTTAATCTGTGAAATTATTCAAAGAAGTTCGATTTGCCTTGACAAAAGAGCCTTTGTGTGCTCTGAATCTGCAGAGGTCAAGAGAAGCAAACTTTCTGTGGCTGTGCAGGCACACAGCGTGGCTCGCTATGCGGGACGGGCACTTCCCACCGGGACTGGCGTACTCTGGGACACTCCTAAACTTGAAAGTGGTAGTACCAAGTCATACGATTCCTTCTAGCCCTGTACGCACAAGAGCACTTATACATGAAGCTTCCCACCATTTTAGACAAGGCGTGGAGATAAAAAGGGTTTGGTTCCTGATGCTTATCAGCTGGAAGGCCTCAGAGGAAGAAATCTAGGAGTAGAAATCATCAGGAAGAGAGGAGCTGTTGAAGGAAAACCTCAGCTGCGGAACTCTGGAGATAAGGGTCTACGTAAGACCTTAAAAGGGAATGAGACTGTTTCGAATTTTTGGTGTGGCTAATAAAGAAAGGCTCATGGCAAAGCCTGCAGACAGGCTGTCGTGAGTTGCTGTTTCTTTTCCAACAAGCAGCAGCATAAAATTGTTAATGCAGTGGTCAGTTCTGCAGCTGCTATTCAAACCATATGGACAAGGTTGGTACTGATAGGAGTAATGTTAATTTTGTTCCTGACTCTGTAAAACGGGCTGTAAAGGAGCAAAGCTCAAGAACAGGAGCCAAATAGCGTGCCAATAAGAAACCAAAAAGCAGAGGCTGAAGAAATTAAAGTGCAGTGAAGAAACCTCAAAGCAACTCGCTGCCTAGCTACAAGTTCCTACAGAGGACGGCAGCCATTAAGGACAGCCCGATGCTTCTCCCCAAAACCAAAGAGGCCGAGTCATTGCACTTCAGCGCTTCTGCTCCCATCAGGCTCTAGCGGGTGAGGCTGGTCCTCCAGATCACAAACGTCTGCAGTTTATCAGGGTTCACCCACCGGACACAAGCTGAGGTTCCTGCAGAACCCCAAGTCAACCCCACCACTCCTTCAGGCTAAGCGGCAGGCTCGCTATTTATTTCAATAATTTTTGCTTCCATTTTTAAAAATGGGTTTTATTTACCCTGTTCACCCTTGAAAACCAGTGCTTTTAAGACTACTCTTTACTAAAAAGTTCAGCCCCAAATGAACTCGTTGACCACCAGGCTGGCTAGTGGCCTTACTTGCCTCGTATGTAAATGAGCAACAGACTCACTGAAATCCCAACCGAGGAATTTACTCAACACTATTAACCTCAATCGTCTTCCTGCCAAACTCACGCTGGTGTCAATGGGACCAGAACCAAAAACGCAAGTGATCTCAGCCTCTGGCAGCAGGACCCATGCTGCGGAGCTGGATCAATCTCATCACGGCCTTGAGTTTGGCATAAATCGAGAAACTTTGTGCCTGATGACACTTTTAGTGATGCTACTTCCAGACTGATGTGATGTCCCTCACTTCTGATACTACTGATTTGTGTCAGTGTGAGATAAGGATCAGCCTGGTTTGGGGTAACAACTCCAAAATCTCCCCTTTTTTTTCAGGGGGGGGGCAGATATTCTTTCATACAAGTATAAAAAGAGGAACTGTAGTAAATCGAGTCAGCCACGCTAACGCTCGGCGTCACGGCTCCCGGTGAGGATCCACAGGCGGGAGCCCGCACACGCCGCCCCGCAGGCGGGATCTCCGCGCACGGCGGATGACAGCCGAGCCCTCCTCACCGTCAGCGGACGCGGGAGGACACCGCGGCCGCCGCGGCCGAGAAGCCCAGGACCGGGACCAGCCCCGGGGGCGAGCGGCCGCCGAACCCCCGCCCGCGGCACCCCCCACCCCCACCCCCCCCGCGCCCCGGGGGCCGCCGCCGCCCCGCCGGGACCCCCCGGGCAGCACCGCCCCGCGTCCCAGCGCCGGGGTCCCGCGCCCAGCCCTGCCGCCCCCGCCCGGCCCCTACCCTGTCGTCCGCGGGGGCCAGGTCCTGGAGCCGCTCCTCGTCGGAGGCGGCGCGGAGCTCGCCGGAGTCCGGGTCGGGACCGGGGGCCGAGGCGGGCTCGGGGCCGGGCTCGGGGCCGGGGCGGGCGGGCGGCGGGGCGCGGCGCTGCCCGACGCGCAGCGCGCCGAAGTCCAGGGTTTTGCTCTCGAAGGCGCCCTCCACGCTGCAGAAGAGCCCGCCGCGCTTCTGCCGGGGCACCGCCGCCGTCGTGCCCGGCCGCGCCAGGTACACCGGCAGCTCCTCGCCGCCTCCGCCGCGCCGCCCGCCCGCCGCCATGCCCGCCGCGCCGCCGGGACGGGACGGGACGGGCCGGGAGCGGGCGGGCCGGGGCCGCGGGCGGCTCCGCGCGGGGCGGGGCGGGGCGGGGCGGGGCGCGGGGCGGGCTCGGCGGGGCCGGCGGTCGGGCGCGGCGGCCCCGCTCACCGGGAGCGGCGGGGAGCTGAGCTGAGCAGCGGCTGCGCAGCGGCCGAGCAGCCGCCTCCCCCCCCCCCGCCCCCGGCCCCGAGCCCGGCCGCTCCCGCGTCCCCCCGGGCAGGGCGGGGTGCTGGTGCGCTGCCCCGCCGCCGGCTCCCGGGGGGCTGCAGCGGTGAGGTGCCACCGGCCGCGTCCCCGGGACGCGTCTCCAGCCCCTCGGGGACAGAGAGCGGGGACTCGACAGGGAAACACGGAGAGCGGCTCGCTGCTGGCTTTGCCGGCGGTGGGCACCGCCGCTGGCGCTCAGCAGATGGGCCTGTGCGCAGATGCAGCAGGCTTGGCACGCTCGGCGGTTTTTGCCCTCGCAGGTAACTGGGTGCTGCCTGCAAACTGGCCGTCGTTCCCAGGCACGCGGCTGGGTGTCATTCCGCTTGGGCCACGGTCCCCGGACAGGGCATACGTTACAGCCACGCGCAAGCAACGTCAGCTGCGCAGAGGCTTGTTCGTACCCATGTGCACGCGTGTTCCTGTCACGCAAACACAACCAGACGCAACTGCACAAGCAAGCTCCATGTATTGGCTAATTTAAGGTGTTGCTTTCAGAACTCTGTTGCAACTTCATTTCGAAAGTGTAGGAGGCCTGAAGGACAGAGGGACAGCCAAGGCTGAGTCTGAAATAGGCTAATGGCTGTGGAACTGAGTAGCAGCCTGTGAAATCTATCACACAGCACCAAAACTGGAGTTTTGACTTAAAATCCTTTTTCCAAGTGCTCATTTCTTTATATAGAACAAGCGTACGCAGAACCTGGGCTCAACATCCTGCCACGTAATTTCTCACAGCACATATTTGTGTTACGAGACGTTGTCAGTTAGGCTTTTTCCAACCTTTTTTCTGAAAACAAAGCCATGCCATTGTCTCTGCCAGCCCTCTGAGGACTGGTGGTTCTCACTTACGGAAAAATTCCCATGGAGCCTGACCCATCGTGGAGAACAATGACCCTGCGATTATGCCTGGAGAGGGAGGCTGTGGGCACTGGCTGACAGAGGCCCGAAGTTCTGCGGGAGGAAACGGTTTGGGATTGTTTCCTTCCTTTTGCACTCTGGGAAGCAGTCTGCTTTTGTAACTGGCCTTGTACCAGTGTCATTAACGCCGTCCCTTTTTTCTCCACCTAAGTGGAACGATCTACAGAACCTTGAATTTTTGACTAATTATTCAGGTCTGAAGGGTTGGGAGACAAGAGGATGCACTAAATACAAACAGTGTATTGGCAAACTTGGATGAGTTACTTTAACAGCATTGTGTTACGCAGCAGAGTAAAACACCCTTAGTCAGTGTCCACCCGTACTTTCTCTAAAGCAACACCAGAGAGGGTTAAATTTGGCTGTTCTTGTGATCTTACGTGAATTTAATATGCAGCTGCCTCGGCTTCGTGGCTTCATGGAACGCACCACCACGGGCTTTGTGGCTGCGCCAGAGCCCCGCTGCTCGCCCAACCGGGGACGCGCCGGGAGACGCGCCCCGCGCTGCTGCCTGCGTGCTGCTCGCTGTCGTCTTTCAGGTGCAGGGGCAGCAGCAGTGCCTGGCAGCTAAGGAAGAAAATATCCCTTCAAACAGCCAGAACAAGTTTGTTTTGTAGTTTCTTCTATCACTGCTCTCCTGCCAAATGCTCTCCCTCTGTAACTGGACGCTTAGCAGCGAGACCGCCAGTACTGTCCGAATAGATGCACACAAGGCGGCTGCCCACCAGGTCTTTACCTTCCCAAGGGACTGCCTTAGCATGAATGAATTTATCTTCCTCCCGCTGCAAGTTGGATCCACTGAGCCGAAGCTGAAAACCGTCTCAGCCAGCTTCTGCCCCTAGCAAGGGGGAGAATTTACACATCTGCTGATTTCAGACCCGGCCACCAGACTACTTTAGACAGTGAGCAGAGCCCCTGCCTTCTAGCTGCCAAGTAATAGCACTTGAGGAGCAGAGCCGTTCTCGGGATGAAAAGCGTGCTTGTGAGCCGCAGACTGCCCCGTGGCTTTGTGCACTGACCACGGTGAAGTTAGAGCGAACCCCTTGTTTTGGTTGGGACCTCTCCATATGGTTGTGTAGCTTTATGGGGAATTCAAATTCCTTGGAACGGGGCCTGGCCTTTGTCTGGTTCTGCAAATATGCAAAAGTTTCAGCATTGTACTTTAATAGCAATATTTATTCAAATCCTGATTCTAATGTTTATCTTTCCTAGTGCCTTGCTGCATAAATGGTTGCACTGAAATTATCTGCACCAGTAAAGGAGTATGGGGGCTCTTCTAAGAAGTGAAGGCTTGAAAATCTGACCTTTAATGGAAATTATTCACTGTATAAAAGACAATTCTTGATTTTATTTCTCAAATTGCCATTCGCTTTTTAAGATTCTTTTTGTTAGGTGTTGTAAGGCCTCTAGTTCAAGAATACCATGAAAATTGAAGCTTGGGTTCAGTGTGTGTTCACTGCAATAGCCTTGCTTTTGAGCCCGGCAGAATGCATTATTTATATTTCTGTATATGTATGTCTCAGTTCAGATTTGAAGCTTTTAATTATACAATGACAAAATGTCTCTCCCCTGTAATTAAGCACATTTTCTTTTCTTTAAATCACATGTTTATATGCTAGTTGACAAAAATGCTTTTCAGGCAAACAGTCATGAGTGGTGCGTCTCCAAATCCCGCTGGCAAACCAGATCTCCTCTCTCTTGTCTGTGCAAAGTAGATGAGAGATACGGATCAGGGAGGGGATCCCACGGAAAGGTCGTCTTCCCGGCCTGAGCCCAGGGAGGATGGGGATGGCAGGCATTTGAAGGCAGGCACTTGGGTGCTGCCGCAGGACCTACCACAACCAACACGCCGGCCCTGCGGAGCAATTCCTCAGCTCAAGGACTGCGTTCGCGTCTTGACCCTGGAACAAGAGTGGCTGTCCCTCGTGGTTCGGGAGTCTGAGCTCAGCCTGCCAGATGGGCACTGCTGGCCATATCTTGAAAGAAAAGAAATAGGCTAGTATTCTGATTTAGGCAACAGCATTTATTTTATGGGAAATTACGTTCTGTAGTGGCAAGCTTCTAATTTACGTCTGACTAGACTGTGGCTTTCTAGTTGAGTAAGAACTGCTTTATTAAGCAGCACTCAGAAATGGAAATAGTTGTGTTACAAGGTGAACTGCACTAGTTATGAATGGAGGGAGTGGTGCAGCCTTCTTGGAAATGGTCTTTAGGCAAATCCCTTTCTGCAAAAGGATTAGTTAATAAGATGGGACATAATCACCCTGTCTGGGGTGGGCGTTTTCTTATTCTGTGCACTCAGCCCCTGTATTGGTTTCCTTTGTTGTTCTCATCATCTGCTCCCAGAGCACCAGCTGGGTTTCCCATTAGTCCCCATGCAGGGGAATCGCGGGCTCCGAATGACGACTGCCCAATCTGCTGAGTAGCCAGTGAGAGGCACAACGTGCGGTATAACTTTCACAAGCAGTTTCTCTGTGAGGCTGCCTGCTTACTAACTGTTATCTTTTAAATGTTTGAAGGGGAATTTAAATTGCCAACCGAATCATTCAAATGGCAAAGGTATTGACAGAGAATTCATATTAGGTCATCTTGCCTACCGCTGCCAAGGCACCGTTGTTCTCTGCTGGGTATTTTCTGATGATTTTGCTAATTCATTTTCTGTTTGTCAGGCCAGCACGCAGTTTCTTAATTGGAAGAACTCTGCATCCTCTGTTGGCAGACTTCTGTGCTGGTTCCCAGTTCCCAGATGCTCTACACAATGTCATTCTGACTATAATAAAACCAGAAAAGGATTAAAAAAAAGTGAAGCATGTCCCAATCACATAATGTTGCCTGTGCCACTGGAAGTTGCTCACTACACCAGCAGGTTAAGATCTTGTTGTGTTTCCCTTGTCTCACGAACAAGGCAAAATCCACTGGCCCTCTCTTTCGTTTTAACTGCTAGTGAAGCAGAATCACAGTGCTAAATACTACGGCTGGATTTTATCGAGCAATGGATAATTTCAGGATCAATGGTAAATATCTGGAGTTCTTCTGTCAGGTGATTTTCACAGGCATCTATTGGATAACAGAAATCAAATCCCGTGTTTCAAGGCATGAGCTAGTCAGCTACCAAAAGGAAGCACCTCTCTGTGTGTACGATACGATAGTGACTTACACGGTGGAGGCGTGTGCATGTTCGTGAGACACCAGAGGCCTCCGGTGCGGTGGCAGAAGGACGCACGGCGGCAGAAGGACGCACGGCGGCAGATGCGTCAGGGAGCAGCGTGGGGCTGCTGGTGCACAGCGCAGACGTGCTCTCCCTGCTGGAGAAGTTCCTTCCCCTCGGTGGTCCCACGGGCAGCAGTCACATCCTCATTTTTACCTCCACTTTGGTAAACGAAATGCCCTTCGTTATTAACATTGAACTTTTTGTCGTCTGCCATCATTAGAATTGACCCGATGTTCTCTCCCAGGTGACTGGTGAGGACATGAGACGTGATGTCACTGATGACGTGGGGGTGTTTTCCCGTGGCCATGATGCCCCCCAGCACCCGGGCAGCCCCCCAGGGGACAAAGCTCCCCCGTGGGGCCCGCGGGGCTGGGTCAGCACCTCTTCTCAACCAAACTCCACCTCTGAGGTTACTATGCAAAGCCCTTGCAAGTGCTGCAGCGCTTGCACAGCCGTCTCTGCCCCGCTCAGAAGGGGCTCTTGCCTGCCTAGGGATCACGTCTGCGGCTCACGGTGCAGCTCTCCACCGCCGTCACTGCACCCCCTGCACCACCAAAGCTGTTGTCTGTTCCTCGGGCTGCTGAGCGCCAGCCAAGGTCCAGACGTGCTCACAGCGGCCAAGCTGACTTTGCAGGAATCGGATGACTTCCAGTGTCAGCTGATCTTCCCCTTTCACCCCAGAGAAACACAAAGGCTTTGCAGGAAGAAAGTCCTGCCAGAAATTCACAGTATTTAGTGTTTAGCTTTTTATTCTTGCCGCTTCTTCTAGAGTTACTCGGCCTCTTTAAAGAAAGTTGAGGGGGTGGGAGGGAAGCGTCTTGGGCTCCATAGCTGCGGCCACAATGCTCATTAGAGTCGGAGAATGTCGTGTTCTTTGAAGGAAACAGCCTGTTGACATTAGGTGAGATTTGACCCCCTCCTTCACCAATGCTCACAAGCTCAAGCAAAGGAGAGCCGTGTCCTGAGTGAGGACATTTCCTTCCTTGATGTCAAATCAATACAAAATGGTTTTACACTGGTCTTCCTGTGGGCCCGGAGGCAGCAGATCTTTAATTGCATATGAAAGAGACATAATGACAGCATAACTTTGTTAGCATGATAAATGCACGTCTGGTTTCATAGCTCATTTGCTTCTAAGGTCTGTAGAGACCTCTTCAGCTGGAGAAGCACTGAGAAGCAGCAGGAGAGTTGTGGTGGCAGGTTGACTGATTTCTTCATGCCCATCTGCTTCCTACAGGGTTTGGTAAAACTGCATCCCTTATTACATGCATGATAAGTAGCAATGATGAAATTAAGTCAGGGTTATCTTGTTTCATGCAAAGTTAGACCTGCCTTCTCCTACTCTGCAGTCCTGATTTACTAGGGTGTCCTGTTTTAGGAGACTGCCAGATAAACAGGATTGTTTTGCTGATTCATTCTTGCAGCAATGTCAGGACAGCCTCCAGCACTGCATTCACGTGCCTCAGGGAAAGTCAGGCTAAGGACAAGCACAGCAGAAAGAGTGAAAGAGCCAAACTTGACAAGAAAATGTGTTTGTCCTACTTAGATTTAGAGGCAGAGGTCAGAGATGGGTGGGTATATCCTATCTGCTATCTCCATCGACAAGGGAAGGCCAGTGGCTGATGCTTCCATCACCATGCTCCAGTTTCTAAACTTTCGGACACAGAATCATAGAATCGTTTAGGTTGGAAAAGACCTTTAAGATCATCAAGTCCAACTGTTAACCTAGCACTGCCAAGTCCACCACTAAACCATGTCACCACTAAACCATAGTAGATTAGAAGGTCAGAACAGACCTTTGTCATCCCCCAGGCTGCTCTGCACATCCGGGGTTCTTCATCTCAACTCTATATCTTTCAGAAAACCATCTGATCTTGATTTAGTTTTAGTGCTGGGAAGTATGTAACAGGCACAGTAGGGGCCTAAAACAGAATCCTGCCCTTGCTGTTAAAAATGGGCATCTCATATCTCCTCTAAATGTGCTCATCTTCAGGTTCCAGCAATAGACCAATAGACCTCTCATACACATCCATTCTTGAGCTTCAGGGGCCTCCTGTGTCAAGGATCTGCACCCCCACATTGGCACTTACAGACTGTGATCGAGTTCTGCTTAACCTTTTCTTTGACATGATGATTGTATTGTTGTCCTTGAGAATAAACTACAAGGCATGTTTTCCAGTCCTTTTGCTATGATTGTGGCTGGAGGGCTGGCAGTTTTGTCATCCACTGGAAACACAGGTAGCCAGAACTGAAGGCAGCGTGGCAATAGTATAGCAATGTTAAATACATCCATATGTACTCCCATTTGACATGTCTGCTTACATACCCAAGGACTAGCATTAGTTGGCTTTGCCACAAAGTTGTGCTGGGAGCTGATGTTTAGCTGATGCAAAAATCACTGGTTTCCAGAACAGAGTTTCCAGTGCTGACAGGTATGTCTTTGTTCCTAGACGTATGAGTTTACGTGTGACCCTGTGAATTTTGTGTGACTGGGCCCAACTTTCCTACCCACCTGGATGTGCTATACTGGATGAGAGAAGTTACCGGATGAGACTGGAAGGACATACCTTGTGTTGTCATAAACTAGAAAAGATGGGTAGAGGATGGTTGTCTTAACATGGAAATGATGTTGGGGGGAAACAACCCTTTATATCGGATACTGGGGAAGGGTTTCACCACAGGCACAGACATCATCTGACGGGCTGCTGTACAGCAGGGTGGGGTCTTTCGTGAAATCCCTTACCAACGTCAAACCACTGCAGAGTTAGAAAGAAAAAACATTTGACGCTGTCAAAAGCCTGTTCGGTATTTCATGTCAAAACCACAAGGAAAATGGGCTGATAGGGTGTTAATTTCTATTGCAAAATGCTGTTGCATTGTTGGAGGATATAACTTCTAACAACACATACAGACTGACTTCAGTGTGCTGTCAGAGTCCGTCACGCTAACAGAGACCACTACTCTGATGAGCCGTTGGAAGTTATAATTTTCTGTGCTGGGTTATTCCAAAAATATTTCTGAAATGGAGTAATGCTCTTTGGTCCCAGATTTGTTTAGTGCTGAGCAAAATCTATGGGAAGTTCCAACATTTCAACATGTGTTTTTTTCCTCCTGAAATGAGCTGATAGTCAAAACATTAACAAACAATAATTGTGGAACAAGAATTCTGAAAATTTCCCTGTGGGGAATCTGGCCTCTCCTTCCTTCTCCCTCTCCTTGTCCTCTAAGGAAGGACTGCTACCTCTTCCTCAGTGCCCCAGGATTCTCGTGGTGCTGCAGGCATCACGATCGGATGCAAACTGAGTCACTCAGTCATGAAGTTGTTGGAAACAAAAGGTGCCAGAGATAAAGCTCTCACAAGGCAACAGTAGTAATGTTTTTAAGAGATTCAGAAGTACAGATTTGGCATCAGTACGAAACACCAAATATTCCAGTCTGGGTAGAGTCTACATAGCTAGCTGGACCCACTTGAACTAACGAGGAGGAACACCTGGTGACCCAGCAGGTTCTGCACATCAGGTGAGCTCCAGCCATCTTGCCTGAAGATGGAGATCGCTCAAGACCAGCCCAGAAATGGAACTACAGACTTCCAGGAACTACCAGGTAAACCTGTAGCCACCTTCTGTAGGTTGCAGGTCAGTGGGCATTTTCAGCATCACAGTTTGGGGAAGGGTGAGACTGTAGCCACTGGAAGAGCTGTCTGCTTTGGTGTGGAGTGGACCGTTAGGGCCTGGGTGAGATGGATTTACGTAAGAAAACACCCATTCTGGATCAGTTTGAAGCCCAAAATATTCTGCCAGACTTGTGCCAGATTCACTTCAAGAGCAGTCAGCCCAGTTCCTCCGAGTTCATGTTCTGCCTCCCTGCCCATCTCTCTTCCTCTCAAAATCAGTCTCTTTCCACCTATTGTTTGTCCCCTGCTTCCTGGATGATATCATCCAGCATCTTCTCCCAAGCTGGGAAGCCTGGCTTGGCCGTTCTCAGTCAAGAACTCCGCCTTTGGCCTTTGCTGTGACAGTAAATGCTGACTTGCTTTCAAATGTCAGTCTGCTGTTGTGACTCCCTCTTTCCAGCCTGTCCCACTCCTCTCTGTGCCTGCTTTTATTCTCGGACAGGACTTTGAGGACTAAGCTGAGATTTCCTTGTTTCCATGGTGTTGCACTTGACCTAATCAACCCATTGCAGACCTAAAGGGGTTTTGCCTTCAACCTCCCTGCCCATAGCTTCAGGAGAGTACGCTGATGCTCTATAGCAAAAACAGGTGGTGTATCTAGAGATTGGTGATTACATGCCACTGATTATGTGCCTATAATCAGTAATTAGATGTCAACAGAGTAGAATTATAGTGGATTTAAAGGTACTTTGTTTGTTTGTTTGTTTGTTTATATGGTTTCTTGTGACTGTGAGGAAGCAAGCGGTGAAATGTATTTTGGCCAGGCTAGTGAAGTAGGCAGGGCTGCCATTCATGCACGTTTCCTGTAATGGCCCTCTAACCTCTGGTACAACCCATGACATAAGCGTCTTAGCTGTGTAAATACCACAGGAACCAGGCTGTGACTGAAAGATCCCAGTCTGCTCGCCTCTCAGTCCATTCACTATCACTTTCGAGGAAAACCATATTCTCTAAACCAGAGTGACTAATGTCTTGCAGGAACTAGAACCTATGCTTGCCGTGGCCAGGACTACTTATTAATTTTCACTAATTCAGATGAAAAATAACTGGGCTGGGAAAGGGTTGTTATCTAACGATGTATAAAGCTAGACTGTGCTGACTTGGTATCCCGGTCCTTACTGTGCTGAGAGAGATGAGTCCACTGCTTGCTGTCTAGCAGCTGTCCTGGCTCAGCATTAGCCACAGGCGAGTCACTAGCGATAGCTGAGCAAAGCCTTACTATTGAAGAGTGAAAAGAGTTGGCTCTAGCACTGCTTTAGGACTCTGCTTTTCCCTGGTGAGTCATGAATTTACTAGGATAAACTGTATTTGGAGACGTAAGTGACTGGCCAGCGATGTACAGAGCAGCAGTTCATTCCCGCGTGATCAGCAGCTGAGATCCAGCCACCGACCAGCGGAGCAACGGGCTCCTGGGTGCTGACACGACTTCTCCCTCCCGTGCTGCAGAAGGAACTCGTGGCATCGGAGAAGTCCCTGTAAGGGTGAGGACAGGGAGCTCTCAGGCAGCGTGGCCCTGCGTGGGGGATTGCCCCAGGAGGGACTGGGGAGCATCACTTGCTGTGCATGGGATGTGGCAAGGCAGACTGAGAGCCAAAAGCTCTGACCTGTCACAGTAGATTAGCTGAAGAGAACTTAATGTACTGAAGTGATGGATACTGGGCGAGGACAGAGCTACAAAGGTCAGAACGCTGCTAGTCCAGAAGAAAGTCTGCAAGTATTTCTGTTTCTTTCCAAGCTACACCAGGGAGCCATGTGCTAACTGCTAAGGTTTTGTCTTCCATCTGTTTGAAAGCAGGGGTGGGGGGAGGAATCACAAGAGAGAGATTTATCCTTGTTGGCCAGAGGATGAACCTAAGTCCTGGCTGAAATCTCTATCTGCTGAAGGAAGACACTACAGGAGAGAGGTATCTCAATGAAAAGATAAGTTTTGTAGATTTTATTTAAAATAAAACAGTGTCTTTCAAAGTTTTATGCATCAAAGAGAACGGAAAAAAGGCCCAAATACAATGACCCTCATTAGATCCTCAAACATCAGACGTGTCACCTTCTGATCAGCTGAAGGTCCTTTAGAAGTTTTCCAGAGCATGCTTTTTCAGGTAAGCAGACAGCTCTTAGGATTAATAATAAGCTACATTTGCTTTCAGCTTTAATGTACTTATGTAATTCTAACCAGGTCAGTAACGGCCAAGACACATTATGAAAATAATTTGCATTCATTTAATTAGCATAGTTGATCTGACAGTTGCAAAGTTTCAGGAGACCAGTGCGTGCTACCAGTACAGACAGGAGTCAGCGATAGCAACGCAGAAAAACCTTGCCGGAGTCTTCTTCCCCTGTGTGCACAGCCCCTGCTCCCCTGCTGCGCTCCAGCCTCGGCACAGGGCTCCCAAGGATGCCGCGGTGGAACACGTGAACCGTCAGTGCTGTAGTCGATTCTTGCGTTAGAGAATCACTTACTGTTTTGTGGTTTGCTTTGCTTTGGTTTTCCCCCCCAGTGTACGTTACATGCTTGTGCAGCGCAGACAGGACAAAGGCAAAGATGCAATGAGACTGTGGTCTTGGGGTCTCCTGCTGCGGAGGGGTGGTGGCTTGCAGCCGGGCACGGCAGCCTTCATCCTGTGGCTGGTAGGCGCAGTGATGTCAGAGCAGCGTGACGGATGCGGCTGAGGTAGCCGTCTTCCTTCACAGGCACTTGGCCAGCGAGCTGGGCCATCTCATAGACGTGCTGTCTGCCTTGCAGGCGTAGCTGTGCCTGCAGTCTGACACATGCAGCGAAGGAGAAGTGCCAGGTCTAATCCGATCAGACTGTGGCACCGCTCCTCTCCCACCAGCGTTGCAAAATGGGTCGCCGACAAGACCCACATCAGCCGGTTGTCTGTTTTCCTTGTGGCGGAGCCAAGATGAAAGGGGACACTGACATTCCTCATAGGGACTGACTTGCAAAGGTCATTTGAACTAAAATTTACCCATCCAAATTTTACTTCCATTTCTACTTACTACTGCTTGCTGTCAAAAGTATCCAAAATAATGATGGTTTCACCTTGCTGGGTTTCACCTGGCTAGGAGAGTTGGTTTTATCACATTCTTATTTTAACATTCCTGGTGTAAATCTGGATTAACTGGAATGTAGCGCAGTGGAGATACATTTCTGCAAAACTGGCACAGGAGAAAGCAGAATCAGGCTTGCTGTGTTTTATAACAAAGCTACATGGTGCTGACAAACGAAAAACACCTGACTCCATCAGCCAAGCATAGCAACTGAGGCTCTGAGATGCAGTGAGAGCAGACAAGCGAGAAATGGATGAGCTCAAGGCACTTCAGGAAACTCCTTTATGTTTAAACCATGCATTGCCGGGCAAGTTTCATTGCGTATAAAGAGCAAAGAAAGTAGGGCAGTAAGGACGAGAGTCTTTCAGCAGATCCAGTGCCAGCAAGCCACACCTCCAGCTTATCTAGTTACATCAGTAGTTGTGTTCAGTCTGTATTCACTGTCCCACTAACTTCCCTTTGAAATCACTGCCAGATTATCCCACCGTTAAGGACTGGTGGGCTATCCTTTCAACACAGATGTTAAAATAGATAAAAACAGATAATGTCCATCTGTGTTGCTTGCTAGGTATGTCCTAGGGAAAAGCAAGCACAGCTTCTGGGCTCCCCTTTTCAGGGAACAGTAGAAAAAGGCTTCTGTACTACCGAAATCCATCACCCAAACACATCCTGCCCTTCAATCCTTTGCAAGCGGTCTTGGAATGGGTTGTTTCCTAAACTCATTTTCAGCTGCTAACGTGAAACCCCAGACTCTGTCAGAAGGCAAGAACCCAAGCTCAGCTGCACTGAATACACCTGGAAGAAGTCACCTAAAAAAGGGGGACTTGGTCCGGAGTAAATCCTGCTACATCCAGGTCAGTGTCAGGCCCATGACGCACCCGGGGGGGAAGCAGGTTGTGCCAGTTTCAGCCCACCCGGTGGATTCCTGTTTCCCAAGGATATCCTCATCCTACCGAACCGGTAAGCTTTCTGGCGGGGCTGCGATGTGCATAGCTGCTGAGGGTCCGGTCCAGTGGGCTGTAAATGAAGGTCTCTGCAGGGAACCCCAAAGCAAGTGGGACGTGCATGCAGGGTTATGCTCCTAGGATCAAACGTTAAAGTTCTTAGTAACCTTTGCTTTAGGGGGCAAAAAAAGGCAGCAATACACTGTTCCCCAAAATGCTTTAATTTTTGCTGTTTTCTATTTGATATTTGGTTCTTTTCTTTCTCTGTGATGGCAATAGGCACTTCAGTATCAAGCTGCCCCTGAGTGGTTGCACATCGAAGGTTAAATTTGTGACCCCATGTCAGAGGCTGGAAGTGGAAGCCACAGGTATTTCCTACTCATTTCAGGATGCTGTTATGTCTCTGGGCCTGGTTCTGCATTGCTTTCCTCTGCAAAAGAGAGGGTGGGGGAAGTGTTAGCAGAGGAGGAGGATGCTCCATTCCACCCTCAGCCTATATACCAGTGCCAGCTGAAAGGATGAGACAATAAAAATCTCACCACCTAATCTCTAACAGTTTTGGAAGACTAGTTTAGAGGGGGTAGGGATTTTCCGGCCTTATGGGATTACCGTGTTGCACGGACACTAAATCAACATCAATGTTTTTTCTTTATAATACATGTTCATACCCTCCTTTGCTCAGGCTGAAGGGGTTTTTCCTAACTTCTGGCTTGGTTCTTTCATCTCAGCTGCTTTTACTTCTAAACCAACGGCTTTCAAGTGCCATACCACGGGCAGACTGCAGTGAAAGGAATTAAACTGACTCATCACACCGCAGGCTCGTTCCTGTTTAATAGGGAACTGTGCACCGCAAAATACCATTGTGCTAAGTGTGACCACTCTATGAATTTTACTCACTATGAAAAAATAAAGACCGAAGAGAGGAACACCAATGAACAGATAAAGAGCCAGATGCTTTCCTGCTGGAGAGGCTGGAACCCAGGGTCCACATTGCAGCATTTTGATGAGGGCCCTTTATGGAGCACGGGTGAGTTAAGAATGTCAATGGCTGTGAACTTTCAAAACACAGTGAGGTGTTTTGGACTGGAAAATTGTTAAAGGTAGCGTATTAGTCATTTCCCTAGGAAAGCATATGAATGTTGTATCTGCTCATGATAAACATTGAAAGTCTGAGTTTGAAATCAATCTGCACCCCAGATGTGCTAATGCCTTAACTGCAATATAGCTTTCATGTATCCCATAAAACAGACAGTATTTTAAGAATTTCAGACCCGTAACTGCCAAATGAACCACTCTCAGTCTGTGGAGCTAAAACCCTTTTCCTTATATTTGCCCCATTGCTACAGATTTCTCTTGGTAGGAAATGGAGAAGAACATGGCAGGTTGCTTTTGTAGTGGGGCCCTTCTGCTTCACTGTGTTTGCCTTTTGCCTTTCCACTATTTCTGACGTATCCATTGTGATACGGAAGCGAGGACCTGTGTGTGCCACACCCAAACGTGCAGGTGGTCAAACAGTTTTAGGTACAATATCCATGGGTATGTTCTTACAGGTTTAGACTATGTGACCGTCCATCACTAGAGTATTCAAATCCTTCATTCCATGCCTAGGCTAGCTGATAAAGATCCAAGTAACAGCTACCACGGTGAGCCCTGAAGTTTCTGTGCGGAGAATGTAAAACCAGAGGCTTGCCTTTCCTGCCAAGCCGGAACGCTCCGATTCTTTTCACAGCCCCTATCAGTTAAGCAACTGCAACTGTACTGGCTGGTTTGCCTGGGGCTTAAAGAAGACACTTTGGGGAACTGGTCACTTTAGAAGTTCCCTGTTTCATATACAAAGGAATCCAAACTGCTGTAGGTTGTTGTCTTTTCATTATAACACTTGGTGGATATTGCCACTCTTATTCCTTCATTCTCCTCATTCTCTGAAGTTACAGGGGAAGCCTAACAGCAATGCTTTCTAGCTATGTGTAAAACCAACAGTCTTGTTTGAGGGCGCGTGTTGGTTCTGGATGAAGAGATGTACACAGAATGCTTTCTGAGCATCCCTTCTGGAACGCGTAATAGCTCAGGGGTACTTGAACTCCAGCTCACATAGCTGCCCACTGCTTTTCTCTGGCTTGTCCTATAAACACGTAATATGTGTGCCTTAACCCTGTTAAGAAGTGTGTACTTTTTCTGTACTTTCCCTTGTTTGAAACTGCGATTTATTTACTTAGACTGGCACAGTAATAGTTGCT
The DNA here is from genome assembly GCF_047370975.1 of Nipponia nippon. NCBI lineage: Eukaryota > Metazoa > Chordata > Aves > Pelecaniformes > Threskiornithidae > Nipponia > Nipponia nippon. Next base: position 6,985,489 of record NW_028262333.1, on the reverse strand, counting down.
AACTCATTAGCATTTTTCCTTTGAGGATTGCAAAGCACTTTCCACGACGATGAGGAAAGGACCAGAGAGGTCCAGATTTTCTCTGCAGAGCTTTAACGAGGGCAGCTATGGCGGAACCAGGAGCCATGGAGTGCTGGGGACAGCGTAGGCATCAGCACGGTATACTGCCACTGCAGAAACATTGCTGGGAACATGGCAGGGAAAGCCCTAAAACATGCTGACTGAGAGAATTATAAGATACTATTGTTCTCATCCTGAAAAAATGTTTCACATGTTCTACATTGATGATTAATGCTATTTATGTACTTCAGAATGTTTCCATCTTTTTAAATTAAAGATAGTATCACAGCTTGCAAACTCAGGGCCTAAGAGAGAACTGCATCCAGTGCTACTTGTCAGAATGATCATGTAGGATTTGCTCAGGTTTCATTCATGAAAATCTTTTTTAGGTACCTAATGAAAATGGACTGATTTTCCTGTGTGCTCAGTACTTCCACATCTGCCATTTGCCCTCCTTCTTTTTCAGCATGTACTCTCCATTAATCCTAAAAAACATCCAGTTGTAGTCTCTTCATGCCTGGACAGGAGTTCAGATCCCTAACTTGGAAACTGCTGTTGAAAAATGTTGTCTTTTGCCAGCGAAGTTTCTGGATGTGCAGTGAATTCCCCACTGAGGGGGAAAGGCAGTGCTTTCAGACCTCCTTTATCTGTCTCCAGTAAGCGAAGCTCATTATGTTTCCCCTGGACCATGCAAAGCAGAATAATAATCTTGTTTTGTAAAGTATGTTTTGTGTCAGGTTAACATCACTGAACTTCTGGGATGGCTGAAAACATACAAAGAATGTACAAACAAAAGACTTCCAGAAGCTTCTCTATTCAAATCTCTGAATGCACATAACGTCATTAGGGCTATTCTAAAGAAATAAAAATTAATAAGCCACTATTATATGATCCTTACTGTATTTACATTGCAGTTTGTTCGTAAAGGAAATAGTCTGCTCAAGACCTGAGCCCTTACAGCCTCTGGGAGTCAGCAGCCGCTAACGAGCAGATGGGTCGCTCAGCCACGGAGACACTCTGACCTGTGAGTATAGTTTCAGTAGAGCCTGAATAGAGACCACAGCGAGAAGGCACACCAAGAGTTTCTGCTGTGTCTTTAACAATGGAGAGAAGCATCTTCCCCTCCAAGAAGTACTGATAGGCGGCCTTAGCCAGTTCTGGGTGTAGTTGCTGGATACCGAGTTGAAGCCTTTCAGAACAACGTTAGTTCGTGCAAAGGATTGCACGTCCTCGGTGCGAGGCAGCTTTCTCTGCAACAGATGTCTTTTGTGGGTGGGTACCAGGCTGCGCGTTTGCAGTTTAAAGGCATTCTAGAGCAGTTAGATCATCGCTGTGTGGCTGACTGCAGGAAGGAAACTGGTGTCTACCGTGGTCATGAACTCACTCCCTCTGTTGCTGGCTGATCCAAATGTCATCCATAGAGCAGACCAGAGCTAACGCACTTAAGAGTGCAGAAAGCAGAGAGCAGGCAGAGCTCCGTGTATCACTGGCATAAGACATGGTCTGGCCCATTCGTTGGTGAGACTGCTAACTTCAACTGATGGTTTCGTTTCTTCTGAATGGAGAAAACTTTTCTTTAACTCCTTTTACTACTATGTCGCATTTCTTTGTGATATGAACTGAGCTGTATATTTAGACGATTGTTAGGAAATCAATTCCAGAACAAGTTTTAGCAACTTTCTTTCAGGTTCCAAACCAATGTCAGATTTCTAGCACTTCAGTCATTGTACACTTGCTAAAGCCAAGCATGGGTGAGTTTTGGCAGTCAGGCTTCGTATTTCTGCTATCATTTCAATCAAAAAGTTTTTGGTCTGATTTTTGATTATCAGAGTGATTCAGGATTTCTTTGGGTCTCGTGGTCATATTTTAAAATGGGTATAGGAGGTGAGTATATTTTTCCTGTTCCATTATTGATCTAAATTTGTAAAATCACAGCTTTCCTGTCACATTTTTTGCACTCAAATACTAAAATGATGGACATGGACACTGCCCATCCAGGCCTTCACCCCCCTGGCTTTAGGGGTCTGCAACACGCCACCACAGGGTTCAGGCAGGAATACTTTACTGTCAGTTTTCTATCCACCTTCTCTGGACTCTTAGGCTAGGCTGTTATCTCTGTTACACCTCTGTAAATCAGAAGCAACAACACTCATCTAAGCTGTTCCTGCTGGTTTAAGCATGACTGAAACACAGTCTTGTTGGTGACCTGTTCTGCATGCTTGCTGAAACCCCACCACAGCGAAGTACTCAGCTGGCATTAGATGTTCAGCTGCAGACAAGCCTAGGGAGAGGTTAATCACCAGATAATATTCTTGTTCTGGGAAATATTCCAGCATAAGCTGTTGGTAAGGGTTCGTGCTAGTCCAGTTATGCCCTACTCGAGTTTATGCTGAAGAAGTTTATCCTTACTCTGCTCACTGTCTGTCTTGCTCTCTCGCCATTCTTGTCTTCTCTTCCCCTGCTCAACCTCACGCTTTCTGGCACCTGAAGAGTCAGTGTCTGAGGGCGGCTTAAATTGTCCCAGCCATAACTGGAAGAAGCCCCGGTGCTTCGCGGGGAGGCCTGGGGAGGGAGGAATACCCGGTAGGAACAAGCCCGTTCTGAGGGGTTTGCAAGGCTGTTTGTGGCCGTTGCTGTAGCAATGCTGAAATGCTAACCAGGGAGCAGGGAACAGTCAGCTGTGTCTCTGGACTTAATAATATGATTTCATGTAGGACATCAAACAAGAATGCAATAACTCAGCAACTCTGCTTTAGGAGTCTAAAGGAAACCAGATGAAGCTACGCAATTTTTTTACAATATCCAGATTCTTTCTGCGAGTCACCTTCTTTTATAAGTATTCGTTCTCCCTGAGTCCTCTGAGGATCAGAATCTAATAAATGTGCATATTTGCGTGATTTTTAGTTTAGCCTTGGCATGAGAGCTCTGGACGCTTTTTATTCGCAAAAGAAACACTGTCTTATGAGCTGAGTGAGGTTCACTTATTAAGTCTCAGGTTTTAACCCAGCTTGCCAAGATTCTTCCCAGTAGCTACGACATGCAATAATTTTCACCCATTTATTCAGTGGCACACACACCTCGAATACCGTACTCTTCGAGATCCCGATCTCATGATTGCTGGCTTTCACTTCAGCAGATTAGTTACCGGACCTCAAAAACCCATTTCATACAGCCAGGCAAATGCTGCAATATATTTATTTTAATGTTTAAATACTTATCCTAGTTCATGATGCTTGGTTTTAATATACCATGTTCTTTTTTGTTTGCTTTTCTCAAATATCCAGGAGAATGTGTATTAATATACAGTCAATTATAAGCCTGAATGGCCTAAGACTTTCACCTAAAGCATTTTTAGAGTTGATACCTATGTGAATTTTAATCTGTGAACCGTAAAATAGAACATAACAGTCATATACACAGTTTGAAATTTGAACTTTCTTTTGGCTTGCTATACATGTTCCCATCTAGATAAAAAATATATATGATCTATGGAATAGCATTTATAATTACTATGCAGGTCCAATTTCAATTTTCCATAACTATTTCGTAAATAAGCTCCAAGTCAGGATTATTTGGTGAAGATGCTCATGGAGCTATGGAATAACAAAGACAGGCAGCCACCTGTGGAAAACCCGTCCATAAGGAACATGGGGGCATTTGTCAGTTGAACTGATATTTATAAATCATTCTGTCACCTGTCATGAGGGGAGAATATGGTACATCCTTCCAATGGCCAGATGGTTACTCCATGTATTATCAGTCAGAATGAAACCTGCATTAATAGAAGCAATAAGATCTCAATTTTGTGATTCCTCCAGATGAGAGAATATTTTAAATCTAAACCACATTGCCAGGGCAGAGCTCAGAGCCCTTCTGACACTAAACCCAGTTTGGGTCCAGAGACAGAATGACCCTTCTCCTCCCAAACCCCTGTGGTATTTAGCGCAGGAGACGTGCTCTGCACGTGCCGTCACACAAGTCAGGCCAGCCTGGGGATGCGCCGGCAGCGATGGTGCGTGGGCACGGCACAGCGGGCGTTGTGCCTGCGGAGCGGCAACGAGTCACCCGAGAGCGGCAGGCAGAAACTCCCAAAGGTGCCGCGTTTGGCAGCCAGGGCTGTGCCGGGTGGGAGCTGGCGGGTCCTGCCTGGCAGTCGGTGTTTGTGAGCTGGGGAGCGAGCAACCTCAGAGCGCGTGTACGAACAGGGTTCGGCTGCGCAGGGAGCTGGGAACGCGGGTTTGCTACAGATGATTGCTGGCGCGGCGGCAGGAGGCCTGGTGTGCACAAGAGCGACTGGCTTCTTAGCAGTCCAGAGCTCATACGGGCAATTAAGTCAGGATTATTGTTAAAGCCAGCATTTTTGACTGGAGGCACTGAAAACCTATTTGATGACTGCATCTTGCCAGATCCCCAGGTTTTGTTATTAATCTCTGCAATTGCCTTACATTTACTTCTGTGGGTAAGAGATGTCCCCAAGGCATGAGTATAGACAGTGTACTGGAGTATAAAGTTGAAGAACTTGAATTTCCTGCTCCTGCTAGGCTCTTGTGGCTCAAATCTGGGTGTTTTTCCTGTGTCTGAGGCAGCTGAAGAATTCAGGCAATGATGTACAGCATTAGGGTCCGGGCTACAGCTGGTGCTCAGTTCAGCGATAGCGGTGGAGCTCAGTTAGTTTCTGCGTTTTACTAGGTAGATTGGTATAGGATAAGGCCAGAAGTAAACAAATGAGTTTTTGTTAATTTGGGTACGATGGGAAGCAGGATGAGTGAGTGCGTCTCGGTTAGGACTCTGGACTTAAAACACTGCTAGTTCTAGTAGGCCCTACAGTTTCATCTATGCTGAAGCTGTTTTCTCTCCCAGCCATTATCATGTAGCTAAATCTGGAAATAACGAATGTCACAGGGACAGGCTGACAGCTTGGATTAGGATTGTTCTTAGGGTTAGGGATCTGGAATAAAAGAGTTGATGACCTTAGTTTATAAATGACCCTTGGTTGGCCCATGCCAATGACAATGGGGTCACCTGCTTGGTTGCTGATTGCTTGAGTTCTTGTGTCTCAGCGTTCAACGATATCAGTTAAGTGCAGTGCTACAGTTAATATCAGGGTCCAGTTTTGTGGGATCTGTAGGTCTCGGTCTATGATTTGTTGTACGATTGACTGGGACAGAATTAGGCACAAAGTAGCAGGAATAATGAGTTTTCCTCTGCTCCAAGGCCAGGAGTCAATAAGATAGGACCACAGTGGGATCAGTATTATGGTTAACGTCAAGGTTTGCGTTTGGAGGTGCTGAAGATCTGATTCTGTTATTGGTTCTTACAGGCTCCCCTGTTTATGTTGAGAAATGTGTGACTGACTGACTGACGGTTCGTCCTCGAGGGAGTGCCTGTCGCTGAGGAGCCTGCTTGGGTGCAGCTGTGGTCCGTGTCTTTGAGCACACGTGCCAGACTCTCCTGGACCTTTTCCAGCACAGCTATCCTCTTTTCAAGATCTGCAATGGACCAGAACCTCAAGCAGCATTCAAAGACACAAATGAGCAAGAGGTTGGTACAGTTACATTTTCCAGTCTCTGTTCCTTCCCTAGTTATCCCTAACATGGCATTCGGTTGTTGAGCATGGATCTGCAAGATCCCTCCCTCGGCTGGTAGTGCCTCTCAGAAATGGTAAGTGTTAGTCTATAATTAGGGAGTCTGTAATCCATAGATTAGTGGCTCCATGCTCTAAAGTCTCCATCTGTTGTACACACTGAAATCATTATATCTCTAGTCTCAGTCCTGCTCCAGGCTTCTAAAATGGTTTTCACAGGATCTTCTTTGTTGTGCAAAGCAGCTTGTTCACGGCTGTCACTTGGTGGCCAGGCACTAGAGCAGACATTGCACAATGGCCTCTTGTCAGTATGGCACAAGCTGTGGGATGCTCCTCTCTCCAAGCAGGAATGGGGCTTTGGCATGTATTTTTCTGCTGTGTTCAGAGACTCAGCCCCCCTCGACACAGAGCAGATGGCACACTGCCAGTTATTAGAGCTTTTACTATGTTTAGACAATCTCCCAAACAATGGAAAACTACTGCCATCCAAATGGGCTGCAGAGACAGCACAGAAACCTTTTAATGTGCAGTCATACTGCCTCTTACACAAGCCATGAGCACTGGCCATGCCTGCCCCTGACAGATGCGCAGTCCGTGACACAGCTCAGTTCTTCACTCACCAAAGCCCTGTTTAGTGATAAAAGACTGGACAAAATGGACATGCCTCAAGGCAGCCCAAACAGCTGCAGCCTGATTCTGGCTACCATCACACTAGGGTACTTTCTCCCTGGGGGCAGGTTGAAGTGCTGTCACGTACCAGGGACAGACTCACACAAGGCTTGCCCTCTCTTGGCCATAGCACGGGTCGTCTGGGACTCCCTTGCATTGTCCCATCCTTTCTGTTGTCTTGTAGCTGGAAACACCTTGCCGCTGTCCCAGAGAAACACCCAGAGGGTTCTGGACCCAAAATCTGGTGTCAGAGTTCTTGTTATTGTCATAAAAATGATCTCTTGGATGGCCATGCTTCCACGCATGCACAGGAGATGGCAAAATCAGACATATAAGAAATGTTGACACCTAGGCTTACCATTCTGAGTTGTATCAGTTCAGGATGCTGGTTTCATTGCACCATATCTTCATTCCTTCAGCAAAGTACTCCTGGTTTACATCAGCAGAAGTTCAGGCTTGGAGCTTACATGGTGGCTTTCCTATACCCCTACTGATCCGGGTCCAATAAGCAGCACTCTGCCTGAAATACATTTCTAATTTTATGACAAATTTTTAAAAGAGTAAATGAATCTCCTAGTCCGATAGCTGGGTAGCTGCACAGCAATAGTCTTATTGCGCTTCATTTGGTAGAGGGGATATTTCATACTGGCACATGAGCTGCACTCCACTGCCTTATCTGGGACGGATCTGCAAAGCCCTTCTGAGCCGGCCACGCCGCTGCTGTCACAGAACAGCAGGAGGTTGCTGGCAGACGTCTAGGGCGAAACACGTTTTGCAGAATTTCTGCAGCATCCATGGCCAGCTAGCACACTGCTGGTATTTTAAATGAAAAAGTCCAGTGAAGCAAAGCAGCCCTTCTCAGGCAGGCAGGGTGCGATGCTCGTGTGGGACCTGTGAAAATCCTGGAGTACAGAGCTACTTTTCTAGCCTTCCCACCACACTTGTTCCACTCATGAGTTTCAACTGTGAGCTCAAGGGGCCAACTGAAAAGCTTACAAATGAATTCCTTTTCTATACAGGTTCAATCATTAACCTATACACAGTTGTCAGAACTGCAGATAAAGAGAGTGGTAGTGATGAGGATCTTTGTCGTATGCATGGATGCATTAGGAACAGCAAAGACTGAGTAGACCACATCCAGGCAACTAGTTGGAACCCATCTACTCTCGTTGACATCAGAGCGACTGCCTTTTAGTGGATGAAGCGGTGTTCCCCTTGTGCGAGAGTGGTACGACATCGAATCCGGCCCATTCTTTCCCAATTGCATAATGGTTTGTTTCAGTAACGACATTCTGGGCACAGGAGAGTCTCCAGAGAAGCCATTGCTAGAGCAACACTTACACCATAGACAAACAGTTGGCGTTTCTCTGACTTTCAGCTCTACAACTCGCAGCACCCCCTCGGAGGGCTCTCCAGGATCTTACTGCACTAGTGAGAGTAGTGCGCAGTACAGCAGTACAGCCAGGAAACTTTTTCTAATTTCTGACAAACCACAGCTAGTTTGTACGCATTTCTTCTTCTGTCAACGTTGTCCTCTAGCTAAGAAGTCCCTCTCTCTGTCCGTGTTTATCTACCTTGAGATATCTACAGCGCAGACCCATGCCCTCACCGGGTTGGTGTCACTAGGCAAAACAAGCTAAGCTTATTCCACAGGTCACATAGCGCACATCTATTTTATATGCATAGCTATTCCCTTAGATTTAATTCTGAATTAGTGCATTTTAACATTAAATGCCCTTTTCATTTTTTCTAGCCAAAGGAAATGAGACTGCTTGGCTCGAGTTCTTTGCTTCATTTGTTACTTGAAGATTATTGTGCAAGGGAGTTGGAGATAAACACTGTTGAACTCTGTAATAGTAGAGATCTAAATCTAGATCTTCATTTCTGTGTCTTGGACCCATTTAATGTGTTTCAGTCTTCTAAGAACACTTTAAAGATATGAGCTGCAGTGGATATTGGGAAAGATAATAATTTTTTTTTTTATATAATGAATGCATTCAGGTACTAGGCTATTCTGTGGCAATATAATATTCTTTAGCTTAGATTTGTTGGGGATTTGAGTGTAAAAAGATGGGATAGGTGTAAATACCTGGCTACGACTTTGCACTTTCAAAATGTGCTTTCCATTTCCCCTCTAAGACTTTCCTTGGCAATTTCCTTCCAAAAGGTCTTTTTTTTTGTAGTGCACACAGCTTCCAAGAGCTGTGCTGCCTTTCACCTCTGGGATTATGGGCTTCTCGAGCAGGGCTGCATAATATTTTGTCTCTCTGACAACAAATGCAATAAAAGCACTGCTGTTCACTGCTGCCCCAATTCCGATCATGAAGATTCTTCAAAATAAAAACCTCAGCAGAAGCGGGACAAGTCCAGTCTGTTCTCCTGAACGAGAGAAGGCTGTGAAAACCCATGAGCATGCTGCACCCAGGAGTTATCCTTAAACACCCAGGAGTTATCCTTAAACGAACTTCCTCCCGTGAGTTCCTGCTCCTGGTGTGTGCCAGCACGGCAGTACCGTGACCAGCTGCAGGATACCTTCGCCACAGCAGTTCAGCCCTTTTACGTGGCTGGTGGGCCATCAACACTTGCAAAAAGAGGAGTTTCAGAGGAAGCTAGCCTTTGACACCTCGGGCGGCTTATTTCAGAGAGGAGCTAAATGGCTGTATTGATGTGTGGCAGCTGGTATGCCTGCTCTAAGGCACTGCATTCTTTACAATGCACATCTCTGGCAAAGTGGACAAGGCTTAAGCAGTGAGGTGAAGTCCCCACACGCTGAAAAGGCAAGAAGGTAGTCATTCCCAACAGGGATGCTGTGAAAGTAGGAGCCTGGTAGGGGCTGGGAACGGTGGGTGTTAGAAGGGGCCCTAGTGTGGCAATGTAAATTAGGCTGCCTTCGGGTTCCCAGTGCTTGTTGCAGCCTGGGCTTTGGCTGCTTCTCTTTTTCTTCATGTTCCTGCTGGCAAAGCTGAAGTAAAATTGTCTAGGAAAGATTTTTTTTTTTTCCTTACTGAGTTGTCTGGTCTGATTTTGCAGACTAAGTTTTAAAAATAGCAAATGTTTGCTCTGAAGAGGACAACAGAAAGACTTGGCCCCAGCACCCCTTGGAAATGGCAGAGGAGACATTTCTTGCTCCTCCTGGATGCTTTGTTGATGTGCAAAAATGTAAGGTAATGTTTCAGAAGCTCAGAAGAGTTCAGCAACTGCAGTTCATCCGTTTCCTCTGGAAGTTAAATACTTAAGAAAAATCATAAACCTTATTTCCCAAATCATAACCCTCATAAGGGTTAAAATGTAATGGAAGAAAATTTAGTTTTCAACTCTGTGGTTCTTCTGTCTCCCAAAGAAGGTGACTTTTCATTAGCCTTGGAGGTAACAACAGAAAACAGCTCAGTGTATATTTTGAACAGAAGTTTTATTTTACTGGCCAATCTGGACCTTTTGAGTAATGATCCACACAGCAAGAGGAGAAGCCTGAATTTCAGTCATTCTCTTTTCTCCTGACAGACCTGGCTCCTATTTTCAAGAGTTTTGCTTAGTTGGCTGGGTATCTCCGCTTCACCCAGTGCTTCTGGGAGACTCCGTAACAGCAACTTTATTCTCCTTCATATACAGGAGCCGTACTGTCATCAGTATGACCACCTCAAGTTCATTTTAAGCTGTGAAATTGCACAGATTTGCTGTGGGTGGGGGCAGATTTCCAAAGAGTCTGAAGGCTTTCAAAGAGCATGACCTAAAATGTAAAATATACGTATTTAGTGCTTGGGAATGATAGTGGAAAATATTGTGAGCACCTGAGGATGGGAAAATCTGGCAAAAAAATAGACATGCTTTTGTTTTCCATCACTGCTGTTACTGGTTTGGGTTTTTTTACTTTGACGAGCTTCTATCAAGTGTTTTTCCAAAGCGGAGTCCTTGTGTTTTATGGAAACAGGCCTTCCAGCTCTGCTTGTGCCAGTCTGCACCGATTTTCCCTCAGATTTGTGTCGGTAACGGCCGGGGTTTCTGCGGAGCGCGCAGGCCTCCTGCAAGCTGCAGCCCGGGAGCCCCGGCGCTCCGGCCGTGCTCGGTTAACGGTTGGATTCCATGATCTTAAAGGTCTTTTCCAAGCTAAACGAGTCCACGGTTCCACGGCTCCCGCCGCTCACCAGGCGGGCACCGACGGCTGCCGCTCCGCCGCAGGGCCCTCAGGCGCGGCAGAGGCCGCTGAGGCGGCACGGGACCGGCGGGCGGAGCCCCGCGGCGGCGGCGGAGGGCGGCGCTGCCCCCTGGCGGCCGGCGGCCCCAGCGCTCGGCCCGGCCCTGCCCGGCGCCCGCCCCGGCACCGGCGGCCTCCTTCCCGCGCAGAACAGCGCGTTCCCCGCCGCCGCTGCGGCTCTCCGGCTGCCGCGGCCTCGGTGGGAGCCGGCGCATTCCGGGTCCAGGCGGCGAGCTCGTCACCCTGTGACAGGGACGCAGGAGCGGGCTTTGCGTCTGGCGGTTTTCCCTCAGGAGGGCTTGGCTGCAGGCCGCCGGCGCCATGTTCGCGGGCTGTGCCCACGCAGAGGGGCCCGAAGCCCTCTCGGAGCGTGATGACCTCCCCGGTGTCGAGGAACTTGAGTCCACCCGTGTCCTGGGAAAGCAGTGGCCGGTGCGGGGTCAGCGGGACCCGCGGGCGAGTTACCGCCATCACCAGCCTGCCGAGCCACTTGACCGCTGCGCGGGGCCGAGGGGCGGCAGGCGTTGGAGGCTTTTACCCTCCTAATTTATAATGTGGGCACTACTTAGTAATACCCGGAGTAGTGGTTTTTTAAAAAAACGTGTAAGCCCATGTCGCAAACGGTTGCTGCTGGCTGTGCTTGTGCAGCTTCTGTGAAGCAAACGGTTAACTGAGCCTGAGCCTGATCTGTCATCTTATCTTATCTGTTATCTTATCTTATCTTATCTGGCACTTATCGGCACTGAACAGCATTGGGAGACTGTGAATACAGTAGGAGAGATTCTGAGGCCTTTTTTTCTTTTCAAACTAGGGCAAGAGTCTAATAAGGGCCCCCCCACACAGTCTTCTCCCGGAATCTAGTGAAAAGACGGCAGCTTTTTTTTTTTTTTTCCTTTTTTTGCTGCACAGGCCTAGCAAAAAACCAGTAAATTCAAACTTGGGCTCATGCTGGGAAAGCTGACTGCCTCCCCCTTATCAACTAATTACTTCAGGATGTCCACTAAAGCTTTTTAATAGATTTATGTTCCAGAGTGTGCTGTGTTATGGCCCAGCCTCTCCAGTTGTCCTCTCTCTGCCTGGGCTGCAAGCACATCAGAGGGGGAGAGCAGGCAGGGAAGGCATGTCTCTGTAGCTCAGCCTTAACACGATTCCTCTGAACAGATTCCAGACAGACGCTGAATATCTCCGTGAATGTAAAGTGAGATCTCTTTTTTAAAAATGCCGCTGTTTTATTTTTTATACAAACTAAAACACCAGAGGTCATTGAATCCTATATTAAATACATAAATTAAAAAATAACCATTCATAAAACTTTACATACAATAAGGATTCTCTTCTACACGTTAATACATATAGTACAGATACATGTCCAGTGTTTATCAAAGGGTCATTCTGCTAAGTCATTTACAATTCTGTTCTGGAATAGACACCAAAAAAATTGGGAACAAAAAGTGTATATAAAAACACACAGGTGCTGATGTGAGGGAGGGCAGGGGCAAAGAAAAAACCCTTTGAATCACCAGCAACTGTGTGGCTGTTTATTGAACCTTGCCCTAGTGAGAAGGAGAGCCTGGCCTGTTCAGTCCTCACGGGATGCCATGGAACAGAAAGCTTTGGGGGTTCAGAGGATGTTTCCCACTGAGATGAGGGCAGGGAGCTGGTAAACGAAGCACATCTACAAAAAAGTCTCTGTGGTCTTCCAGGCACATCAACAAGAGAGGGTGGAGCTGTGAGCCAGGATGATAATACTGCAAGAAGCCCTATTTCCTTCTGCAACCCCGATTGCCTAAATTCGTTTCACCTAACTAACTAGGCCCTCATCTGAAGTACTTAAATTGAAAGAATAGTCTTCACAATCTCCTGACTTGGTGAGTGGAGAAAAAGCAGCAAGCCAGATTTTGGTCAAGCTGACTTGCACTACGTTATGTGGCTCATCTACTGCTTTGATGGTAGGGATAGCCTGGAGTGCTGGTACCCCTGCTACAGCCTCGGACGGGTGGATAGAAGGAATCCAGGGCTATATTTGCTGTCCTCAAAGGCTGCAATACAATGATTTTTATTTTGCTGGTTGGTTTGGGGGCGGGGAGGTTGGCTGCAGTGACTAATTTGAGGGAGGATTCTCAAGACTTTGCCTCAATGAATGTCAGGAACAGCAGAAAGCCCTGGATAAACAGCTTCAGGACAGAGAAGGGGAGAGACCCCAGAAAAACAGATCCAAAAACTAGTTGCCCGTGAGATGTAAAACTAAACCACGAGGAGCGTACCAGTTGTGGCAGCTAAACAAGTCTAGATTCAGTTCCCCATACCTAGATTGGAAGTATACTTTCATAAGCTATAGCAACGATTTACTATATACAATAGGGGACAGATATATGCATAATATGTATATATATGTACATATACATATATACTATATATAGATACATGTATATATATATACACAAACATCAAACTCATTTTGATCTAGCTGACAGCAGAAAGGTTGTATTACTCCTATCTGCAAGTGTGTGTTAGGCATGGCTTACGTTATGCTGCAAGGAGAGTAAAGCAGCTGTCGTTCAGCTCTCTGGAGGGAGCACAGCAATCTTGTAGATTTAGGTTTGCAGGCCCAGATAAGCTGGGGACTGTCTACCACCCCCACCCCACCCCGAGCCCCTGGGAATGGAGCACACGCATGCATATGTATACGTAGTAAGGGAGGGGAAATTAGGCAAAAAAGAGAAATTAAATAAGATGTGCACAACATGGCTCAGAGGGCCTAAACGCTGAAGCCTGCCACAAGATCAGTCAGGCATGTTCTGATACTAGGTATTTCTATCTGTGCCACCAACCTTCCCTATGATTGCCTGGAACAAATATTTCCAGTCCTCTTTTTTTCTCAAACCAAAGCAGAGGTGGAAGTTATTGCACCATCACAGAAAACAGGTGCTGCTCATTCTTCTGCAAGAAGAGCTCAATGTTTTAATTGCTGGCCCTAATAATAGGGAAAACAGTTTCCAGCCTGTATTTACTTGCAGGACACTGCAGCCAAGTGGTATGAAATGAACTGGTGCTGCAACAGGGGAAAAAAGAGTGAGAATGGGGAAGAGGGAATGACCAGAGAGGAAAACCCCCTTTTTGTAGCTAACAAGGTGTTGTCAAGTTGCTTAGTGATCTAAAGGTGTCACAGGTGTGGGACGAGACTCTCAACGGGCCTGACTCCAGAGCTTCAGGACCGAACTGCTGGCAGCAGTCTTGGAAAGCACATGTAGGTTTGGGCCAACCTTATCCACAGATTCTTCTGCGGGGGAAAAAGAATTTGAACAAAGAGCATGCAACGTACCTGTATTCATTTAACGTATCTGCCTACAAGCCTGTTTTTAAAAAAATGAACCAACAGACATACAGCTGGTGCAGACCTCAGTAAACCCCTTGACTGAAACAGACTGCTTCAAGAAGATGTGGTCATTCTGTAATTTAAATTAATTTTAAGGAGCAGGAAAAAAAATCACTTGCTTCTAACCTTTGATGGAAGGCTTAACACAATCTCACGGCATGCAAGAAATGAGGATGTTAGGAGTCTTTGTGAAGAAACGGAGCCCAGCATTGCAATCCAGTTGGGTGAATGGACATTAATGATTAAAAGCTATTCTGGCCAAAAAATATCTGAGGGGCAGGCATCCTCGATACCAGAGGAACTTCATCCCTGCTGTGGCTGAGGAACTGCTTTTGACCTGCTGAGTTGCTGTGGCAAGTTACTTCACTGCTTTGTGCCTCAGTTTCTTCATCTGTAAAAACAAAGCAAGCAAACAAAGGAGAGACTCTTGTAAAGCACTTCTAAAGCTCCTGATGGGCAGGGTCTGTGCACGTAAGATGTTTGTTGGTACACGTGAGCCCTGTTTTGAAGGTTTAAGTAATGCATAGGCTGTATTCTGGCCCTTAATTTTCTATTTTGTAATACAGACACCCATTTCTCCCAGTTAAAATTAAGGCTCCATCGTGGAAGACAGAGCTCAAATAAGGAGCCTTGCCACAGGAACCTGAAGTCTAAACAGGCACGACTCCACTTCCAGGGAAACGAAAGCAGAGGCACAGAGAAGTGCATTGTCATGCCTAGCTCATACCGCACATCAGTGAGGAAAGGGGAGATGGGTGCAGCTGGCTGCTTTGCTCCCAGCAGGCACAGGACCTTGGCAATGTTTGCTGCAGGTGTGACACTCCTCAGGGTTCCTTTCATACTGCCTACAGGGTGCGTGGGCCTGGGGTGCCTCAGGGAGTCACCAGGACTGGGTTCCAGGCTTTGTGATTAGAGGGGAAGTAATGCTTTGAAATGCAAACTACTTCTAGTTAGTCTTAACTGTGGAAAAATCTAAACAGACTAGCGATACTTCTTCTTACTTCTAATAAGGATGTGTTCACACAGCTTTTCCCCATTTTTGGTTTATGTGTCATTGATCAGGAAGCCAGCTAACAAAGTCAGTTTGACAAGCCAAACCAAAACATTTGTTCCAAGCTGGGACAAAACAGTTGGAAGCTGATGCTTTGTGGATCACCCCACATGGACAAGGGGGTTGGCTTTTTTCCCCTCTGTCCTCCAACATATTTCTTTTCTTTCTCAGAAGCTACTCTGTAGGTCCAATCCAGTGATCCTCAGTGTATTATTCAAACAGTAAAATCAAGTATAGTCATTATTATCGCAATGGCAGTCTTTAAAGAACATGAAAAGTATCTGACAATAGATGGGCTGTTCTTCATGGAGGGAGGGTGAAGAGAGATAAGGCTACAACTCTGTCAGAAATCCTCCTTACTCCAGACACCCTCTTCCCTTCCTTTGCTGAGTAGAGTGGTGCTTTGTTACGATCTCAAGCGCAAAACGTCGTGCCCTGTCCTGCCCATCCTGCAACAAACCAGAATGTGTTTTTCCTTTCTTCCCCCCACATTGCAGCTGTCATTTGTTCCTGAGGTTAAAACCAAAGAGGGAGAGAAGGAGTCCCTGCAGTGAGAAAGCCAGACAGTCCAAACGGAATGCTTTGTTGTCAGCATCTCTCCACGGCTCGTAAGTGTTTCTCCTGCTCTGTCCTGTTAACTTCCGATCCATTCGTGGGATGACAGTGTCACATTTAAACGATTGCCCTGCACAGCAGGGATAGATTTTTCTGTTGTAACTTTGGTTCCATGCCCAAGACACACTGACTTGATCAGCTGAAAGTGGTTCCTTCCCTTTAAGCTCTTCCTAAGTGATGTAGGTTCACAGTTTATTTTTCTTCCCCTTCCATAATTTCAACATATAGAATTTCATTAGATGCAGCATATATCATAGCTTTAGACAGGAACTGTCAAGTAACAAATCTTGAGTGATGGCTTTAAAATACAAGGTGGTTGCAGTCTTGGCTACAGGTTGTTCATTTTTATACTTTTTAAAATAGGTGTAAACAATGTTCTCTTCATCGGGGGGGTGGAAGCATTTGCCTTTATAAGGACTTATCTGTGTGGTCGGGCACTCTAAAAATAGAAAAACAAAAGAAGAACATCTGTATCAGATAAGTGATAAGTTCCTCTACCTACCTAGCCCAGCTGACAAGATGCAGTCCATCGATCAGGAAGGTGAAAAGGTCTGTTCTTACAGTTGTCAGTGTTAAACTGTTTCTGTTTGTCCATATGAAAGGCATTTGTGAAAATTCTGTGGGTATTTTGCCAAGCCTGTCCATTTAACCCTACAAAGTACAGCCCTCTGGTCCATAAAAGTCCCCATGGGCATCTTCAGGTGAATAGTTATGCACCAGTTTCAATAACTCTTGAATCAAAGCTGCCCAAAATTCACCCGTGACACAAGACATGGCCACAGGTGATCTGCTTGCGGTGTCAGGGCGACCCCAGAACTTTGGCTAATGCAACGAGGCAAATACAGACTGCTCCTGTTCCAAGGAAGCCTTCCCTACCTATGGAAAAGAATTGCGGTTCTCCAGTTTGAAACCAGGGGAAAAAGGGCATGTTTTCTCTAAAAAAAAATAAAGTAAAATTCACTGAGTGCAAAATTCATGCAGACCAGACTTCCCTATGTGATCACAAATAAGTGAATGTGTATATTCACAAGCACAGAAAAAATGCACGTAGGAAAATCCCACATAAAGAGGAATTAGAAAGCTTCTGGTCTGGATACTATATACTGCTGCATGTGGTTTCATTCATGCTTGTCCTTCCTTATCTGAAAAGCACAGCAGTGAGTGCTGTGCTCATTCTGAGAGAGAAAAAAACCAGAAAGTATCATCTGCGATCGCACTGTGGTTTGCTCTCAGCTAGTTAAAAGGATGGTGAAGGATAAACTGCAGCAAGGCACAAAGAAAACCAAAGACCTTTCATATGAGATGGCTTCCTAGGTACATTTCAAGGATGCGTTGTGCTTTTTTTTTTTTATCAAGGATCTGTTTGAAGTCTTTTATGATAAGGTTAACAAAGTTAACTTGGATCCAGTGGAAGTAAAGCAATTTTGCAAAGCCCCCCCGGTGATACGTCTCTCAGGAGTTCTCAGAACCAGAAATGCTGATGGCACACTCCCCAGGCCGTGCTCACCCTTGCTGAGTTACTGCAAATGTCAAAGTCACCTGGGTAGGCAGGTGGTTTTTAAAGTGAATGGAAAACATCAATGTTAGTTATTCTCTCTGATTCCATGTATTCCAGCCTCAGAAAATATGACCTTGCTAAAATCCCTCTCAGTCTTGCCTACACCATTCCCAAATTGCTTCTGTCTCGAGATTTCCCCTCAGGTATTGAGGGGTGAGGATCCCCTGGAGGGAAACGGAGGGGGGGAAGACTGGCATCAGGCAGGGGATAAGGAGCTAACAGCTGCTTACCGTTGCCTTGTGTTTGAGGAATTGCTACAAGACTTGATGCTTTGCACTTGTAGAGTGACTTGCCTTGGTAAAACACTCTACAGATACACTTGCTGTGATGCTGGGCCTGCTGCAGCTGTCTTTACAGTTCAAGGGAGTTCACAGCAATGCAGGTCCTCTTGAAGAGCATCGAGTTTATGTATCCCCCCCTACACCTCGCCCTTAAGATTTTTCCATTTTCTGTCAGTGTCCTATTCTCTACATCACTGTATCTCCACCACTGTCACGGCCACTTCCTCTGCTGTTCAGCTCACAGTAATCCACATTCCTGTACCCTACCTGCCATTCATAGCCAAATATGCAAAAGCAGGATGGGAAGGGCAAAAGAATCACTCATCTCCTGGGTGGTCCTAGGAGTGGCACAACACACCAGCAGGCTCTCCGGGGCTGTAAACCATATTTCAGCTCTCTCTGATGCTTCTCGGCCTCTCTATGGGGAGTAGAGACACAAGTCATTCGAACTAGACCCTTGTGTGCTCCGGGGGCCAGCCTCTATGAAGCAACAGTGAATCCAGCGAGCGAAACTCTTCTCGTGTTGGCGCTGTAGTTAGAGCAGCCTTTCTGGCCTCGGTGAAGTTACACCAAAGGAACTTACACCTGCTAAACCTTAGATGTTGTTTAAAACAAGCAGAAAACCTATTGAAGGAGATTGGGCCGGGGGTGGGGGGAAGTGAAGCCCTGACACGGTCCCTAAGGGTTCTGTGTAAAACCCCAGCAATGACATAATGACATTGGCCTCGATGCTGCTCTGGTTCCATTGCAGCGGTGACAGTCCTAAAGGGGGAAGAAAAATGCTTACGTTTGACTATCAGTCCTACTCAATGAATGTGCCAGTGAGGAGTGCATCAAATTAGCGGAGAGCTTGTGCTAGATGTGACCCAGCAGCCACGTGCAGGTAGAAGAATGACTGCAAGTGAATAATAATAAATCTGCTACAATTTTAGGAGGAATGTAGAGTTCTGACCTTAAACAGCTCATTAGCTTTTCTAACCAGCCAATACCTGCCCTCCAGTTAGGCCAAAAAGGCATAGGTGTTATCAGCAAATGTCGAGGTTTTGTTGTATTTTTTTGATGGTCCTGATTCTTCTCCTTTTATATGTGTGGTTCTCGCCTTCCTGCTTTGAGAAGAGGGAAGGAATGGCTCCTCTGCAACAAAGAATTCAGTCTGCCTTTGAATACATTGCAGAGCTAATTGTGAGGCTGTTAAAATTTTTTTTCTTAGCATGCAGACACTGAAATGTTACAGGGCACTTGAGATATTTTCACAGGCTGCAAGACAAAGAGTTAATCAGCACTGCTGAATTCCAATATCAGAATAATAGCCTTTTTTTTCTATTTTGGGAAATACTTATTTCAAAAGATACTGGTATATACCTGCAATTCCTGAAAAACCAAGTGACTCATCCATGTTATGTCTGTAATTCTCAGTTTGCCTTCCTTTCTCTTCTGTGCTGGCATACCAAAACCACGCATACAGTCTCAGGAAGCATACAGTGACATTTTTGTCCTGGGACTAGGGATTTCCTGTTCTAAGTTCAACTACAGGTGGATTAAATTTTTCATGTGAATCATCTTTTTCTTTTCTAATGAAAAATGTCATATCTATAAACAAAAATTATTTTTATGCATTTTTGTGGATCTTTTTGGCATTTGCATCTACCAAGGGTTTTTTTAATCTTCTGAAAAAAATTCTTTTAAAAACTAAAAAGAGTTTAAAAAAATCAGGAAGACAACGTTTCCTGATGAGTTCAAATATTAATGAAAATTTTAATTTGTATTTCTCAGGATGCATGCTCTACTGCAAAGACTTTACTGGGTGCTCCATCTTAAAAGAGACAGGATTAGGAAAAACTGTTCAGTAGTTTAATGTCATGAATGCATTTCTAATCAAGGTGACCTAGACTGAGCAAGGGATATCTTCTGAGGCATGTTTTCAAAGAAATAAGAAACCCCCTGGTTTCTTATTTTTCTTCCACCATAGCTGATATCAGCATTGGTAAAACTAGGATGTATAAGCTTGTTACCAATTCTATAGCTGCACCAGAAGAGGCAAATACTGAATTCCATACCCATAGAGGTGGAAAATATAGGTGCAAACTGTATATACAGAAAATTCTGAACCTCTTATTGCCCCAGTTTTTCTCATATGCTTCACAAGGACTCTATCATAGCTGTGATAGAAACTGAAAAAAGGACAACAGTATAGGCAAATAGGAAAAACTCATGCAGACAGGTTCTTGCAAATGTCACTATCAGTTCCTGTGAGTTTTCAAGGTGCACCTTAAATCCAAGATCTGTTTGTTTGGTTTTGGTTTTGTTTTGGTTTTTTTTTTTACTCTCCCTCTGGGTTGGTTGCTTGTTCCGGACTCATGATTCTGCAGTACAGCAAAAGACACAGTCATATAAAATGATTTGCTATTACTGTGTACTGTGAAAATTTTGGCTTCTTAAAATTAGCCTATAGATAATTTGGCTGTTTCAGAAGACTTTCTGATTTTTTCCCCACTATGAATAAGCAAGAAACTGTAAAATCAAATTTTCACAAGTCATGGCCACTCAAAACATCTCACAGCTGCTGTGCTGTCATGGTTCCCAGAAATCCTGCAGCAAGAACATTAGTAAGTATGCAGTCATAACTTAATCTGTTTAATGTTCACTGGATCAAGGCAGTATGTTTTAAATAGCAGCAACTCTATAATGATATTGGCCATTGTTTACAAGAGCCATGATCACTGATCTGTCCATGTCCCTCTGATTCTTTCCTACAGTTCATTCCCCATTTAGCCCAACCTCCATGTATGTTACTGCCGCAGCCCATGAAAACATTCATTTTGAGGTCTGGCCAGCCAAGTGGATTCCAGTTGATGTGGCTAATTCTGAGGGTTGTCTCTGCATCAGCACAAAACTGCCAAAGAAATCCTTGATCCAGCTGAAATGAAGCGCAAAGTAGGGAGCTTTTCCTTAGAGGGAAGAGGAAAACCCACCAAACTGGACCCGTGTCACTTAGTTATAATCAATCCCTTGAATTGCACCTGGAAACAAATGCTGAGCTAGTACAAATGGTAGAAGAGCATGGCAAAACATCTTTCACACACAACTGTATTCTCAGCTTGCCTCGAGTACACGGCAGAAGAATTTATTCATTGACATAGCTCAAGCCAGAGCCAAGAGATACAGTGAGAAATGTAATGGTATGGGTCTGTCCCCAAATCAGAAAATTTTGAGCTGTCATTACATGTTCTTGAGTCTTTAACGTAGCATTATCTAGGCTATGTTCTACTGCTGTTATCCTGGATCAGAAGAAAGATCCTCCTAGCCCAGCATCTTGGTTCTGAAAGTGGCTAAGCACAGAGGGAAAAGTGTGAAGCCCATGCACGTTATAGTTCCCCGATTTATTTCCCCATCTTCACATTGCTTTTTGAACTCTGAACTGTCAGCTGCTAAGCATACCGTGGCAAAGACTTCTTTACATCCTACACCATTAACTATCAATTTTTGTTTACTTTAAACTTATTACATGTTAATTGCTTGTACTGGAGGAGACAGTGAACGATAGCAATCTATCCATCCATCCGTTCTACGGCAAATTTTCTAGACCTCTCCCATACCTCCTTTTAACAGTGTCTCGCTTTCTGAGCCAGAAAAATCTTTCCATCTCTCTGTCTCCCTCTTCCTGTCTCTCAGCAGCTGATCATTCTTCCTTGCCCTCTTGTATCTCTCCTACTTCTGGGCACCGACCTCTACCTGTTATAACCTCCTGGATCGATTTCCTGAGTGTCAGTGCAGAGCCCATGATAGTGTGTATATGGTTGAGATTTATAACTGTTTTCCATCTGCATCACTTCACAAACATCAGCATTAAATTTCACCTGCTATTCTCTTGGCTATTTGATACTGTGAAATTCATGTTAGCTTTTCTTTTTACAATTCTGAATAGCATAGTATCACCAGCAAGCTTTGGCAATTCACTTACAAGTATGTTGGATGGTGTTGGTCTGACTGCAACTCCCTGTGGCAACTCAGCAGCGTGATGACCCTCCGTTGTGAACTATGACAAACTGACAATGACCTGCTGAATTCTCTGACTCCAGACATACACAAGAACACACAAGGATGTCATCCTCAGCTCTGTGCAAGAAGTGCTAGCTTTGAGGAAATAAATAAAATAGTCTTACCTTTCCAAGAGGCACAGTGACATCAAGGCCAAAGAATAAAGGCAAGAGAGAAGAACAAGAATAGAAATAGAAACTGCAGAAGAAAAAGAAGATTGCGTAAAAACTAAAGGTCATGGCGTTGTAAGCATCAGGATTATTTTTGCACTCTGTAGGACAATTTGAATAACTATGCATTCAGAAAACACTGTGTTTCCCTAGTTACTTCTGTAAGTACCACACCACCTCCCAGGCTCCGAAAACAGATCCCGTTAATTTTGGTGATGAATTACAATTGGCACCACATTGAAAGCCTGAGGTATAACTGTCACTATGAACCACCATGGGTTGATTGAAGTCACAAAGCTGGATATCAGAAATAGCATGGGTAATTGTAAGTGCGTTAAAAAACAGTGCCTGCAATCCATGCTAGAAATAGCCTGGAAATATATATGTATGTATATATATATGTATATATACACATATACAGACACACACATAATATCCAACCCTAACCATTACATGTTTAATAATCAATTTTTGGATGTCTCATTTTAATCATGAATGCGTTGCCTTCTGAGATGTGAATTTTTGTGAGTTGAAAGCTTGCTTGAAAATTGACACTAAAAAGTCTCCTATTCAAGGTCTCCATTTGGCCATGGCATAAGTTTTGCTTTGCTTTTTTTTATTTTCATCACAGATTATCACCTGTTAGTTTTCCAGGTTATATATATCTTAGAAAGAAAGACACTGAGTTCTTGTATCACAAAAATATTGGCAGAAAAGCAGAAAGAATTATGCGTATCAAGTTTTGCATTATGCCCACTTGTTTCACTTTAGGAACATACATATAAACTGAAAGGGCTCATTAGCACTACTGTCACTGTACCAATATAGCCATTATTTCATATTATAGTTCACACATGGACATCGATATTTACTAACATAAGCACATTGGCAAGGCTACCACTAGAGATGAGTCTTACACCCGTCTGGCATTTCTAGAAAAGACATTATTGGTAGCAGTACGCTGTGCCCATGCTATGATCTTTTTTCAACAAGCCTATCTAACCTGTTTACAAGTAGCAAAACTCAATGTGACAGAGTTGGCCTTATTCACCAAAAAAAATGTGGTACGTATTTTGAGAGAGAGAGAGAGAGAGAGAGAGAGAGAGAGAGAGTGTGTGTGTATATATAGTATATATAAAGAATGTGCATATATAGTTCTTTTGACAGTTCAGTCTAAGGGCAAGATTCCAGTACCATATTTATATGGCATAGTCAATTACAAGCTTCAATAAAGAGGACAGCATCTGAACCTGAGTTCCCTAGTCTTGCCGGATAAGGACAATCTTCAAATCTTCGTTCGGTTTCATTCAGCGCCTTCCTGCTTGCTAGCCTCACCTTGCCTTTAACGGGGGTATTGCCTGTCTACCAACACAGCATTGAACAGCCAAGTAAAGGCTTCATCATTTGCTGCAGTATCGTTCACCATAATTCACAGTGTTTGGCATTTATTTCCTAAAATGAAATATTGTGGAGGAGACTCTAAGGTTAAAGTCTGTATATACTGAAACACAAATTGAAAAGAAAGCATAGTAGAACACCACCAACAGGTCCAGCTGATTCAGCTAAACAAAAAGGTCATGTAGTTCAAGAGAACTAGGTCATTACTTTCAAAAAAGTTCATCAGCGTGCTTCAGAAGCGTAACAGAACCAACCTTTTCCTCCAGATCCTTAATTTGTCTCTTTTGGATGTCAGTTTTATCTTCTAAATCTCGGATCCTCTGGAAATCAGAAAAGAAAGCATCTAGACTAAATTCTCAGTAAATTTGCTCCACTGAACAAGTAACTTAATATTCCAAGTGCCAAAAGCCTAGACATTAACAAATCCATTTCTTTGGCAGGGATAATCTCGTGTAGTACCATGACTCCATCCACTAACCCTGCCTAACCACAACTTTACCATGTGTACAACTGCTCAAAATATGCCACTGCATATATGTGACTGTATCCTCAAATGCTGGAAATTAATATCAATAGTGGATCTGTTTCGTATTATCTATTTTATATTAATCCTGTGTTAAATAGATGGAAAGCGTAAGATCATGGCTATAGTCTTTAGAATTATCGCATGACTCCTTAAGATTTCTCACAGCTTAATGTGTTGAAAGAGGATTAAAGTGTTATTACTAGATCTGAAATGATAAATGTACACAATGCTATGAAAACATTGATTCTGTGGTGAGCGGGATATATGTAACTTATAGACAAGGCGTATTTCTTTAGCAGAGCTAGGTACTTCTAGAGAAATTATGTAGCATGAGTTAAACTTTTGGCCCCTTGGGAAGAGAGATCCCACAGAATAGTTAACAGAACTCCTAAGTATGAAAAATGAGGCCTTGAATCTCGGTATCTTTTCTCTGTTTAGTCAGGGCATAAGACAGCTGGCCAGCAAACAGCAGAGGTCCAAAGAGGCAAACCAGGAGACACCTGGAGAGCAGATGGCACCCCGTGACATCTTCCTAATTGTCTGCAGATGAGAAGACTAGCTTATGGCAGCTTTCAAACACTACCTCTTCCTTTCCTTGCCTCTCAGCCTTTCCCAGCCCCATCTGTAACTGAGGCTGGCTAAGAGTTGTTCAAAGAGGCCAGAATGGCTGTGGCAGTGCTAATCAGGGCAGCGGTCATGGCTGAAATGAAGAAGCTCCTCATGCTGCAAAGCTCTGGTAAGAAGAAGTAAGGGTGGACCCGGTCTCAAGTCTCCAACTCAGGATCAGGCAGGACTGTGAAAACTAAGTCTTCCTGCGAACCAGAAACCCTAACCACTGGGCAGACGCTTTCTTTCTTATGCTCATAAACATTTGAGTAAGTTTTGTTTCACTGGGCAGCTGTCACATTAATCAGCATGCTGTGACTGTTTGCCATTTTGCTCCGGGACCTCACAGCTTGCAGAGCAGCAAACATTGGTCTTTGAACGTAAAATGTAGTACTGTATCTCAGCAGTGAAATGTAACAACTGCCTACTTCAGGGGGGACAGAGCAGAAGTGTCTGGAAAACAGGATAGCTCTCCTGTATAACATGAGCCAGAAGCATTCGTACAGTTCCTCTTTGCCCAGTCCAATAACTAAGGATGACCATTTTTATTACAAAGCTAGATTTGTGCAGACGGAATTCTGAATGAAAACTTTGGTTTGGAATTTTAAGACTCAAAATATGCCAAAACAATCCTCCACAAGCTAGTATCACACGTGTTTGTGTACACAGTAAAGACACAACGTATGAAGCAACTCAAAAAACTGGGTGCCAGGCTCCCTGGGGCTTGGGGCTTGCCTAAATTGGACCTCAGCTTATGTTCTTATACAGCAAAGCTGAGTAGATACGCATGTGTGTGGTTCCTTTTTCTTACCTGATGAGCCTGCTGGAGCAGCTCCATCCTCTCCTGAAGAATCTGGCAATCATATTCTCTGCTTTTCCTCAGCATCTGACGTCTTAGCTTTTCTACTGCTGTCCTCAGCTCTTCCTGCTGTTTTTCAGTGAGTAGTTCCCCAAACTTTATCACCGTTTCTTGCTGCAAAGCATTGTACAAGGTGGCTTCAAGCTCCTGGATCCTCTGGTTGATGCAATACCAAAAGCCAATTAGAGATGAAACATTGTTTAAAACACAGTGGGAACTGGGGGGTTGGTGGCAGATTCAGGCACCTGCATGAGAAGTGGTCCCTGTGCTCAAGTGTGCAAAAATGTGAAAACCAGAACTCATAAAATAGTTCAGTATTTTGACAAAAGGATATGAACTTTTATTTTTAAAATATTTTCATATTAATTTTCACTGAAATCCCTCACTTTGACTTTTTTAAAAGCAGTTACAGAGATGATTAGGAGTTGGATAGAACTTTCATACCTATTTTATAAGTGTAAAGATGAATATTTCACCAATTCTAAAATTTTGACCCATTGTGCTAAAAAAACAAAAGAGGAAAGATTAAAGGTCACTGCCAGACTACTTTGCTCTTAATCCTGCTAATCAATGAGCATTCTCGTTAACTTGACAAACCAAACATGATGAACTTGCACAGCCCATTATCAGACCTATGTATCAGAATTTGATACAGCAGTGTTTATAGCAGGAACTCTTGCTTTTTGTGTCGTATTGTCTTCTTGCTATGACACGTGCAAAACAGCCAAGATTCCAGATCTGAGTTCCAGTTGGTTGCACTGACTCCAGTTGGACAAGCCAACATTAATGAGCAATCTCTGCCTTTAACTGACGAAAGATTTTCAGACTTCAGGAGATCTGTCTTTTTGTGACATGAAAAAGCTAGGTGTCGTGTTGAAGCTGTGCAGATTGCATGGCAGTGCATTAGAAGAATGGGAAAAAAACAAATAAATAAAAAAAGATGCTAAGAAAAAGCAAAAACCTCTCTTCCTGATCCAACAGGAGTCTGTGTCCTGCCACAGTGCTGGCCAATATGTGCTGTAGAATGTCCTTTGTACATACCATGTATGCTTGGTCAAGAGCTTGCTTCCTGTAGTCTAATTCTTCCTCCAAATAACCTTTTATTTTGCAAAATTGCTCCTACAATGAAGGATCGTTTGGATAGAAAAATGAATTAGTTACTCAAAATACTTTGGGAAGTTTTATTACATCAACTACAGATATCTGACTCAGGCAGGACTAGGAGGCTGGTCTTCAACTGACACTCTGCAGAGTTATTAATACCTGACTCAGCTAGAAAAGGAGGAAGGGAAAATAGCTGTGGATTGCTTTTGTATGGTAACACATCTGAGCTACATGGAACTAAATCCATCATCTCTTTGTTCACTTCAGTGATATCACTTGGCATTTCAGCAGCGTAATTTAGGGGTTTCTGTCTGATTTTTCTAAAGATACCTTCTCTGGCATCATGGGCAACTCCTTTTGTACCTTCTCTTATTTTGGAAGAGGTGTGAAAGTGCAATAAACTAAACAGGAACAGGCATATTCACATTCACATTATTTGGGGGAAGCTGCTGTGCTTTAACTTCTCAGCCTACCTTAAGCTGAGTTGACTCAAGTACAGATATACCATAGGAACAGAATGTAAACCACTACAGCTATCCAACCCTTGTAGTTATGCTTGTTCATCTCATAGGTTACTTCCATTAACCAGAATAAGAATAGAGTAAGGTACTAACTTTACTGGTGCTATAGCAACTGCAGTTCAGCTGTGAATGTTTTGCCTTTAGGATGGTATGGTCTTAAAACGTAATGAAAGAAAACAGCGTGTAATTCATTAGTTTCCCACATACCGGTATTGAATAAATGTCATACAACAGCTGATGTTTAGATTGTGAATCTTACGAGAAGAAGAGTGTGGTCATTTACATCTCTGAAAATCACAGAGCACCTTTGAGCCCTCTGTACTTATTAATAAACAGTCATCCTCATGGAAAGAGAGAGAAAGTTTTCAAACCTTCACTATTTCTGTTTCTATGTTATTCTGCTGTTGCATGTGAACCAGACTAGTAACAATTTTATTGATTCACCGATAATCAGAGAAAGCCTGCATACTTAATTTGCCAATTTAGTTATCTTTTGGCACACCAAGTAAATGTGACACACTCAGTGTCTTGCCCCTAAAATGTGTATTAAGGAAAGTTTGCTTACCATATCACTTTCCAGTTCCATCATCTTCTGATGCAGAGCAGCTTCAGCTCCCTCAATCTGCTGGATCCACTGGAGGGAAGACAATGACAGCTGTAACCTGCTATGTTTTCTAGGCACGGGGGCAGTGGCAAGTGGGACATCTACAGCATCTCGTTAGTCTATCTTTAGTAACCTGTTGCTAGTTCTGGGCCCATCATGAGGCTGTTCTCCTGTGACAGGGGCAGCCACAATGTCTGTAGGTAGCACTTGATAGAGAAGAAGCAAGAGGATCACCATTACCAGATGACTGGAAGATGGAAAAGCACACTTGCTTGGATGGATAAGGAACCCATTTCATCCTATAGATAAAGGCCCATGACGGGGCTCCAGCATCTCAAAAATAGCTTAGCTGGGTAGATGGAGGCAGAGGAGGAATTGTTGAGTAGAATCCTTGGAAGCTGTCGTGTTGACAAAATTGTGTGCTGCATTTGAGTCACAGAAAGCAATTTTAAACAACCCTCACTTTCTTTTTAATTTCCAAAACAAGGAACTTACTTAGACACATACTTTTAGTGCAAATTTTGCATACAGATCTGTCCTGGTTTCGGCTGGGACAGAGTTAATTTCCTTCCTAGTAGCTGGTAGAGTGCTGTGCTTTGGATTTAGGATGAGAATAATGTTGATAACGCACTGATGTTTTGGTTGCTGCTGAGCAGTGCTTACACCAGTCAAGGACTTTTCAGCTTTCCCTGCTCTGCCCGGTGCACAAGAAGCTGGGAGGGGGCACAGCCAGGACAGCTGACCCAGACTGGCCAAAGCGCTATGCCACACCGTATGGCGTCATGCCCAGTATATAAACTGGGGGAAGAAGAAGGAAGGGTGGGATGTTCCGAGCGATGGCGTTTGTCTTCCCAAGTAACCGTTACGCGTGATGGAGCCCTGCTTTCCTGGGGAGGGCTGAACACCTGCCTGCCCATGGGAAGGAGTGAATGAATTCCTTGCTTTGCTTTGCTTGCGTGCACGGCTTTTGCTTTACCCATTAAACTGTCTTTATCTCAACCGTGAGTTTTCTTACTTTTACTCTTCTGATTCTCTCCCCCATCCCACCGGGGGGGAGCGAGCGAGCGGCTGGGTGGGGCTTAGTTGCCGGCTGGGGTTAAACCACGACAAGATCCCTTCAGAAACTTTGGAAATCTCCAGACTAGAAATCTCACGCTATAACTAATTATGGCTTAAATGTCTGATGGTTTCTCATTCAGTTTACTATTGCAAGTTTCATGTGACATTCCTTTTCTATTTGGAGTTGTTTTGACTTCACAGCTTGGGCCAGCTGAGTTTGATATTTTTGCTGCTTTAGCAAGGTGTTTGGGACTGTGCTGGCACAGTTTACTTTATCTGGGGAATCACTTCCTACACTAGAAAGTTTGACAATATTGACAACAACAACAGTGCAGAAAATTTCCAGTGTTAGATGAGGCCTTAGATAACACATGAGAAAAACAAGCACACAATTTACCTTTTCTGCCAAGGACAATACAGTGGAAGCCTGAATTATGGCCACTTGTTCTTCGTTTCTTAAATTCTGTGAAGAGAAAGAGAGGGAAGAAGAAAATTGGCAGCAGTTTCCTGCATGAATAAAGATAATCCAGGCGACAGACTAGGTCTACCGTTTTCAGGGGATCCCTGTAATACTGGGTATCCTATTCCTATCGAAACATTCAGAGTCTGTTAACGTATTAAAAAGAACACTGTTTTTGCCTTTCTGCGTGATATGGACTAACTATATGTTTTCATTCCATTGCATCTTATGATAAATATAAACTAAAATTAGACCCATTTGTCTGTCTTCATGCTAGTTTTACAAAGCTGAACTTCCATTAAAGCTTTTGTAAAAATGCTAATTTACACCAGCATGTGAATAGACCATCACAATCCTTCATTTTTATAGAGTCATAGAATGGTTTGGGTTGGAAGGGACATGAAAGATCATCTGGTTCATCAATTTAGTTCTGGTTCATCAATCTGGATCATCAATTTAGAGACAAGGATGTCATGCAGGACAGTGTCAAATGCTTTGCACAAGTCCAGGTAGGTGACATCAGTTGCTCTTCCCTTATCCACCAACACTGTAACCCCGTGTAGAAGGCCACCCAGTTCATCAGGCACGATTTGCCCTTGATGAAGCCATGTTGGCTGTCACCAATCACCTCCTTATCGGCTATGTGCCTTAGCATACTTTCCAGGAGGCTCTGCTCCGTGATCCTGCCGGGCACAGAGGTGAGACTGGTCTGTAGTTCCCCAGGTCTTCCTTTTTTCCCTTTTTAAAAATGGGGGTTATGTTTCCCCTTTTCCAGTCAGTGGGAACTTCACCAAACTGCCACGACTTCTCAAATATGATGGATAGTAGCTTAGCAACTTCATCCGCCAGTTCCCTCAGGTCCTGCAGATGCATCTCATCAGGTCCCATGGATTTGTACTTTTTTTAATTTATTTTTTGTATTTTTTTTAATTTATTTTTTGTATTTTTTTTAATTTATTTTTTGTATTTATTTCTTATACGCTTTCTTAAAACATATCTAATGTTGGCCAGAGGTACAGGATGATCTCTTTTACATGGATGACTAAAGTGGGCAGCAATGCCCACTTAGAAAGCCACAGGGGATTTGATAATTCTTGCCTATTTATGAAACTGTTTGGAGAGGAATCCTAGTCCTGATGTCGTTGGCTCAGGCTGCCAAACTAATTCACGTGCTTTCCTGAATGACTGGAGTGCAGTTAGGCCCAGTTCCAAATATCAGTGGCCTTTGGACGTTCTTCCCAGTCTGCTAAACCAGATGTTAAAGCTGCTACTTCATTACTCAATTCTCTGACTATTGAAATCTCACAAATTGTTAACTTATGGAAATAAACACTCCTTAAATGAATTGTTCTAATATTACATAATTTAACAAGTATCTTAGAAAATAGTCATGATAATTATAGATTTCACTTACTCTACTGTACAAAATACAGCTTGTAAAGGGAAAATATCTCCCGCTAACTTACCCCATTATCACCTAGGATGTCTAACTGCTTTATGAGGTCTGGGATGCTGACATCCTGCAAAAAGAGAACATGGTAAAGGCATGGCATGTGCATTTTATCACGGCTGCAATATTCGTCCCTCCTACGAACCATGTTGAAATCAACCATTTTGTTTTATCCCATGGAAATGCATTACACACTGATTTCAGTTGCCTTTGAGCCAGGCATTATCATTATGGTGCAAGTTAAGAGCCCAATTCAGTTGTGTCAGTCATCACACACTCTTACATTAGACTGAGTTTAAATGCTTAACGTTTAGTGGAGTTATTAGCAGAGATGAATGTAATGGGTTATATGGGCAGCATCCACCACTCCTGTAGTTAGAAGTGCTGCCTTATAAAAGTGACCTACCTTAACCCCTTCTTTCATGCAGTAGATCTGTAGAGCACTCACACCATCTGAGAAGGGGTGAATCTGGAGATTAAATGGTGGGGACCGCCTCTCTCTTTCCTGAAAATAAATTGAAAAGATGCCAGAGAACATATTAGAATGAAGGAGATGCACACAGAACTCATTAAATGCCCTAGCTACGGTTTACGTCATGCTTCCAAAGCCAAGCTCTTCATTTTACAAGTTAAAGAAAGAAACATTTAGACCTAGTCTGAAAAACAGTGGGATAGGATCCTAAATCCAAGCTAAGTATTTTAGAGGAGATTATTTATTTGATGAATTATGTCAATTTGCAAATTGTCTGTGGAAAAGCTGTCACCTGGCTAAGACTCAAGTGATTTGCTTAATGAAGTGTTGAACAACTATACAGTGTTGTAAATGGCTCCCTTTAGAAACAGGTATTTGACTTAAGACTACTAGGATACTCAGATTACACATTTGCTCATCCTGGTGTGTTGTATGTCCTAATACCTGTGGAAAGCAATACGTTCAAAAAAGTTGATCAACTGAGCTGTTTATATACCTTCATTGCATAAAATCTACAAACATTTGTCCAGTTTTAAAGGACCAAAGACAAAAATCAAAATTTGAAGATGTTATTTCTCATCCCTTTCAGTAGGTATTCAGGCAAGCACAGAAGTGAAGATCAAATTTCACTTTTAAATCCATTTTGGTTTATGAATATGTAATTCACTTGATCAGTCCAGTTCGATGTCATGTGGAAACAGCTGTTAGGTAAAACTGTGGGAAAGTTCTATAAATAAGGGACAAATCTGTCACAGCACTGATTCATGAGAACCAGGAAAGGCTCTGTGTTACCTACAAGCTCTAAATGGCAAATATATAAGGCCTTAGACAGCAACTGAAAAGAAGAACTAAGAAATAAACTGGCTTATACTGGAGAAAAGACCAGGTGGAAGTTTTTGTTCCTTGGTGCTCATAACAAGAATGTGTAACTAGGGGCAGTCTGGGAAGAGGGAGATCGAGGTCCAACCCAGCCCTCTGGCTGCCTGCAGAGGCTTCTGGAGCTCCACGATCAATCTCCAGTGTCTCCTGAGGGACCTTCCTTACCTAAGGCAGGTCCTGAGGAGAGCTGCTCAACAGGGAATGTGTCCAGTGCCTGCAAAAGTGACAGCGCCTGCAAGTGGGCAGACAGGCCATCGCTATTCATTGTGCTAGGGCCTGCAGCCTCCAGACACAAATTAGGACAACTCCAGGCCAAGCACTATACGCACACAGGCAGGCACTGTTGGCTTTTCACACGTGCCAGCATTGGCAAGAATAATGATAAAGGCTGTAGGAGCAAGACCACATTCACCTGTATAAAATGTCTCTTATCCCCACAACAGTGGCAGGAAACTGAGGCACAGAGAGATTAAATCTAAATGTGCCTCAGGAATCAATAGTACAGAAGCCATTGCAAACCCTTGTCCAGGGCGCCTGTGTTCCTTAGGCACCTTGGCTCTGTACCCTAGCCGTCCTCAGGTGCTCACAGCAGGGCGGCAGCACCAGCACCGCCAGCCCCGAGCACAGCCCAGCCCAGCCCACACCAGTGGCCCCGGGGATCCGCAGACGTCCCCGAGCAGAGCCGGAGGGCCCTGCGGGCTGTCACAGGCCTGGCTTCAGCTCCCTCTGCCGCAGGAGCCAATGTGCACGTTTCTCCTCTGCAACAAAGAGTGCTCTAATCGCCCAGTACCGACTGGTTTGGGTAGGACAGCCCCCCTCTCCTCTCACAGCCAAGTCCCCACAGAGAAAAGAATTCAAGATTTGCTGGGCCAGAGGGTACAAGGTACAACCCTTTTACCCCATAGATATGGTACTGGAAGACAACAGCCCTGGGCCTGAATCTTTCTCTTACAACTGCTTATGCAATTTCATTGATCATTGCTGAATTAAACTTCGAACAGTTCCAGTCCTTCAAGCACAGGGCTAAAGAGGTGCGCTTCTCCTCACAGCAGCACTCTCAATGAAACTTGAACTCTTGTCTCATCACCCTTGCTGAAAGAGGGGAAAAGAACAAAGCCAGTATAATTTATAGATCAGCAGTAAGATTTTCATAGGGGGGAACAGGGCTTTGAAGACCCTGAAGAGGGAACTGTACCTGCATCTCTGACTTCTTAGAGGAACACTCTACTCTTCAGCTATTAGAGATAAAAGTACACTCAACATTTCTTTCTCCTCCAAGACCTGCTCAGGTTCATGAAAACAAACAAACAAACAAACAAAACACAAACAAAAAAAACCCCTGGATGCCTACTTTTAGGAGAGAACTTAGCTGTGAACCAGGATGCAGCCCTGAGCAAAGTACATGAGGGTGGGGTTTAAGCCTTGCTTATTTGGTTCATTTAAATGTAATTAATTTCTGTTGATTTCAGTAGACTCCAGGCCAGCAATAAGAACAAAGCATGTTGACAACAGCCTGCTCCAAAGGACTAGAAAACGCATATCCACAGGTGTGGTAACTAAGAGCCACGCTGACATTAATCAGCTGAGCTTATCTCTGCACACTGGGCACCTAGCTCGGAGAGAGGTGAACCAGGCAAGTATGGAGCTTACTATTTCCAGGATACTAGAACTGACGTACTTCAGCTCACAATTAAAAATGCTGGGCCTGATTTGTTACTCTGTTATATCACTACAATGCTTGTGGAAACACTTGATTAAAGTTGGTGTCCAGTGCAAGTGCACTAGTTTAATTTGCTACCAGCTCTACAGTAATGAGCTTATCCATCACCTCCAGCTCAAGGTTTCGGAACTCCAGCAGCTCATTCTGGTCTCGGGCATCCTGCAGCTCCTGTTGCAGACGGTTGTTTTCTGCTTCCAGTTTCTCTATCTAATAGAAAGATGTAAATTCAGCATCTGTGTGACTGTTACAAGAAACATTGAATATTTGGTGAGTAGTAGTTGAGGTAGCATAGGCAGTGCAAAATCCAAACTCTAGAGATGATTCACTACTTGCTGTTTTTTCTCGTGAGTCTTTATTTCACAGGTGAACTTCTGCTCATCAACTTCCTAAACATCATAAAATGCTTAGGCTGGAGGTTTTCCTAAAAGAATCCAGTCCTAGTGAAGATCAGTGGGGAAGTTAACTCTACCGAGGTGTCAGGTTAGCTATTAGTCTGCATTAGCTATTAAACACACTGCTCTCATGGTAAAGCACTGGAATAGATTGTCTGGGGAGGGATGCGGAAACACCATTGTTGGAGGACTCTGGGAACAAGTTGGATAAACGTCTATCAGGAGTGACACAGAAACAGCTGCACCTGCCTTGGAGGAGAGCTTGGGCTAGATCAGAGATTCCCAGTGTGTAGTACATGAAGCACAGATGGCATGCGGGGAGAGCTGTCTTTATGGAGGCAGTTACCTGAGCAGCCGTCCCACCCTGTGCAAGCGCTTGTGTGAACTGCACGGCAAGCATCTCCACACGAGTAGTTCTGTCAATTAGCAGATAGAATTAAATACCACCCATTGGCCAACTGTCTACAGCTTGCTTGTTGTGGACAACTCCACCACTTGCTTCTCAGCCTGCTCTCTTCTGCACGTCTCCAGCCAGTGCCAGGACATGTGTTTTGCAGTCAGGTTGTCTGAGTAGGGCCCAGACAAGGACAGCGAGGGAGCGTCGTAAGGCTGAGGTCAAATGAGCCCCCATCGGTCAGTTTGTCTGGATGGGGAAGGATGGCACAGGGCTGGAGACTAATTAGGTGTGTTTATGGAAGGGGAGAAACACAGGCTAAGAAACCTCATCTGGGGAGGTGAAAGATGGCAGGAGACCTGGTGCTGGGAGTTATGGCCTCTTGCTGATGGTAGTCATATGTATGGGCACTGCTGTAACTCTTGGTGATATGCAAGCAATGCTGAGGTCCTTCATCTCCTTATATTCCATGATCAAAAATATATACATACATACAAATATATATACACACACAAACAGGTGATATTCCTAAATGTACCAAGGGACTGAGCAGTACAAGTTCCACTGGACCTAGGGCTGACTTTAGGCCCTTAAAAATATGCAGAACATACAGGGACTAGGAGTATGAAAGGGTCCTGGTGTTAGAGGGTGACTGCATTTCTAGTAGTGTTTCACACCCAGAAGCTAAGCTCAAAACACCCTGCCAGTGCGGCAGCAGACTCTTCAGTGCAATGCTACTGGAACACAAAGGTCAGCGCCTCGGAGCCAGAACAAGTAGAGCTTCCAGCTCTCAGGCTGGAGCTTACCAGCAAAGCTGGTGCATCAGCAACTGCCAGCAACAACAGTGCCTAAGCAGAGCTGGAGAGGGCTTGTCTTTCCATGTGTTACCCTGTCCATATTAATCTATGCTGTTCTATCCTTATACCACACCTATAAGCACCAGACTGCATGTCCAAAAAGTATATTGCAGGATCCAGATTACCCTTCAGAGTGAACACGCAAAACTTGGGAACATACCTTGTCTAAAAGCTCTTGGTTCCTCTTAATGAAAAGCTGTTTGTCTTCCACCCAGTGCGAGTCCTGTTGGATGAAGCAGTACTATTACAGAATAATCAAACTCCCTGAGGTTGGGCACGTTTATTGAAAACTGGAGACACAATATTCAGGCTTTAAAATCCTACATGAACGAACTGTCATTTACAGAATAACAACATACTAGTCTACCAAGCTGTAGCAAGGCTTCTGAACTCACTAGACCTGCCTGTTTACTGAACAGCAACATTACATCTCATGGAAGTCTATACTGAAATTGCACTAGGTATTTTGTAAGCGGAGCAAGTAAGATCCCAAACAGGAAAAGGAAATACACAAGAAGTGCTTACCTGCCCTTTCTGTGCCAAAGTTTTCTCCAGATCTTCTATTTTGGCTTTATACCTCTGGACTTCAGCTTGGAGCTGCTCCTGAGCCTGTTGAAGTCAGGCACAGCATTAAACAGTAACAAAACCAGCAATGTGACTGGTATTAAAAGGAAACCAAACACAGCAGAGCCTGGGTTTATGCTACTGCTTCCACTGAGTGAGTAACCGTTACAAAGATTCTGGCTCAGCGATGGTTTTTGCCACCCTTCGGACTGGCATACAGATGACCCAAGGGCACAGAGCGGTAGCTCAGCCCCCTCTCCCCACCCAAGCCTGTTATTACCATGTATTGCATTAGAGTAGTGAAACACAAGCTCAGGTACTTGGGGTGACAGGCTTTGCTCAAAGGCCCTAGTAAGGGGCAGTCCCTGAATTGAAGAAAAGTGCTTAGTAGATGAGAGTGGCAGAAGGTAGTGGAAAGAAGCAATTATAACTGCCTGGGGCGTCTTCAAGAGCTAACTCTAACAAAGTGCTAAACAACCTGGTGCAATCTCACAGCTGACACTGCTTTGAGCAGAAGTTTGGGCTGGAGACTGCCTGAGGTCCCTTCCAGCCTGAATGATTGTATTTTATGAGATGGACGACACTTTTACCTTGGACAGTTTACTGTAGTCTGCATCACATTCAAATTTGAATGTAATTTGCATTTCTCTGTTAGAAACATTCAGGTGAATATTCCTAAAGTTGGTGCAACGTATGCCTTTGTGAAAACCCACAGGCCTCCATTTACCTTTAAAACCCAACCCCTTCACACCTGGGCAAAAGATGAGAAAACCCTTGTGATTCTGTGCCAAACTGCAGAACCGCCTGCTTTGGCATGCCTGCCTAACTGCAGGGTTTTCAGGTTCAGGTGGAGGACAGCCCCTTGTAAACTGAGAGACTGTGCCCATCCTTAATTGTCACTCTCTTTAAATGTACTCAGCAAATGAGCGAAACGGACATCTCTCAGTTGTATGGATGTTGTATGTAACTCCATTCCCTTGTGCGTCACTTTGAGGGGTTTGTATGTCTTGATAGCAACGAAATGCTTTTATCCTCAAACAACTACTGACCTTGGCTTCTCTTTCAGCATCTATGATGCCTCCTGTCTGCTCCTGCAGTAGTGCATATGCTCTCTGCAGGGCCTGGTACTCCTTTGTCAGCTGTCGAAACCGCAGCTCTGATTCTTCCGCTGCTAAACCCTGACGGATGAGAAAGGACACGTCTAAGCGCCAGACAGTAGAGCACTGCCAAAGCAAAGAATGCAAGTGTGATTTGTTAAGCACAATAGCTGGTTTACAGGTCTTGATTCAAATAGGTTTTTGGTGAGCTTGCTGTGATAAGAAGTAATAAGAATGTGGAATTTATACAGCATTTATATGTCTTTAAGCTAAAAGAAATGTGATGGGTATATTTTCTTCAAGGGGGAGCAGAAAAAAAAATAACCTCAATGCAATGAAGTCATAGCTGTAGACCCTATGGACTAGATCTTGAAAGAACCTCTCAGCATTTCAGTATATCAGTAACCAAAATTGAGGCCAAACTTAATGAAGAACTTATTACTCAATATGCATTATAAAAAGCTAAGTGTTTTTGAGAGCCTAGCCACTTGTTTTGGAAGTCAAAGTCTCTTGAAAACCTGCCCATGCCCATGGAAAGAGTCAGATCTTACCTCATCCAGATCATCATCTGGGGTTGCTGGTGTTCTGTCTGTTCTATACGAGGCCACAGAAGATGTTTCAGAGTCCATGGAATCATCATCATATCCAAAAACTGTATCCACCACATGTCTCTAAAGAAGGGAAAACATGATTTCTGAATCTCCTTGGAAACAGGTAGCATGGGTTTCTGATGGGAGGGGGAAAGATTAGTTCAAAATCACATTGCTAGGTACTTAAAAAAGACAAGACACGAAAAGAGAGCAATGGGCTACCCTTGCCATTACCATCTCCAAACAAACCCAAAGGGAACCATATTGAAGATTAGGTCTTGTGCTAGTGGAGAATGAGTTTGCTGATTAATTTTTCTGAGCTGAGGATCTGGCTTAGTCTAAAATTTGGAAAACATAACGGGAGCAGCAACGTGCTAAAGAAAAAGTCTCTGGCCTTGCAGGAAGGCAGGAGAGTTGTTTGTTAACCCCAAAGCTGTTCAGAAGACATCTCTCAACACGCAGACTGGTGTGCAAAGATAACATCATAAAGAGCTGGAAATGTGTGCAGAATAGGGAACCCTCCTTCTTCTCTCACAGACACTGCTGAT
Organism: Nipponia nippon; assembly: GCF_047370975.1. Taxonomy (NCBI): domain Eukaryota; kingdom Metazoa; phylum Chordata; class Aves; order Pelecaniformes; family Threskiornithidae; genus Nipponia; species Nipponia nippon. The sequence continues at coordinate 6,947,795 of NW_028262333.1, read as the reverse complement.
ATTTTTAGTATCTCAGTGCTTCTCTCACTGATATTGCTGTTGGAGTGAGTGAGTGAAAGCTATGGTAATACAAAAGTAGCGTGAAGGAACTTTTATCTCACACATCTTTCCAGTACTATACTAACTGCCACGTGTTGTAAGAGATTGCTCACACTACACAGTTTCCTTGTATGTCTGACACCTCACTATCTCCAACCTCAGCAACTGAATTAAATCAAATGAAAACTGAGAGTCATCCTATGAAGGTATAAGGTGCTTGACCCCGCAGGCTTTCAGGGTACAGATTTGAGCATTTAAATACTTGGCTTATGAATAATTCTGCAGACAAACTGACGAGCATTTAAGATGCACTTCTGCTTTGCAACAGTTTTCATTTTTGCTGACAGGTTACAACCTTCTAAACCTGGAATCTGAGTCACACAAAAAACACGTACCAAAGATGCCAATAACCTTTTGCATATATTATCTTTTTTTGTTCATTATTTTTCCAAGCAAAGACAATAGCCATATTCTCCCGTGTTACAATCTCTGGCTTAGAAATACAGTTGACTGATGAAAACACTTTTTAGTCCTTGTCTCTCAGTTATGTCTGCTGTGTATTGCTTCAAAACCCATATAGAAACAATGTGATGACACATTTAGGATTTACTGGTCTGAAATTCTTTCTGTGTGTAGGCGAGCGTTGCATTACTTTCACAGAACATGGCTGAAGTACCAAGGGATGTCCTTGGAGGACAAAGAGCAACGAAGCTCTGTTTTCTACACAGTATTTCCACTTTCTGGAGGTGGGATGTGGCTGTTACAAAGTCATTCTTCACATCTAGCTGATAAATGAGCTATTTGAACCACTACTGACTACTCAGCTCTAAAATTGTTCGAAATGATACCAGCTTTGGACTCAGCCCAATTCAGGGTAATACAAGAGGTAGCCAAAGGCCTGTGGAACTGAGCAGGAGAAAATGACACTCAATTTCTCAGGCAGAAACTTCCACTTGAAGAATAAAGATGCACAAGGATTCTGTTTTAGCCCATATGTGCTGTGAAAAACAGATAGCAGAAGATAGATGGGAAGGTCTCTGGAAATGTAAATACATCTCAGCATAATAGACCTTGAGACCAATATTTACAGAAACCAGATGGAAGGAAGATTATTACTGTTTCAGAGAGAGGGAAAAAAGCCCCATTTTGCTGAAAACAAAATAGATACACAAACTTAACTGAATTTCAAAGTGGGCTTAAAAAGCTCTCCCAAAGTAACTAAGGTGTTTATAAACCTAATTACTAAAGCAGATTGTTATAATCCACAAAGCTCTCTTTAATCAGATTGCCAAAGTGTGTTTTCCTACAGAGTCTACTAGTATTTTTATAAGCTGAAAACAATTTTTCCTCTTACCTTAATTGGCTTTGAGCTCCTTTTATGCTTTCTGCGACGAATGAGTTTCTCCCTGTCCTGGAAAATAAGATTAAAAAGTTACTCTCTCTTCTCTTGTTTGCAGCTGTAGGTGGCCAAATCTACAGAGGAAATAAATCCATTGGACTTCCACTGACTCCGTTCATATGTTCAAACAGGAATCTGATTCCAGGCAGAAGAGAGGATTCATATCCAAATCTGTACATGTACCACCTGAAAACCACTTGAAGAAGGGAAGATGGGATTTCTGAAAAAAACCCTTGTTGTGCAGTTGCCTGGACAGGCTGTCAAACGACAGGCGCTGATGGATTTCCTGTTAAAATCACTGGGAGGCCTGTTGCAAGGGACTGGTTTGGGCTTTGTATGAGAGGCTGTCTGCCTTCCCTGCAGAGGAGATGCTGCCTCTGTCTCGAAGTCATTAAATGATGGTAGTATCGATCTCACCCCTCTTAGCAATGATGCCTTAGAAGAGGCAACAGCCTGTTTTGGAGGCTCTTTCTCCTTCCCCTCTACATCATAGTGCGAAGTCAGCTGAAAAAGGGATTGTCAGTATTAAATGACAGAAGAACTACTGAACTGCTGTCTAGCAGCACACCTTTTTCCAGCAGCACATGTTTTTCCAGCACATGATATCGCACTGTGTGCCTGCCTCTTTTTAAGGAAACTTTTTAATGGTAGCTTCATTATAACGGTAAAACAGCTTGGCACAGCCCTGCCTTGTGAACATGTAGGTATCTTCCCAGGCTCCACAGTTCTTAGTCTGTGTTCATTTCTAGAGCTCAACTCACACACAAGAGTTATACTTTTGAGTTGCAGGGGCTGATGCCCCACTAGAAATTCAGTTAAACTGCACCCACACACACCTACATCTAAAAATTTGCAGGTGTTAAAAGATATTAACCCTCAGACCTCCAGTTATAAGAAGAAATGCTATCAGTGGTGAACTGTACACAGGAATCATTCCTAATTTCCTGGTGCTCTGGACATACCCTTGTTAACTCATCAATTATGTTCTGTTGTTCTATGACCTGCAGCTTTAAGAATTCAGTTTCTTGTTCCTCATTAGCCTGATCCAGGTCATTGAGAGATCTTAATTTCTTTAGAGGAGGATGTGATGTCATTTTTTCTCTCTGTGGTAAGAAGAAGAAACAGATAAAATAAGATCCAGCAATTAAAAGACAAAAAGACCACCTTTCAGTTAAAAATTAGACATTATCTTTCATTTAAGCTGTACAGCCCTTTAAATATGCTTCAGCTACACCATTTTTATAACTGTATTAATATCTGTCAGCACTTCTTAACAATAAAGTAGCACAGCAAGGCTGAGTTCTTCAACCAGAACAACAAAACTTTACCTATTTACTTATTGTGTGGCAACGTAGCCTCTACAGCAGCCCTTAAAGGTCATATACCATAGCTCTTCCTTTGCCATACATCAAGATGCCCCAACATGTGGCAAATACAGTTGAACCCCCTACCTGTCCAGTGGGGATGCAATTCGTGTCTACTCCTGTGACCCCATGCCCTTACTGATACCCATCATATGGCCGTATACAGCGAGGAAAGGGACATTCTTTAGTCATGTGAAAGACATGCATCCAGTCAGAAGAGGAGGAAAGGCAAAAAATGTGGTACCAGATCTATTTTAACTAGAAGTCCACGTCTTGCCTGCTCCTGGGCATGTGTGAGAGAAGAAACGGCTACAGCCTGCGAGACTTACTCTAGCCACCCACAGCTTGCTAAATTCCATAATTTGGGCATCTATACTGTAAAGAGCAAATGTCAGGGAGCTAAGTTAGAACATGTGTGCTGTGTGCACATATATGCACCAGTGGTGCTGCCCGCTGATGTCTAATGCATGCAGATTCCCAAGTCCCTTCTCTTTGCTGTGGGAAAGCCCAAGGGGCTGTGATCTGTACTACCACAGCTGTGGAGGAAGAATTCTGACCCGTGACACCTGCAATAAGTTTCTGTCTTCTGGGCATGGGTGAATTGCAGAGTCTTAAAGTGGATTAACCTTGTAACACCAAAGTCTTTTTCTGTAAAACAAGCCAGTGTACCTCATTGTCTCATCCTCATTGGCAGGAAAGCTGCATCTATTGCAGAACAGTCAGCCTGCTCAAGATGAGGACAGTGGCTATTGCAAGCCAGACACAAGACACACAAACACACTTAGCAGGGGAAGTCTTGTCAGCCTGCCAGCTCACATCTGGGAACCCAGAACTTCCACCTCCTTTTTCTATTAATGCCAAAGCCACACTGGTGCATGTGTAGGGACCGGATTCTGACTGATGCTCGGGGCAATTCCATTTGAAGGATCTACAGACATAAATGCTTTGACCCCGCTTCATATAGCCCTGATATGTGACATTTATAACCCTAGCCACCACACCACCATTCTCCGTTTCTCCTATCCATCTACCATGCATATGTTTTATGGAAAGATTGTATGTGCTCAGTGGCAGACCAGAACTTTACTTTGCCATCGTCAGCTCTAACAAGAAAACATGTACATTCAAAGATGAACATCATGCTGGCTGAAAACATCGCTCTTAACAGCTTCCTTTTTGAGTCCCAGATACAAAATAGCACAGTGGGATATGACTCAACAATACAACTATTTTTTTCTTTTTTTTAAACCAAATGAAACTCAAAATTCTAATTTTTGGGATAGTATTAAAGACTGATTATGCATTCACTTAAATATATTGCATATGTATGTATAATACACAATGTTATAGTATGTAAGTCTATTACATACAGACCTAAGCATGGCTGTATCTTATCAATAGTATTACGCACTATATGCAACACATCTTCTCTATGTATATACATCCATACACTATGCAGATGTGGCCACCATAACAGACATAAATCATAGTAATAGTAATCCTCATTTTGCTCTTCAGTACCAACCATTTCTATATTTTCTTTAGTGACTGCTTTGAATTTATCTTCCATGCGCTGCAAAGACTGCATAAGTTCGTCATTTCTCTTCGTGAGGCACTTGTTCTTTTCCAGAAGAGGTTTACATTGTTTCTCAGCTTCTCGGACACGCTTCAACTGGATTGATAATAGCAATTAATAATTGTAAACAATCCAAATAAAAGATATTTTTTCTCTCTCCTTTGCTAGTATTTTTGTTACTTTCCTGTTGGACTACTGTCCCAGTAAAATGCCAAAGTGATCTAATGGAACTGATGCTTACAGCTTCCATAACTTACTTTATCTATAAATCTCAAAGCATAATTCTGCATACCTATTTCTGAAAGATGGCTTTATCTATGGAAAAACTCAGACATAGAGATGAAAAACCCAACACACAGTCAGGCAACTGCAAAGCTGCTACAAAAGTCTGAAATGACCTGTGCTTTATCTGCAAGAAACCCACTGATTTTCTCATTGAGAGACAGATTTGCATAGGTACCTACGTAGTTTGGATCACAGCAATAACAACATAGTTGTAAGTCTGTTTTTTAATGCCACACAGTGAAATACTTGTGCATGTGCACAATGACCTTTGGTTTAATCAACAAATCACATAACACTTAAACAACAAATCCCATAAGATAGGAAGGTATCTCAGGGCATACTTGGAAGTTCCAGTATTGGTACAACTCGAGTTGTAATCAAGATCTCTTCCTCTGAAAATTTAGTTCCATCTAGTAATACTGAGCGTTCTATAGCTATAATTTCTTTTTCTAAGGGAAGACAAGGAAGGTGGTGTGTGACTGTGGAAAGACATCATCATTGTGCCCAGATGATCTACCTAACAAAGGCACTGTCCCAGTTCCATATTACTGTTCGTCACTGGGAGGTTCCTGCCCCTTGCAGTTCTGCTGGGAAAAGGGCTACGAGAGTTTTCTGTAGCTATTAAGGACAATTAACCACATTTGCTTACATCATCACATCATCTTACTAGGCTGTTTAAACTAAACCAGAGATTTTGTCTGAAGCAGGATAGCAAGTACCTGAAGATCCTTTCTGCTAACAGGAAAGAGGGGAGCAGCTAGGAAGTGGTTATATCTTTGATCAGCACAGTTGTGGGCAAAGCAACTGTTTGTCCTACCCAAAGAATGAAGTTGGTTGTTGCTGATCCGAATGTATCTTGAAGTGTATAGTATTGCCAGCAGTACTCCTGGTCACATTTAACGAAATGTGTTCATTGTAGTCATATTGTGCAAGGTACAGCTTAGAAGCCTTTTAAAATGATTTTTTTTTTCCCCTTGTGAAAAAATGGGCTGAATATTTAATGATATGCAACAGCTAATCAAGCTGACTCATCAGACTCCAAGCTATTCAGTATCGCAGAAATTTGGGGGTTGAGAGCTTTTCATAATTGAAGAGACACACACGAACATATTTCTAATTTGCAATCTTGATAAGACATTGTTTTGCAAATACTACATTAAGAACACTGAGGAGATGCAAGCCAGCTAAACGGATATGAAAGGAGTGCATTAGGACTCCTAGCTCAGGAATAAATAAAAAAAGTTGAATTTCACCACCCTCATCCTTAATCACAGAAGTAGAAATATGGAGATGTTAAAAAGCCAGGGTGCTGACTTCAACACACAGGTATCACGACCTAGGAGTAAATCAGATAAAGGGATCAATTCACTGTTGTCCGTTCTCCCTAGATCCGATACTTAACTGTTCTCAACCGGGTCAAATACTGGACTACAGACATTATTTCATTTACAAGATAAGTCTCACCATACACTGTTGTATGCTCAAAAAGTCAAGGAGGGAACATAAGCATTCATATAGAAACGTACAAGCCTCTCTGCCTCAACTTTCATTGTGATTCTGTACTCGTACAACTTCAATGAAATTACTGTTTAATTCTAGGATAAAAAAAAATCATCTTCAGTCTCCTGAGTGACTAGCCTGATGGATGGAAAAGGCATATTCAGCATTGGCTGTCATCCTTGGACCTTCCTCTCTTTGCCCTTCCCTATGGCTCCTGACCTCCTCTGCCTGATAGTGCAAAGCTCACACACCAGTTCGTTTCGTTCATCAACGAGCAACGTGTTTCTGTCTTCCAGCTTCCGGATTGTGGCATTCAGTTCTGCTATCCTCTTCTGGTTTCTGCGCAAGTCCTGTTTGTTGGCAACAACATAATACAGTTACTGATTCTTTTCAAAATACATGCTTGGGAAAAGAATCCTCAAAAGGCACACACCAGTCAACTTAAGCTGTCATCATCAACAAATTATATTTATGGATTTTTACAGTATTGAACATTTTTAGAAGAAAGTATCTGGCTTGAGGGATACTTTAAGATTGAAAATTTTCAGTTGTTTAAAAAAAATAAAGACAAAACAACCAAACAGATGTTGATATTTTTTTATGATGGGGAAGAAAAAGCAAAAAGCTAAAAGGTTCTAATTTTTATTGCCTTTTCCTATACATTCCTTCTATTTGCTGAGCCACTATGTCAGGTGAAAAAGTAAGGGCATTCCTTTCATCAGTATCAATTGCATTTACTTTCTTATTCCTCATTTGTGTGTGTGTAAATATGTGTATATATACACATTTGTTGTGTAAACATCATATATTTAGTCACACAACCAGTGAGTTGCATGCTTTGTGAATGACAGCAAGGGTTGTATACGTGGAGAACAAGACAGAGAAAGAGGAAGGTCTCCTAAGAGTCTCCCAGATTCCCCCCCAGCCTTCTCCTTGCCCATCTTCCCAATTGTATCTGTTTTTAAGGATGCAGGCTATCTAGGTAGTTATGTTCATGGACTGATTCTTTCAAAGGGGTACTAATTATTTAAGATGTTTTATATTTGTAAATAGAGTAACTGAGGAAACAGCCCTACAAAGCTTTGTCCCACTAGCATTCTCTGTGAAGAATCTACGCTCATAATTTCTCTGTAGTGAGTAAGAGTGGGAATGTTTTCCCAGGGACTGAGAAAATATTTAAGCAAGAGAAACACAGCCATTTGCAGGGGCCAGTAAAACCTGCGTACAGGGCTGCTGCAGTGCTCTGAACCGTCTCCGGCCCTTCCTGGGATCTCTCTCTTGGGACTGCTCATGTTACACTCTGCCTCCTTCACCAAGAAGAGCTGTTCATCCAGAGCTTCCTTCTGCAGCTGCAGCTTCTGCACATAGCCTGTCTGTGTCTCCAGTTCTTTCTCCAAGGAAAATATGATCCTGTCTTTAGCCTTGATCTCGTCCATCTGAATGAGAGAAACACCAGAACAACAAGATTACTGTGTAAAGGCAACAGCATTTCAGCCTTCTCCAATCTAGTAGTACATGATTTACTTACTAGCGGTGTTCACCACTTAAATCTGCTATATCATACTGCATCAGGCTTGTCAAACAATGCACTTCGAGGTTTCAGCCATAACCGTACATTGGCACAGTAGCAGATTCGCCAGCCTTATACAGAGTGTAGCCCAGGAACTGAGCATGGTGTGATGTGCTAACGGATAACTGGATGAAGAGTTCAGGCTTTCACATTGCATTTTGGTCAGTTATTTATACTGGTGAAGAATAAGTATAAACTCTGACAAAACCACAGAAGTTCAGACTAGCTCCTGCTCGTGTAGCTCATGGAGCTACATTAGCTGAGACAGTGGAGGTTACAGCCCGATTCTCACAAACAGAAGATCTGTGCAGACCCAGTATTTCTTAAAGCTGATTGCCATGTTATTAATCTTCTGCTGAGTGCAAACTCCAGGCTATTCATTTTTATTGTTACTTCATTTCTGCCTAACATCCCAGGACTATCCAAGACAAAAAGAAGTGCCTCTTATTTCACCTCACAGCAACTTTAAGAATGATGGCTGAGAGGAAAATTTTATATTAAAACTTAGAGTAAGATCAGCCCGTACAAGCCTTGCAAACACGAAAACTGGTATGGAGCTGCTAACGTCACCGAGCTCAAAAAAATTTGCTGAACGAGAATTTGCAAATCACTCTGGCAAAATAAAAGTACTGTTATCTGGGAACAATATGAATCATTCCCTGAAAACAAAAATTATGTCTATGCTAAGTTTTGCCAGAAGCTGCCAAAGATACTTTCTGGTCTTACAACTTTCTAGGCTTGCTGAAATCCTCCCCAAAGTATTTTTCAAATGGATAAGGCTAGATTCTGATCTCCATTAACGAGACGTCACTCTAATGTAACTTCCTCCACTCTGATAGCAATACCATGGATTTGGAAACCACTTGTGTAAGTCAGATAAAAATAATTCTGGACTTGTTCAAGGTTCTTCTGTGAGTAAATAGCCTTCACAAAAAGCCTTTCAGCAGTTGCTAAAGATAACATCATACAATACATTTGTGGAACCTGACTTGATCTTAATGTTACTAAATGTCTCAGTTTTATCCTGAATTTCACTATAGTTCGTTTTTATATTAAAACCCTGAAAATAGATCCTCAATTTCAGATGAGAAAAAAAGTAGTTTGTCCTCATGGCTACACAGAACTGCAAATGGGGATCAAAGTAACAAGAAGGGTCAAAATTCAGAAGGCAGATGTGAAGAATCCACCACTACTAGTCTGTACTACATTATTGAGCATTTTGGCAACACAAGAATATACCTCCAGTATATTCTCCAGGACTTCGAACTGGGCGGGGGGGGGGGGATGTTGGGGATTACTCTTGACAGTTCAAATGACCATTTCTTTTACTTAACTGTCAGATCTTGAATTCCAGTTTTCATGCCAAACTTTCCACCATTGCAAGCAGGTCCAGCTCCCCGGATGGCAGGGAAACATGGCAACTTGCACCATTGCCGATGTGGGCCTTGTTTTGTTCATTTTTCACGGCAATTACTGAAGGCTACGCCAAGACCAAACCACAAGCTATCTCCCCTCCTGCCATGGTTTAATGTGTTTAGGACACCATCACAAGGGCTAGAGAAACTAACAAACTGCAAGTGCAGATGCAAACACTCTTTTTCTAACACTTTGCATTGCACATGTATTAGCATCTCAGCAAGCCATATCCTTACGGACTAGGCCAATCACTCTCTTACTTTAAGGTGTTAGCTGCCATCACAGTGGTTGCTAGAGCCGACTCACCATGATCTATTCACTGCTGAGAAATGACAATGAGAAGTTTTTAATACTTTTGCAAACCGAGGCGCATTGCAGAGTTCTGTTATTCACAAAAAGCTAAGAGGCACAAGAGGCAAACTCACTACAGCGTAAGAGAACAAATTAACTGTTTTGGTTACTGACCAGGCGGCGAATATCCCTTTCGCTCTCCCATTTGATCTTGGAAATGGCTTCCTGGTGGGACTGATGCTCACTCCGAAGATCCCCTGCCTTGATCTTATCAGCTTGGATCATATTGTTAAGGGCCTCGTCTACCTGCTTTTTGGCAGACTTCAGTTCAGTAATTTCCTGCAGAAGCTTAAGGCGCTCGGAGTCGAACTGTTTTCTGGCCTCTTCACGAGCCTCAATAGTCAGCGCTGTCCTTACTTTATCACTGCTCCCATCCCGCAGCGCACACAGCGCTGACTTGAGGCGCTGGATTTCGCTGTCTCGGACTTTCACCATCCGCGTCATCTCCTGCTCATGCTGTTTGATGAGGTTCTCCCTCACGGCCTGCAGTTCCTTCATTTTCTCCTCATGAAGTTTGGCTTTTAGCTCCGTGATCTGCACGGTCTGCTTGCGCTGCTCCACCTCGCGGATACGCTTAGTTTCTTGAGTCTTCTCTCTTTCAAGTTTAGCAACCTACATTGAGATAAAATGAAAGTCACCTGCTACCAACATAACGTTATCAAAACAAACCTACCCAGACACACAGCCACGTCAAATCGAGGAAGACCCTCCTACAGACCCTAGATGATCCTCCACCCACCTACAACAAAATACAGGCCAGCTCCTGGGGCATTCACATAGATATTAGACTATCTTTACTCAAGCTAAAACAACCCCGTCTTCTCCAGGTGTCTTGCCTCATGCAGTGACACTACATGTACTTTCAGTATTTCCTTAGGAAATAAGACTCCGTGTATATGCATGCATTTGTTTAGTAATTTTTTAACCCATCAGTCAACATCAGTCAAATTCACCAGAAAATTAGAGGGCTCAGAAATAGCAAGGTTCCTACAACTTTCATGACCATGGACAGTCAATCAGCCAAGAGAGAAGTGCTTGCCTCTATATGATCCCCACTGAGGTAAGGTGCAAGTCTGAAAGTCCAGGAAATATTTTGTCTTTTACAGATGTTCTTACCCATACATAGAGCTTTAACAGGCATTTGTAGTCACTTCTTAGACACATATCTACAGAAAAGCATGCTTCACTGGTTATTATGCTTATGGAACAGCTAGCTTTACTTAAAGTATGTCCTTTGCTACTCTTCATTAACAACAGCTTTTAAAATTCTTTGCCCATAGCTTTGGAATCAAAGTTACAGAGCAACCCACCAGTCCTCAGTACACTTATACTAATATATCTCTAGGTGCAACTTCATACCCCGGAGCAGTTCCATGATAGAAACCTGTGTGAACCTATACCAAAGGAAAGCAATGGATAAGGAATCGTTTCAGTTCAAAGCAAACTCAGTAGGTTTTTTTATTTACAGTGAAGAATGGGGTTTCAAAGATTTTAAGAACTTCCTTGTTAATTCCCTTTTAAATAAAGGCCACAAAGAACGAGGAAGATTGAGCAAACCTTTCAGAAAGAAAAAACAGGTGAAAAACCAGTCAACATGAATAACAGGTCATCTGAAAGCTCTCCAAGAGACACTGGTGGTCTAGCCTGCAGGCCTAATTGATTACTGGGAGAAGATTTAGCGAAGGTAGGAATTGCTATTGGCTATATGCAGAGCTGATTGACTATTCTTTTCCTCCCATACTATCCTCATCTTATTTCAGATATACCTTTCCCAAAATAAGCCATTAGAAGAGTGTGAAAGCGTACTTTTACTTTGGTTTCAATCACCAAAGTCATTCTGACAAGTAACAGACTCTAAAAATGAGAGGCATCTTCCTCAGAAGGCTCCATGGGAAACAAATCTGAAAGATTGTCCTAGAACTCCCTCCACAGGGCTCTAGGATGCACAAAAACTTTTCAAAGCAAAGTATTCAATACACCTGTTTTTTAAAGGTGGTCTGCACTTGCAACTGCCACTGACTTCTCTGGAGGACTTCAGGGGCTATTGGTGCAGTAACTGTGTAATATCAGATGTCACATGCAACAAGAAGATTTTGCAGCCAGAGACTAAAAAGCAGTCTCTTTTAATCACATCTGTACAATTCATGTGAGATGTTAAAATGCCTTTACTACATAGATCACTTCTGAAAAGAAAGCCAGACATAACCTTAGCCCCTCAACCTCCAAGTCCTTAGGACAGGTTTTTGGTTTGCCTTCACTCCTTTTTCATTCTGGGTTCATCCTTGATTTTGAATACTCGTGACTGACAGTGAGCCTAACGCCCTCTTTCTTTCTTGTAACACATCTCTTCCTGTTTATTAAAAAGGGGGTTGAACGCGCTGCAAAACAGGGTGTAATTATTGCAAGTGATCCATTCTAGCATGATGTAGAAAGATACATCTAAACTTTCAACCAAGTAGTTTGGGTATCCACAGTGGTGCAATGCAGACCCAGCCAGGGCCTGAGTACAACCCCAGCTAAGCTCTGGGGTACCTGGTTTTATGGCTATTAGTTTCCAGGCTGCCTAGTTTATTAAACTGAAACGCCATCAGATGTTAGGCTGACTTGTAGATGTATCATTCTGATGGGAAGAAAGGGAAAGTGAATGAGGGCCTTGTGGGAAAAAGATTATTACATTTGAAGTAATGGAAGAGAGACCTGTTCAATAAAAGATCGCAATGGCCCAGAGGTTTCTACCCTCTTTGGAATCATTGGTAGAGTGAACTTACTGCTAGCAGAGACAGGAAAAGTCCAAAGATCCCATTTGTTTGACCCCTTTGTGGGATGAACACTTTCTTAAAGCTCCTTCTAATGTTGTGGGTGACTGCCCAGTTTGGCATCCTATTTCTAACCTGATTTTACAGATGAGGTTGTACCAACATGTCCATTCTGAACCCAGAGGAGGAAAGGGCTAATATCTGAATTCCAGATTAAAACAAAATTTGCAATGATGTCTGCTCCTCTCAATCCAAACTGCAGAACAATTCAGAAGTGTGATCTACTTCCCGAGACTGTAGTTTTTAGCCCCCAACTACTCCATGATGACAATTCCTTTAATACCCTGAGCACTCAGTCCGATTTAGTCAGAGGAATGGACGAGAGCACCTATGGATGGGCATCTCGAGAGGTACTGAAGTGTCCAAGCAATTTCACTATATTGTTCATGTTCTGCTCACCTCCTTTCCAGTGTTACTCAAGCACATTTAAATATATTTCAGATAAACTTTTTTGTTTTGTTTTGTTTTGTTTTCAAGACTTTCCTACTCTCATAATTCTCATTATTTTGGGCCATCCTTAAATTGTTGTCTAGCAACAAAAATCTGCACTGGCAACTTCCATATTGGAATTCCATAGCTGCAGTGGTAACAAAAGCAGCAAGACTCAGAATATAGCGGAAAGCATTACAGAAGCTCCCTGGGCCATCGGTTTTCTGGCAGCCAGCCTGTGGCTCCTTAAGAGAATAACTAAGCCTTGCCTGTGTGTAACACATGAATGTCAAAGCTTGCAGGGAAAACAAAAGAATCAAAAAACGTTTTTGCTTTCCAAGACTGTCATCAACCACCTATGAAAGAAAAGGATGCAGAATGAGTTTGAAAGAATGATGACGTCCCCTTTGTTGCGGCTTGCAAATCTTGTCTATTTTAACAGGTTGCAAATTATGGCTATAAATCTCACTGGTAGGTGAAGGGAGAATGTTGCCAGAGATTCTGAGAACATCATATAACACAGAACTGGCTATTCTTGCTTTCATTTAGCTCCTCCTAAATTATACAAACCAACTTCCACTATACTGGTTAACAGTTGCCTGAGATTACCAGCATGATTAACCTTGATATATTGGCATGAACATCTGTCCCTAAAAGAAAGACGTTATGAAAAAGACCTCTTAGAGGCTGAAGGATTTGTGGTTATTCAGGTTTAGAAGCTAGAGGCAAGTCATTCTGGGTTTATTTGCCCAGGACATATGCTTATCTGTGAAGGAATCAAAGAGCCACATTGATGGACTTGAATTATATTCCATTTGGAAAAACAATATATCACTAGGCATCATCCTTTGAAAATGTGGCTGCCACCAGACTGCAGGTGGGGGATGCCTGGCTGCAGTTAGCACTGCCTCCAGTCCACTTCATAAGAATTCAACAGGAGCTATTAAACAGACATTTGTTATCATCACTGCTCATAAAGAAGACACTGCTAAACCTGAAGACTGCTTTAATCTCACTCATGTTCAGGGAATTTTAGCACTTACCGCATAAGAGTTTATTGCACAAAAGCTGTACTCTGACTATAAAACACAGAGGTATTGTGCTTGCCGCTAGAAGCATCTCTAAATGAAGCAGGAGCAACACTGTGGAGAGCAAAAAGTACACTGCTTTGCAAAGCCACTTCAGCATCCCCTGTGGGAAAACTGATGCTGCTTGCACGGATTTTAATAGAATGCGGGCAGGGTATGTGCAGAATAGGTGTAAAACAACAGCCAGTATTTTATACTTGGATAACACCCAGCCCGTTACCTTTTACAGGTTACAAAAGCTGTAGCTGTGTGAAGAGATATTATGTGTTTTGCAAGGGCTGCCCTGGCACAGACAATGCAGGAAGAGAGAGTGAAAAATTCAGTAGAAGATGTAGGCAAGAGCTGAAGCTGCAGCGCACAGCCCTGAGGTTGTACCAAAGGCTTCTAAAGTATATGGGAGGCACCTCAAACCTTCACAGGTACGTCTACAGTATAGGGCCATAGCTATACCCTGCATGCGTGATACTCAGCTGGCTTTACACTAACTTTACATACCCGAGACTGTAACTCTGGCAGACCATTGGTACCTGAAGCAGCTTTAAACAATGCATACATACCCTAGTGTACACAATACAGTTCAGCTGCACTGCAGATGGATTACAAGGGTTCACATGGACTGTCATGCTATACATTTAAGGAATACTTCACTCAACTTTGAAACGAGGGCATGTCTTGCTGAAATATCAGCCATTCAAAAAACAGCAACGCTACACAGTTCCTAAACGCTGAGTGGATAGGCTGAAACCCACTAACTGGAATATGGCCAAAGATGTTCAAAAGACATATTGCTCCATTTGAGGGCCAGAGGCTTCTTAAACTTGTACCTCAGTGAAAAGGACTCTTTTCCACAGAAGTAAGAGGACATCGACAGTAAGCAAACGTTGTATGTGGGGAAAGAATCAGACCACTGTTCTAGGAAAGAGTTGCGTTGCATCTGCTGAGTTCTGTGAAACTATTTTTTCCATGTGTTTCTCTCCTTCAGCGCAGACACCGTTATTTAAACCAAACCCTCACTCACCTTAGATTTCTCCTGATGCAGCTCGATTTGAATGTCTGTTAGCTTGGTCCTGAGTTCCTCATTGGCAGCCTGTAGGGCAACAATCAGTGCCTCAGGCTTTTCGCCCTTGTTACGTCCTTTTTTTGACATGGTTTCTTATCAGTGAGAGTCCACGTGTTTAATTATTTCAAATACGGACTGCCATCTTTTTCTGTTCCTTTCAGTGCCAGTTAGTTCAGCACCTACTGCGTGACATTCCTTAAGGTCCTGGACTCAGCTGCCTTGGAAGCCCTGTGAGAAATAAGACATACTATTATTTGTCAGTGGACACTGCAGCATGACAGCTCACATGGTTACAGAACACAAGAGACAGCTCACTTCTCCAAACACTGCAATCTTTGTCTGAAAACCTGCAAGGGAGATCCCAGCACAATCAGGCTTCTGTATGTAAGCCTGGCGTACTAGTGGAGATGCCATATATGCCCTTTTCCTGGTCTCAGAAAGGGGCACCGCGCAACGAAGGTAGGAGTTTGTTTACCATAAGGATTAGTGCTGTTGAGAGTACAGGGCTAGAAAGGACAGGTCATTTAATCCAAGCCTTGCAGTCTCAAGTAACCACAAAGCAGGCACTTTAGTCTCAAGGATCTACCAACAATATCCTCCTCCTCCCCTTCCCAACCCTTGATCCCCCCAAGATCCTGTGCCAAACTCAAAGACTTTCCACAACACACCTACAGTCTGCCACACGAAGAGAGGGGAAGCGCTGAAGTCCTCACCAGCATTCTGGGGCTCTGTAGAAGCAGAGAACTAACAACATGCAAAAGCCTGTATCAGACTAGAAATTGTCCCCTTTGCAAAAAAAATTCCACCAATGGTTTCCATCAACTGAATTTTTGGGGAAAAATTCTGTCCTAAGCCAAAGTGATGCGATAAGCTTAAACCCAAGCACATCAGCAAGATACGCAGATCAGGAAGCCGAGGGGTTTTTCTATACCACTAAGAACACGAGTGTCCCTCTGTCCCATAAATTTAATTTTTATTTTTTTAGCATTTGTCTTGGTTATTGGCACTGACTGACAGCCTCGGATAAAGAGGTATTCTGTCTACCCACAAAATAAACGTGGATTTGATAAGCTCCCTAGAAATATCTGTGTCCGTGTGTCTCAGCACTGAAAAGGGATTGAGGTGGTGCCATGTTCATGTTCACACAGTCACTCCGACATTCCTACCACATCCATGAAACCTGCAGAAATGACACACATCCTCTGAGACGACAGCAGAATCCTCAGTAAAGAATGTAATTGTAAACTGAAGAAAGCAGATTCACTTCTTGCCATGCTGATCCTGCTATCCTGAAAACACTGTCCTATATCTGATCCCAAGGCTTCCTATGCTGCTCCCAGTTACAATACCTCCGAAATCTTGGCATTGCATTGTATACATACAGCTACAAATGAGAGCAGGATCTGATCCATATTTCCCACAGTGCCTCATATTCAATATTGGTAACAAAGGATCTAATCATGTGAGTTACATGAAGACTTCTTCACCAGGAGGGCTGCAACAGCACAACATCAGAGCCGAGCCTGCTGTAAGTGCAGGTGATTGAGAACGAAAACGGGCTTTGGAAAGCAGTTAATAAAAATGGCTTGTTCTTGCCATGTATCATGTGATACAGCACATTCAGATCTGATTTTGTGCTGGCTTGGAAAAAAATCAGGCCAGATGGGACAGAAATGGTCAAGAAAGCAGAGATCTTTGCCTGTCGATGCCAAATGAATACTAATACATGAAGACTTGTTGGGTTTGAGCAAAGGATGACGCTTTCACCAGATTAATCATGCAAAGGATGGCTTTTGAGAAAGAAAAACAGTACATAAGCAGTAAGGACGCTAGACTAAAAAAAATCACAGGAGATTATCTCCTGCAGAGGGGAAATGCTTCTTTGCCGTGTCATTTAAGATCCTCAGCCACCTTGAAAGCAGAAAGCACTTTCAGAGACTCCTCTGGCCCAGAGGCCTTTTCAGCAGAGAGCACGAGAGGCTTTGAGCACGCGTGGCAGCTCTCGCTGGCTGAGGCTGCCCGCACAACCGGCACGCTTCAATGACTACTGCAGCTGGCACGCAGCACCAAGGGCAGCCCCAGTGATGGACACCATGCCACATCATGCAATGAGTCGCTGTCAGGTCAGCCGCCCAGAGGCTAGCGGCAGTTCATAAAAGATTAATGTTTTCATTCAGGAATGACATACCTTGCATGTTTAGGCTTGAAAGACTAAAGACAGATACTTACAGGCAACGTTGCAGTGCTACCCAAAGCCACTACATACGGACAGCACAGACTGGAACGGCAGCAAAAAAGCTCACGTGAAATGGCAACAGAGCATGCACACGTGAGTTAGGAAAAGAACACAGTAAAGGGAAAATCCAGAATGAGGTGCAAAAAACCACATTCTCAGTCTTCTACAGAAGGGTAGATCTACACCCTAACAGCTAATCAAACAGGCATTTATATTTTTTGCTCCGCAGACGTAAAACACAGGTTTAGCATTTGTATACAAAGCCATTCTAGAGGCAGTGGTGATATGCTGTAGTGCTGAAACTTCTACTAATGCACCAGGGCTGTATAGCCCAAATGTGACTTGGATGCTATTTACTGGGGAGTTCTTGTGATTACTTCTACTGCCTCTTTCCAGACATGGAGTCAGCAGTCAGCCACAGCTATAGTGTTGACAGGCTTGTCCAGTTTTCCCCAAGAGAAATTTAGAAAGGTAATCAAGTAGGGATGGATTAAGGAAAAACTATCCATTGAAAAAAGGGAACTGAGGCAAAATTTCTGTAACCTGCCAGATAGGCTCCAGGAAACATTCCTGACAGCGGAAAATGCTTTAACAGAAACAGAAGCGTTTTCAAGCCTAGGAAAGGCACAGTACCACAGAGGAAAAAGAAGTGAGAGGGACCGAATTGGTCACTTCATCTTTTAGCGCTATTCTTCTTTGATTATTAAAACAAAGTAACTACCTCCCAGGATGCCAGGGGGATGTTATTAGGCCTAGAATACAATAGAGCTGATGTTACAGCAGATACAACATGTATATGAAGCTACATACACACATACATATGCATATACTCCATTGAACAGAAAGAGCAGGCTGCTTCATTATTATCTCCCCTTCCAGAGTAACCTCCAGAAGATGTTACCCTGCAGTTAACTGGGAAAAAACACTATTTGCAGAGCTTTACTCTGTCAGCAATGAATGTAGGAGCTGTAGCCTCCAACATTGACCAAAACGTATCTATAAAACTCAGAATGCTATCAGTCACTGCATCTTCATTTTTGCTTCCTTATCGATATTTCCTTTCTAAAAAGCACTTTGCACTTGTCTGTTAAATTCCCTCACTTCTCCAGCTTTCACCTCTCCCAAGACTTTTTTGAAGATCAGTGTGCTACAGGGCTCCTCTCAGCCTGGGGCCGAGGTGCCCTCACAGTAAGGGTATCACCCTGCTCTCATTTGAGCCCTCAGCGGTTGTTTCACTTACAAAGCCTGCACATCAATATTACGGGCATTATGGGCAAACAGAGGACCCCACTGTACCTCTAGGATTGCCTTACTGTCACTGGAGTCTCCTGGCTTACCTACCAGCCATTCCTGCCTTTCTCTGTGCACACACTGAAGAGGACCAGCTGATAAAGCCCCCCACGCACAGCTGGAAGCCTGAAGGATAGAGAATGAAGATTCATTACAGGAAGTATGGGTCGCATCCAGAAAAGGTAAGGGTATTTAGGAAAGAAAGTGGGTATATTTGCTATTTCAACAATATACGGACAGTTGAACAACAACAAACTGCTTTGTGACTTCTCCCCGCTGGAAGAATGTCCTGAAGTTGTGAATGTCAGTCAAGTTTTTAAAATCAGAAGCTGGGAGATAAACCCACAAGCATGAAGCTGAGAGCGTGCCATAAACCTGCCTTTACAGAGCACCGTGCTCTGAATTAAACATAGACTTATTGCTGCATAAACTGTCATAAGTATCCTTCTTATTTGTAATTCAAGCACCTTATGGCCAAATGAGAGTTTAGATAGTCTCTGCCTTTGTTCCCATTGCTCTCTGCTCTCCTCCTCCTCAGCTCTCTCTGGATCCCAGTGCCCCTCCCATTCCTTTCTTCTTTTCCAAACCTTTTGGAGTCTTCCAGGCAATCCCTGAGACCACTGAGTGTGGGACCCCAGGACTGAAAACAATCAGAGCACTGCTGAGCTGCTGATCATGACCTGAGCAGAAAAGGCTTCAAGGAAAGTAGGAAAGGGCAATCAGACAAAGCAGAACATTTTCTACTCCTGTGAAAGGAGAAGTGGGATATAAAGCATGAAATTATTCTCATTCTCCTGTGACAAAACACCAGCAACTCAATGGTTTAGAAACTGAAGGTGGTTTTTTGCTTATGAGTCCCCTTCCTTCCTTACTGCAAGCCTACATGGTTCATTGCTTCCACTGGCATTGTCAGGTTTAATATTATCCTGCAGGCTCTTCCAGCGAAGTCCAGCTCTCATAGACATGCTGCTAACAGTAAATAAATAACAACTTCAGGAGTTCTGTTATTCTGCATGCAGCTTGCCCTTTGATACAACTGATGTTTGGTCAAAACATGAAGATTTGCTCTGCAAAGCAAAAGGCATCATTTAATAACTAAAGCCTGCAGGATAATCTTTCAACATGCAAAGTACTGAGAACCAGGAAGCACCAGAACCATATAAAAGTGAATGACAAGCGTAGGTATGCACTCTGTCTACATGGCTTGTAAAGAATTAATGTGATAGGGCTGGGAATAATATCACCAGGAGTTCAGCGTTGTGTGCAACTTTCCTGGTGAATAAAATCTGTACAACATAAGGATGAAGCAGATGTCAAGGATGGCAGAATGACTGATGAATGTACAACTGCTCTTCAGCAGACAGTGTAAGCAGTGCATCCTAAAGGGCCACAATCTTATTCCTGCTGAAATCACTGCAGACTGCCATCTGCCTTTTCTGAACTGTCTCTGAGAAACAGACAAAGAAAATCTTTCAATTTGCCCAAATTAGATGAAGCTTGGAAACAGGAATAAGCCCAGGAGCAGTACTGTCCTCAATCTTCCGGTAGCTTCTTAAATTGAAACTAGATGCAGATAACTCCCTGAGTCTTGATGCAACAGCAGGGAGGCCCTAAACACCTCCGAAGCTCCTGCACACCTTGGAAGATACCAGATGGCAAGTCCTTCAGTTACAGCACATCCGCCATCCCATATCAGTTTACCTAACAGAAGAGAATTTGAGCTGGGTTACCAGAGCTGAACTTCAAGTATTAATGGCAATTAATTTCAAGAAGTCCCAGCTCATGGGACTGGCCGCAGTTCTGTTCAGGAATTATCTAGGAGCAGGAATGACTGTACAGGAAATATAACAGCCCCAGCTCACATTATCACTTCCCCACCTTAGCTTCCATGGAAAGGAAACCTGCATAGTTTGGAAGAGAACCACAGCATATTCCAACTGTGCCTCTTGATCCGGACATCAGGCTGGAGAACCAGACTTGGCAGCAAGCTATGGGGCACATTTGCTCTGCAGTCTGAATGTGGTTTTCAGTGTTCAATACCACAGCTTTAAGCTTTTTTCCAATCTTTGCTTTAATAAAAGCATTTGGCAGCTGTCTCAAAATACCTCTGATAATGCCAAGATGATTTGCACTGGTGTAGCTACAGAATAATTGCCCTGAAGTCATTGGAGAGGTGCCAGTTATACCATAGAAATTAGAGAAAAAAAATTACCTCCTGCATGGGAATTTTACCCTTCGATCCAACAAGAGATTTACTCAGTTATTTAGGGTACTGCTCCACAACCAAACCAAAAAGTACAATGGTGATTTTCAACCATTTTCTTACACCACTCAGTATAAGTGATGTGTGGAATAAGTTTTACTGAAGCAAAGTCTTGGGACAGGCACACAGTACACAAAAGCAATTCTTACATTGCTAAGTTTTCATGCCTGTCTGGTAAGTAGAGAGACCTTGTCTCTTTCCCAAATCACAGCAAAATAAGGGTTTGGTTAAACCAGTTATAATTAACCCAAGCACTGACACTGGTTTTAATGCAAAAAGGAAAAGAGATGAGTCACAGGGGCATAAGCTCTTCCTCCTTCTTTTGAAAACTGGTGAAATACTGCACCCAGGAATTCACCTGTCTTACATCAACACAACGGTACCCATACCCACAGCAAGAGAGCAAACCAACCTGCATCAGGGGATGCTCAGACTTGACATTAGGAAGCATTTCTTTACCAAGAGGGTGGTCAAACACTGGAACAGGCTTCCTAGAGAGGTGGTCGATGCCCCATGCCTGTCAGTGTTTAAGAGGCATTTGGACAGCATCCTTAACAATTTGCTTTAGCTTTTGGTCAGCCCTGAAGTGGCCAGGCAGTTGGGCTAGGATGATCATTGCAGGTCCCTTCCCACTGAAATATTCTACTCTAACACAAAGGATAACAGACCAGATCAACCTTGCAAATTTAGTCTACGGGTTTGAATGAGTATCCCATTGAGACATGGGGAGATATATAATTGTAAAGATATGTTATTACTCTATTTTATGCAGAGCAGCTCTAAATAGGTACAGTGAGGTTGGTCAAAAAATGTACCCCTGAAACTGCTTTTTCACTGGAACTTCCATTTAATTTGAGTAAATCAATATTTTAGGCAAGAATTATCTTCTTTCTGTGGAATTCTTTTTCATCAAAGGAGAGCTGCGATATTCAAATGCCCAAAGTTGTATCTTTTCACCTGTCAAGGTGGCCTACCATTCTTTCAGCGGAAAGGGCCCAGTGACTTTGTCAGTTCTCCATCATACTGCTTTTAATGCATAAAGCTTGAATTTTATGCCAAAGTATTTCTAAATATCTGCTTTACCAACACTCGCAGACCCTTGCAGACTGCAGCGAGGGAATATCCTTTCATAAAAATCCCTAATATCTTGCAATACCACATACTCCCCACATGCTGCTAATTATATTACTGAAGAGCACTGTCCCTGCAGTCTGCTGTGGAAATCTAGGCAAGTTAGGAGGCTGATTTCACCAGCTGCCATGTCCTTACTACACTGAGCACTCTGAATTCCAAAGGAGGGAATGGAGCCAAGGAGATGTACTGGTTCTCAGCAGTACATATGATCAAATCCTAGATTTTAAGTCTGAGAAGAAACAGTTTAGTTCTCTAGATAAATAAATTCCCTTGATTTCAGTGGGACACAGCCTTCAGTATATAGACCTCTCTATGAAGTACACAGGGCACAGTGCTGATGCCATTAGACATGTCAGCTCAAGAAAATTAAAAACACCATAGAATTCCCAGATTGTGGGAATAATATGACCCTAATAACTGTTTCAAAACCTAGTAGTCTGTTTGGCAATGCAACTATTTAGAGATTGCAAGCAGCATCTGTCAGATGTCTGTAAGCAAAAAGATCGGCAGAATTATTTACGATTAATGACTGCCAAGTACAATAGCAGCTAGAGTATCTCCTATCGGCTTTGCCCTCTACCAGCACGTGTCAGTATAATCTGTAGGAATTATTGCCAGAGCCCTTGGAGCCATGAAAACCTCTGGTTAAGCAAAACAGGGCTTCGAAAAACAAATGTTAAAAATCCCATGTGCAGATTTCCATCCAAGATAGCAGGATTAAACCCATTCTTAAAGCAAAATAAATTCAGCCTGGAGCTCACAAGGAAAGATTCTATTTTGACCCTCTTCCCAGCAAATCCATCCAGTAAATTCTGAAGTAATAGCTGCACACATTTCTTTTGAGGTGCATCTTGAATGAAAATCTAAATGAATTCAATGAAGAATTTGCCACACTTCTTATAAGAAGTAGTAACACATTGCTATAGGCTGTGGAGTATTTATCAGCAGATGATCATGGCTACACTGGAACTTAATTAGAACTGTTAGTGTATGAAAAGGCACATTTGAATCTGAAATTTGTTTTTGTTAGTTGTTTTTTGGTTTGGGTTTTTTTTTGTTGTTGTTGTTTTTGGGGGTGTTTTTTTAGATCAGTTCAAGCTTAGCTGCATGATATAAGCAGGTAGAAGTAGTTTATTTATATTCACACTCCCAGGGGTCTGAAGCCAATATTAGTCTCATAGTATGACAAGCATTGCGTGTGTGGATAACAGCATGCTGCTTCCCGTGGCAGAACAAGCCACAAAAAACATATATGCCTTGAGGAAAGCACTCCGTAATCTTTAAGACTGAATGTAAAAAGACAAGTACAACTGGATGAGCAATCCCACTAGAAGCTTCTTCCTACCTAGTCTCTTTACTCTTCTGTTTTCCATCCTTCCTACAAATTTCACCCATTGCTATTACTTTTCTTTTGGCTTCCATGCTTTCGTTTTTAAAGTCTTTTTTTCCTTTATTTGCTGTTTGCTCTAGTTCTTTCTTTTCCATGGCATTCTAGGTTACCTTCCTGTTAATACTTGTGTTTGTTAACATGTTAGCAAAAGTATAGAGGAAAACTACACCTACACATGCTCCCAGATAACACCATTCTCCTTTATCTGAAGTGGCAAAGGAATCTGCTCTTAACATTGCTCCCAATGATAATCTATGACTAGCCCATTTTTCTCCTCTAGTCATTGATTGCTTTGTTTTCTCCAAGCCAATTCACAGTTTATTTATAGAAACAGGCTTTGCACGTTATAGAAATGGAGAAATACCTTTGTCTGCCTTTACAAGAGACACCTAGGGATAGAAACACCTTGGAAAGAATGAACGAGCACTTCACCACCACAGCCTCTACCCTATTGAATCACAGAGTTCTGGGCCCTCAGGTAGGTGGAGATATCAAAGCATTACAAAGCCCTGTGCCTCTGCTTCAGGGATGTTAGGGATCAGTTAATCATTTTCATCGGTAGCTTTCACGCTTTCATTCTCTGCTAAATTGCCCCTGCATGATTTTGTCCAGAGTAGGAAAAATGAACTTCAGGTAGGGGACAAACATGCGACACATGGTGGATGTAACTTGGTTGGGGGTGCAAAGAGGGTCAAGGTCACACACTTAGAAAATAATACAGTAACGTAAATTTTGCTCTTGCCCCGGTAAACACACTATGTTATACACCTTTTATGTGTGACTAGACACAGACCTACATTCAGGTGCATACCTCTAATGACCTAATTTCAGACTATGCCTTTTCCATGTAGTAGTTACTTGGTAGTTTTCCTTTGTCTATGAATTTCAAAACATTGCCAACAGTGCAGACCTATGTCAGCTCAAAGAAGCCTTTAAAACAGCAGTCCCGAGCTGCTTCTTGCCCCAGGGAAACAATGCCGGGCGCACTATCCTCTGTGGGACTAGGACGTACTTTAAACCTGAGGTCAACAGAAAGAGTAAACTGTCACATCCATGAATAACACAGGAGGGTTTCACTGGCAACTTGTGACTCAGAAGAATTGGACCAGCCTAACAAGCCATTAAAAAAAAAATAAAATTATGTTGCGCTCCCATCACTCTTGCCTACAGCTGTTTTGAAAAACAAGAGAAAATCTGCAAAACGTGATCTCAGAGAAGCCAAAAATCAGAACAACGGAAGAATATAACCAATCCCATTTTTAATCTATCAGCACAAAGCTAATTTTCCACTTGTACTGAATGAAACAAAATAAATGAGATTATAACAAATAGATATCTCTGGGACTTACAGTTTCCTTCTCATCTCAATTGAAAAAAAGACCTGCTGCTGTATTTTGGGAATTCCTTGGGATTTCAAGAAAAACCTTTTTTCTTATGCGGAATCAGTTTCAAATAAAGAGTGAAGAGACACCAGGCCCAGCAATCCCCCTGCCCCAACCACTTCTACACCCTCATGCGCTCCTCCTCCTCCTCAGTGCCCCGAGGAAGCTGGTTCAGGACTGGGGACAGGGGAGGATGGGGGCAGACAGGCAGATAGTTAACTGCTAATCACGTACACCCAGGCATCCAGCCGTGAGAACATGGGCCCTGGCATTCAGCATTTCCAAAACAAGAAAGCTCACACTCGGGAGCACTGCAGCCTTCCCAGCAGCCAAAGGAAAGAAGCTATCCACAAGCCCATGCAGATGCACCTCTGTGCATCTAGGCCCCTTTGTTTTCTGTCTCTCGCTCAGCTGCTTCCTCTCAGCCATCCACCTCGCTATCTTCTAAGATATCACAGAATCATTTAGGTTGGAAAAGACGTTTAAGATCATCAAGTCCAACCGTTAGCCCAGCACTGCCAAGTCTACCACTAAACCACGTCCCTAAGCACCACATCTACACATCTTTTAAATACCTCCAGGGATGGGGACTCAACCACTTCCCTGGGCAGCCTGTGCCAGTGCCTGACCACCCTTTCCGTGACGAAATTTTTCCTAATATCCAACCTAAACCTTCCCTGGAACAATTTGAGGCCATTTCCTCTTGTCCTATCGCTTGTTACTTGGGAGAAGAGACCTCTTTAATCGACTCTCCAAAATACTGAACCTGGAGAGCCACACAGTGCCCAATGACCTCTGCGGTTTTCTCGTGCTGACGGAGCTGCACCTTCTGCCACGGGAGCCCAGCTTGCTGCTAAGTGTGAGAGAGGCAGCCAGCCACGGCTGTACCGCAGGCCACAAACAGCGCAGGGCTGCCACACGCAGTCACAAGTGACTATGGTGATACTCTGACCAGAGGGGTCAGGCTCCAAAAATTCCTTATTTCCAGGCATCTTTCCTGTATCAGAAATAGACAGTTCTCAAAATAACAGGTGATTTTGTCTAAAACTTTTGTCACCTCTTGAGGTAAGCCTGCTGGAACACGAACGTTCACAGGCAACAGCCTTACCGTGGCACAGCAGGTTACACACCGCCAGCAGAGCTGAGGCCAATTGGTTTTTTACAGCTGTGTGCACTTTCTAGGTCATCTCCACACAGCACAGCCAGAGGAGAAACAAGGCCTCAGCATATTTAGAAAAATGCAGTAAATTGGAATCGATCTGGGTGATGTGGGAACAAGAGTAGTTGAAGACTGTGGATTCGAGAGAGCCCGGAGGAGGCCCTGCAGAGCGTGTTCCCCAGGCCCGCTTTAGCACTGGAAGCCATGTCTTCCTTTTGGTCACTCTGAAGTTCCTGTTTAGCTCGAGGGCTGCAGCAGTGAGCCCCCCTGAAACCCAGCTGGAATTCTTACTCAAAGGTCAAAGAGCACAGGTTTTTATGCCTGTATTTAGCAAGCAGGTACAAAGGCAAGCCGGAACAGTAATTTTTTAGAAAAGCAGTATCATGGCAGTTTCCACAGAATTTAGAGAATCAATCAAAATCCCTTTAAAACATATCCTAAAGCCTAACCCCTCCTTACAGCAAAGCAAAGTGTCTCATCAGCTAAATTTGACTCACTCCTGAATAAGTGTTGGGTTGTTTGGCCTCCACACACAAAATCCCTAAGTCTCAACACAGGAATAACCTTGACTATGAATGAACAAAACCACATGCTGCACCTCCTGAGGAACAAGGAAACCTACATTCATTCAAAGCGGTAGAGATCACAGTGCAGGCATCTAGCAAAGGCAAAACTAAAACCAAACACATGCTCATAATAGCCTTTTGCAAGGGCAGAGAAATCAGCTCATCCTGGTGACTCTTTCATCATCTGGACTTCAGACACACAATAGAAATGGACCCAAAAAATAGACTAAGCATGCCTTGTCCTGCATACATTTTGCCCAAATATTCAGTGGAATTTGGACGTATAACTCTTTTAGGCTTTATGAAAATTCCAGCTGTAATATTTTCCTTTAAACAAATAAAATCATCATTGGTTGAAAACCTTTTTTTCTCATTAGTGGTGGGAAAATAGTAAGCATTTAAATTCCCATCCATCAGAGCACTGCTTGCTCTGACAGGCAGCAACGGAGTATAATCCACTGTTCAGTATATATTTTGTTTTCTCCTCTGTGCCTGATCTATAGAGAACAGTAGTCTCCCAAAGCTACCATCTGTGGGAATGCACGACCAGATTTATAAAGGTAATAGCGTGCCAAAACACTCACAAGGGGTTCTCAGCAGTGCCTGGGCTCTAAGTAACTCCCATGTGAAGTGGGGACACTTACCTCATGTTTTTTCAAAAATAGCACCAGTCCTGTCTTCACTCTGAATGGTCTAAGTAGCTTTAAAATAAACAGACAGGTTCTGCATCCCTGGGTTTACACTTTAACATCTCAAGTTTCAGAACTAGAAACCTCCAGTTCAGGTCCTAGCAATAACTAAGACAGCAGCAACAGATTACTACCACATCCTCTTATTTGGCACCTTCTTTTTTTCCAGTCCATGTCTGAGAGGAGTTTTAGTAGCTGATGTCTCAGTAATGGGCTGGATGCTCAAGTAACAAAAATGCATTGCTTTTGACTATCTAGTACCATCTATCCTGCTGGATTCTGCCCCTGGGAAGGAGTAATGCCTCACACAAGTATACAGTAGGAGAGGGGTGGCTGGAGGGCAGCCCTGCAGAATGGGATCCGGGGGTGCTGGTCGGCAGCAGGCTCAACAGGAGCCAGCAGCGTGCCCTGGCAGCCAAGAGGGCAAACCGCATCCTGGGGGGCATCAAACACAGCACAACCAGCCGGTCAAGAGCGGGGATTATCCCGCTGTATTTAGTGTTGGCGCGGCCTCACCTCGAGTACTGTGTGCGGTTCTGGGCCCTACCATCTGAGAAGGATGTGAAGGTCCTCGAATGCATCCAAGAGAGGGCAACAAAGCTGGTGAAGGGCTGGAAGGCATGTCCTGTGAGGAGCAGCTGAGGACTCTGGGTTTGTCTAGTTTGGAGAAAAGGAAGCTGAGGGGCGACCTCATCGCTCTCTGCAGCTTCCCAAGAAGGGGACGTTGAGAGGGAGGTGCTGAGCTCTTCTCCCTGGGATCCAGGGACAGGACGCCTGGGAATGGTTCAAAGCTGCATCAGGGGATGCTCAGACTTGACATTAGGAAGCATTTCTTTACCAAGAGGGTGGTCAATCACTGGAGCAGGCTTCCTAGAGAGGTGGTCGATGCCCCATGCCTGTCGGTATTTAAGAGGCATTTGGACAGCATCCTTAATAACATGCTTTAACTTTTGGTCGGCCCTGAAGTGGCCAGGCAGTTGGACTAGATGATTGTTGTAGGTCCCTTCCAACTGAAGTATTCTATTCTATTTATAATTCCAGAAAGCCTCTAAGGGTCTTGAGCTTCCAAATAAATTATGCTTTCTAGTTACAGAATAAGGCAAGATACGGGCCACTAAATCTAAGGCACAAGCAATGAAAGATGTTAATCACAAGGATTTATTTTTAGGGTGTAGTATCTTACAATCTGCCACAGGGTGAGAAATCAGTGCCTGTGCCTTTAGGAGGATAAGATCCTAGTTTACAAATGATGCAAGGAATGGCAATATCACACCATAATAAAACCACTGGGGTTTTAACAGCCAGCTGTTAACCATATGAAATAAAATTCTGGACATTAGGCAAACATCATCATCATCCCTGTATTCACTTTCATTTGACAGCATTTGTGGCTGCTAGCAGAGAGAATTTGTGGAGATCTGGTTTGCAATGTTGGAAAAGGTCTGGTTTATCTGTTTGGAGATGGGCAAAGTGCTGAAAAATGAAGACTGCAAAGAAGGGGGTAATGAATACTGCAGCAACAGTGGTGAAGCTTTGCAGGAACAACGATCAGTGCTCTGATCCTAGATTCCAGGCAAGCTTTCCTGCATTATTGTCAGGCTGCACATTAATTTTCATTTTCTACTTACTTCAAGTACAAAACATAAACAGAATCATAATCTCCTGTGCTCAAATAGAAGTGAAGAGACCTCCAAATATAAAAGTCTAACTGAACAAAAACTTGCATGTATCAGTAGGAGGAAGGGAAAGAAAGGAACTTCATTTCCCTATGTTTTAACCCAAGAGGGAATTTTGAGGCTGTTTCAGTGAACCTGACCAAACCCTCATTTGAAGGTACAGCATTTCTTGTGGCCCTTTACTCATCCCTGTTCTTCTCCAAAGTGCTACAATGACAGCATCAGGACATTAATGACAGCAGCTTCATACTAAGGCTGATAGAGAAAGGTCACTTGCAAACGGTAGACCACATTCCCTGGCATGCTCCAGCTGTGGAGTGCTGTTTGTATAACCAAGAGCAACCACAGACCTTGTTTAGCCAGAAAAATCAGATGGGATTTACCATCAATATCACAAAGCAAAGCAGGCAAAATACAGTAACAAATCTCCTCTCAATGTATGGAGACGGATATGACCTACGGAATTCAAACCTGCATTTCAGAACAAAAGGTCCTGTTTCAGCAATAATATTTCAGTTAAAATCCAGAACAGCGATTTCACACACTAACGAATCCTCACAATTAAGGCTTCCTCAGTTAGTTTATTACATAGCATAGGGATAAGACAGAGGAAAAATTAAGATGTAGTCTTTGCCCCAATGATCTTACAACTTGTTCAAAAATCCTATTGCAATTACTGTGAACAAAGTACTCTCCAAAAGACAGAATAAACTACCCCTTTTCTAACCCTGGATGCTGCTGTCCACTTTGACTGTACAGCGTGCATCTGTACAACAGTCATCAGTCACTTTGTCATTAACGCATCTCCCAGCAGTCCTCCTTACAGAAGAATATGCGTATAATTATAGCAAGAAGAAAGACTCTGCTAATTATGCAACAGCTGCCTAATATGAGGGCCACCAAGTACAAGAGGTACCTGAAATAGCAAAACTCAGAGAAACACTTGTGTGAAATAACTTTACAGAGAACCACTGAAAAACTGTTGGACTGAGCTCTCCATTTCCCTGCCCTATAACAAGATGTTCCAATCAAATAGTTTATCCACTTGCCTACCAAACTGCAGTTTAAAAAAAAAAAAAAATCTTACTTGAAACATGAAAAAGTGCCTTCAGTTGAAAACTGCTTTACCAGTACATCTGTACGGTGCTAAAGTAAAAGGGAACTTTGCCACTGACTGCAACAGAGGCAGAAAGTAGGAGACCAGTATGTCTCCCAAGGTAAGTCAATTCATAAGATGTACTTACAGCTGAGCCAGGGGACTTTGGAAAAAATAATGAAACAGGATTCTATTTATTCTTAGAATCTTAATCAGCCATATTGCCTTTCATCTTGACAAATGAATAAATTAATGTACTGATGTTTTTTATTGCTCTTTGAACAACGCCACACGGGTACTAGAATGCTGTGGTGATGGGGGGTAGTGAGAGGCTGAGAATTCATAGCTCTGGTTTGA
Source organism: Nipponia nippon (assembly GCF_047370975.1). Lineage (NCBI taxonomy): Eukaryota > Metazoa > Chordata > Aves > Pelecaniformes > Threskiornithidae > Nipponia > Nipponia nippon. Next base: position 6,917,664 of record NW_028262333.1, on the reverse strand, counting down.
CTAAGAACACTTCAGCAGTGTTAACCAGCATTCAGATTATTCATAATAACATATCTTAATTTCCTCTCCCAAGAAAAGATCCGGAGAAGCATCATTTAGCCCAATTAAAGTTTAAACATGAAATGAGGTTTAAAGTAAAACATAACTGAACAGTCCCCTTTGCTGTATAGGTATTGTTTGCTCTAGATGTATATTGAAGATGGACACAAGTACCCAACTCTCATCTCTACTGAGTAACCTCTCCAATGGATGCTTGGGCTCTTTTCAGTATCATTCTAACTTTCTTTACCACAGACTTGAATGCGAGAAGACACATATTGTAATCATACACGTTTGGCACACTAGATTGGGATTCAAATGAAAATAACTTGGAACGAAGTAGACAAAACTCTGTGCAGGGCAAGCTGGAGAGAAGAATAGAAAATATTCACTAACAGGTGTTGCATTCTTTAAGGGAGATGAATATAATTGTACCACAATCCAAAGCAGTGATTTATCAGACCCAGCCATAGGAGTCCTAAAACACCTTGGGTTCCTGTGAAAATCAAGAACAGACTCAGCAGTCTCCTCTCAAAATAGAAATTCCTTTTTCCAGATAGGAAAAAGGTATCTGAGCCAAGAGTTCTATGAAGTATCTTCGGATTCAAAGTAAAAGAAGTGAAACAAATGCTGCCCTTATGAAGTTAAGTGTAGCTTTGGCTGACTAGCTACTGTAGGCTATAGCTGCTACAGAGTGGCTGAACTTTGCTTTTGAGAAATCCTGTGTTTCTGGTTGTGTGATACAAGTTTATAAAGAGAAAAAAATGACAACTAATCATTATTATAATTTACATTTAAAAGAAGTATTTGTTTTAAATAAAAGCATATATCTACACGTGTAATACCTAATGAAGTATTTTGGATAATCGTATCACCCCAGGTTTCTGTTTTATGAGGCACATCAAGCTGCTTTAGGCATATTGTACTGATTTCTAGAGCTAAACATGGTATGTGCAACACTGTTTGGTTTATCAAGAAACAGCAGGTCAAAACATTGAAGAACAGAATAAATTCTGCTCAGGCATGGTTTTATGGTCTCATTCCACATGGTGGAATTTCAAATACTTAACACATTTTCTGCCTTTCCAATGCAGAAGGTAAATCATGCCAATTATTTTGCCGCTTCTGTAATAAAATCAAGTGATGGGTTTTTTTGTGAAGTGTTAGCCATATTGCCAACTACCATATTTCCTCCCAGTTACTAATAGGATAAAATAAAGCGTATGGGTAATTGTGAGGAAGTGTTGTTCATGGACTTTGAGCCCCACACAGGGATGTGCCCCATGTCATTTTATCATATCCCATGATGCTAAGATGCAACTGCAGTAATAAGATGGGAAAGGTGTATGGTTTTACACTGAAAGAGGGTAGGTTCATATTGGACATAAGGAAGAATTTTTTTTTTTTTTTTTTTTTTTTTTTTTTTTTTACAGTGAGCATGGTGAGACTCTGGAACAAGCTGCCCACAGAAGCTGTGGATGCCCCACCATTGGAAGTGTTCAAGGTCAGGTCAGGAGCTTTAAGCGACCTGACCCAGTGAAAGATGCCCCTGTCCACGGCAGGGAGGTTGGAACTAGATGACCTTTAAAGGTCCCCTCCAACCCAAACCATTCTATGATCCTATGGCCTGAAGCTAGTGGCTTTTTTCTGGCTAGTTGTTAAAAGACTCCCTGAAGTTTTCATGTTTCCTAGAACACACTTCGGTAGCGCTGCGTTTTTCACTAGTAGAATCACTGAGTTTGCAGACTTCTAATTTGGGCAATAGTTTGGCACTTCCCCTATATACATAAGGGATTTGATGCTGTTTTCTTTAACATTACGCAGATTATTTCTGTCAAGTCTTAAGTGACAGAAGACAATGTTTTACTAGAACTGGATCAAATGTTTCAGTTACTTTCTAATACCTTGACTGTTCCCTGCCATCCATACCTCCTTTTTCCAGGTCCTTGAAAACAGTTATTTTAATAATGAACACATTAAAAACTATTATTTGACTTTCTGTCTCTTCTACCTGCAAAGGAGGTCACAGGAGACTTTTTTTTTTTTTTTTTTTTCAAATGGCATCTCCACCTTAAGCCTATGCACATCCCTAACAAATTATTCCAGCATAGCAAAGGTCTGTGTTAAGATCTGAAGTTCTTTTTAGTGATCAAAATCTTCACTAACAAATATAAAACTACACCTTATAGAGGAAATTTTCATTATTAGCCACCTAGGAGTCTTATTGGACATCTCATATGTACTGTTTATACAGTTGTGAAATAGATAGATGGCCTCCATTTGCCAGTAAACATTCTCTTCAGGCATCCACTTTTAAAGATCCAAAGGAAAATAAATCGCCCTTTTGGTAGGCTGCGTCTTCCAGGAGATCTAAGTGCATACGGTGTTTTTAAAAACACATCTGCCTGTATAGATATCAAAAACAAGTAGCTTCAGCAGCCACTAACTGTGCTTCCTTGGCATCTCTCAACAGTTAATGTATCTCAAATGTGAGCATAACATAAATGACTTGATGACAAATGCCCTTCTCCTAGGACTTCTCAGAGGCCCATGTGTCCATGGGAAGTAGAAATGTATTCCCAATTGAAGAGAAAGTGCACCCAGCTACCATGAGGGCAAAAGAGGATTAAACATCTCTGTACCTTTGCATATGTCAAAAAACTGAGCAGTTCTTCAACGTACAATAGCTCCTTTTAGATAGGAGGTATTCTTAATCACTTTTGGAAGCAACAGTTTAGATATGGGCAATGGCATAGGTACAATAAACAAAGAGACAAGTCATGCTAAGCATAGATTAGGCTAGAACTAGGAACACAAAGTGTTGACCAAGAGCCAAGCATGTATTTATGCATTAAAAAGCCACGTGGAAGTCCACTGTCATAAGAATATGTATTGACATGCAGTAGAAAAAGTATAATACTTTGTCATATCACTTAAAGTAATGAGAAACATTAGGCTTGTATTTTTGTTTCCAGATCTAACAGAGCTATGCTTTCTTTTCTTCATCAACTTCTTCGTCCCCCCAAAGACCCCAGCATCATCAATAAAGAAAATACAATTATCAAGATCTTCACAGAGCCCCATAAGTTCACAATATGACCCTATTAACCAGGGGGCTTCATCTGTCCCTAAAATTGTACTGACCCTATTGAGTCTGAAGGCATGAAATTCTAGACCAGATCATGATTAATACTGTAAGACAAATCCGCTCTGTGTAATTTCTAAATCTCTTCCCTTCTCAGCATTAAAAACATTAGAAAGTCCTGCAGGATGGGGGGAGGGAAGAAAAGGGGTCAAATCTAAGTAGATTTCAATACAGTCTCAAAATCTAGAGCTGGTTTAAAACAAAAAAAATCATAATTTACACAGTGTGAAAAATCCTGAAAAATTAAGAATCTCCCTGCCTAACAGAAAAAAAATGTGAACTTCGATATTTCTCTTTTGGGAATACTGTCTTATTAAATTGCCCTGCTATTGTGAAATCAATGCATCATTGTTGAAAATACTATTTTGATTTATATACTATGTCACACTTAAAAATGAAACAGCTGTGTCAAACCCAAGCAACTCCATCAAACCAAGCACTAATTAAATGTTGTTCAAAACTGTAGCAAAAGGGTTGCTTCAGCTCACAACACCTGCGAGTTTTGTGAAGATTTATTTACCAAATCTGACATCAACTAGTTGTTCGGCAGAATAGCTTTTACAGCATGAAGAAAAAAATCTTAATAGATAGCACCCACTCTTCCCCAACTTCCATTCTCAAGCTGATCAACAGGGTTGCAAGAAAGACTTGCTTCCTTCACAGATAAGGAAAGCAGACTGAAGAAGCTTGCAAACCCTTGTCAGGTTGGATTCTAATGTGCAGTATCACCAAATATACATTTCAGAACCAAATCATCATCGCATGCTAACTCTGGGAAGGACTCTGCCTCCGTAAGTTATTGCCAGGCCAGTCCCTTGCCAAGTTTGGATTTTGTGGTCTCACTGAACCTAGGCTGCGGTTCAGAACCTCATCGGCAGTTCTGTAAGTGCTGGTGTTCCCCTTGTAGCAACAGAGTAAGGTGCTGAATGCACATTTGCTCACTATTCATGTCAGGATGCTTGATTCTGTGAGGCTTATCAAAAAGGAAAAAGTACCAACGGACTCAGGATTTCCAGAGCGGCAGGGACAGTTTCAGCTCCTCTGTGCATGAGCAGACAACAGAAACATGAGCAAGCACTGTGCAGTTCAGCACAACTGGCAATCACTGCTCAACAGTATTTAAAAGTTAATAGCTGAGTGAACTGTTAATATCAACCTGTTCCATCAACAATGAGAAACAGGGCACATGTGACCGAGTATGCTTACTTACTCCCAGTATTTCAGAGTGATGTTCACCTTTCTCAGAAGTCCCTACCACAAAGGAAAAAATACTTCAGAAAGGATGCTGATACAAGCAGTAGCTCATATCTTCTATTCGTTTCAAGGGATCAACTGATCACCTGTAACAGAGCAGATGAATCCACTTTTCATTCTCTGACTGAATCCTTCAAAATCTGGCAAGTCCCAGGAGGAAGTTTCTGGGGATAACATAGCACCTAAAATATTAGGGAGGGACTATCAGGAATTCTTGAACTGTCTCACTTGTATAATCATCTATTTTCTACTAAAGAGGAACTTGTCACATGGGCAAGTCATTTTATCACCACTGAACAAGTTGCTTATATCTGAAATTGCAATTAAAAGAAAGGGGCTTTATTTTTCTTGCCCATAGGAAAGGTCTCACCCCATCTGAGCTCGCTCCAAGGGTCATATTTCAATTTCAGTTATATTTTAATTTTCTGCTTTCTGAGGGCAAGAGAAGATATGGACCACAAGTCACACACGCACTCCTCCCAAAGCCCTGCTACCAGACACTTGGCTCTGCTCAAGGAGAGGGTGACATTTGTTCCACTGTGAAGTGGATTTAGCTATGTGAACAAGCAGAAACTCTAAGGAGTCTAAATTTGTTTTCTTTGGGGCCCAGAGCCAGCATTTTAACTTTTGCCAAGATAATGATTAACATGCTAATTCAAAACTCCACTGACCCAACTCACCACCAGACAAGACTGCTAGGATTCAGGTTAGGCAACCCTAACATCAGGGTTTTTTCCAAATCAAGACTGCTGATCCAAGCACCCTGGCTCTAGATCCCAATGCTGACTCTAGAACCAGAACTTCAGAACACGGCAAGTCAGAAAAACAAATGAAGCTGTTATGCCTTTCCATCAATTAGAGAAGTTTGATGGTGGTTCAGGGATACAAACTGATAGCCACCCCTACGTCAGACAAAAAGACAACTTCTTCTACAAGCTTTAGTCAAACAAGACTCTGCGGCCTTTAGTAGTTCTTCCCTGGGTTTGCAGGTTCTTAATGCAAATTAAGAAAACTAATGCAAATATCACTCTGAAGGTTTTTCATCCTCAGCAAATCCTTGTGGCCTTTGTTTACTTCCCCACCTCTGCCAACAATCTGCAACAATTTCGAGAGACCTTTTCTACTCCTGCAAAACGGTGAAACTCCCTTGGAACTAGAGGAGTAGTTCCAGTGCTTACCTGCGGGAAATTTCATCCCAGTAGCTAGATTGGATTCATGCTTATTCGTTGATCTGGTCTTAAGCAATATTTTTAGGAAATAACATTTTCGCATAAGCCAATTCCCATCACTGCAACATTTCTGTTAGCTACAAGGGGAACACTGGCCATCTCTCTCCAAAGAGAGGTGATCTCTCCAAAGCCTGTCTCATTTTGCTAGTGGGATTTGAATAAATCCAAAAGCAAGTCTTTGCTTTGGCTTTTATTTACCAGGTTTCACCTATGCTTTGCATTGTTTCAGAATAAAATTCAAGCCCTAATTATTGCATTCCATGCTGTATGTGTTATGTCACGTAACAGAATACATGATTCATGAAAGCTGTTATTAAAAGTATGATTTATATTATTTTAGTATGAAATCATAATTCAGCATCCCAAGATCGACCCAAAATCTCAACTCAGACTTGCTGCAAATATTTACAGGGTTTATACAATTCTGTTCTGTATTTCTTTTTATAGTCAGAACATGGCAAATTTCACATGGCAGCAGTTTACATGTGTTCTATTCCACCAAATGGTGATAAACAGCTCTTCAGAACAAATCCTAACCACCCCCTGCTTTTGACTGTACAAAAATCATAGTACTGTAGTTAGATTTTTAATCAATACCACAATCATTTCCAGGAATATTAAAATACCTTCAGAACTGAACTCATAATATCCCTCGGATTCAGGGGTCTGCACAAGGAATACAGGATGAAGCTGGTGCTGCTAGGCCGCTCATGCTAAAATTACCGTTGGCCCTTGCTCCAAAACATGAACCAAAAAACTCTATCCAAGTTGCTGGCAGCTCCATGGAAACAGTCAAAAGGGGACAGAAGCGTTATTGTTATCCGCAGCAAAGCTGAGGAGATTTGTTAAACCAATATTCTAGTATTCTGTGGCTAAAATACCATCTGTCTCTTTTTCATAGTTATTTCCCTAGAAGTTGCCATAACACGATGCATACTGAATAGAACACTACCAGTGAAAATACGAAATCCTGCCCTATCCTGAAAGGGAACGGAAATTTTACGGAATCAGTATTTTTCAGAATGAGATGTCCATGGACACAGATTAGCCACACTATTTAAGAATGGCAGGATTGTCAGGAAAAGGCTGATGAACTCTATCAACCTGCCCAGCTCATTGCAAGATGGGGGTCTAAGAAAACATTTCAGTGGTTCTGTACTTTGAGCATTATTCAAAGCCCATTCTTAGTTTACTAAAAAGGTGTTTTTGTAAATGTATTTTATGCAAGTAGGGTCACACTCAACCACTGCCAGAGACAACACGTACAGCCTGAAAAAGAAAAGAAACACTGCAGTTCCCAGCGTCTGTAGTATCAGGCTCTCTTTTCTTTGATTTGGATTTTAAGAAGCCAGCAAACCCATTTTTATTTAATTGAAATGCATATAAACAAGAAAATAACAAACAGTGAGGGAAAGTTCATGCCCCGTATCTTTCTCCTGGAAACCCTTCCTCTTCTTTCTTTCTAAGGCCGTAACCGTGACTGTCTATTGTCTTACAGGTATCAGAGGAGGATATTTTACATTCACTACTAAAGATTGTCAGATATAAATATTTCTATTTATATATTATATATATATATATAGAATAATAGAAATATATTTATATATTTCTATAGGAATATTTCTATTTAAAGTAAGAGGGTTAACTTGTGAAAGTTTTTGCCATTTCTAGCTCAGCTCTTGCTACAGCCAATAAAGGTAGATGTTGATGTCAGAATGAGTAAGAAAAATCTGCGTTCTGGCCTCCCGCGTTCACTTTTCACAACGTAGATCTCTACAATGACTTGTTTTCTTTTCTGGACACCTTACTTCCAAACAGATTACTACCTTCTTGCAGTTTCTTATCAGCTTACAGTTCAATATACCTTCAAAACATGTATTTTCTTCTCCCACCATATCACTATCAATGCCTTGCAGAATCTCGTGTACACATTGCTCTCATTTCCCATGTCCTATATTCTTCTTGCCCTTTTCTTCCATTTTCCGGGAAAAGAATCTGCATGTTCCCGTTACCAGGGAAGCTCAGAAAAAACTAAGCCAACATGAATTACAGTTTGTCTCTTCACATCAGCTTTTCAGCAGAAATGTAAACACGTATGTGAATACCCCATTAGCCATTTCTATCCATCTTTTAGAATCAAAATACTTTTAAAAATAAAAACATTACAAGCAACATTCACTAGAAACACTCAAGATTATTCACTTATGAATACACTGTGACCAGAGTTGGTCTTTTTCATTTCTGAATTGTTGTGATTCTTACCCTTCTATCATATGTTGAAAGATAGGTTCCTTCAACAACCCTAGAGTCCGTGAGCTCCTTAACAATGGTCCAAAATAGGACTTTCACCAGATAACATTAGAAATCTTCTTTTCCATTAATGGCATTGATCAGCTGAGGGACAAGTAACTGTCATTCCCTGCCCTCTCAACAAAACAAATCAAATGAAAACATACCATGCAACATCATATATGCTGACTTAAGTAGCTCTACTCATCATGGGAAGAACAGGACTCAAGAAATAAACAACCAGGATAAAGGGAAACTCATGTTAAATGTAGAGTTTATCCTTACAGTTTACTATTTAAAAACTACCCTTGAAATTTACAGGATGATTTTTAGCTGAACTGTGCTGCTTTAAAAATGGAAGCATCAGCTAGTATTGATCAGGGGAGCAGCATTCTCCTCCCGTGTAAGCAGGTGATGGGTTGGATTCTCAGCTGGCCTAAGCATGAAACATCACCCATTAAACCCAGCTGAGGTGCTGGTTCATACATGTGATGTGGCAAAGTACAAAAAAAATCACAAGGTTTTGCTTATAAGACATTCAGGATACTGTCTTGAACACACAGATTTCCATTCAGGCTGCATCTGAAACCGGAAAAATATCTTATGGTAATTTCAGAGAGATTTTAATAGGCATTAAGCTATTGTATATCATTTCGAATCAATTTCCAAGGACAATGCTTACATCTTCATTGGGTTCACCTAACACAAGCTACCACGCAGATCACCGACACTGACTGCATATTCCAGGAAAACAGCAACATGTAGGTCATGCTGTGACCTACAAAAATATGTGACGCAATTCAAAAGGGATCTGCTAACACAGAACCTTGCAAACGTGGGCTGAATACCACTAGGTCAGTAATACCACTGGATATGCATGGATGTTAATTAGCTATCAGTTGTTGGACGCACTCTAAACTTACAGGTTCATTCTTAAAAGCATTTCCAAATTAATTAATGAAAGCTTTTGCTTAGTTATAAGCTACCAAATTGTAACCAACACAACTGTTCTTTCAGCTGTAAATTACTCAATGTTCTTCAAGTGCAACAGTCCCCATATACTCTTTGTTCATCTAAGACTGATGATAACTGATTATAATTTCCCATCAGAGAGGGGAGATGAGAAGGGGATATTACTAAGGGTTGTATTAAATTGAAGCAGATTCTCCTAGCTGATTCACCAAAAAATAACTGCATCTCATTTTGTTCCTCACCAATGCACAGAGACAGAATATAGCAGCTTGCAGAAAATTAAATATTAAGTACAAATAAATACAGCGTAAAAAACCCCAATGACTTATCTACGAATAATAGAACTTCAAGAACAAAAATAACATTCATGTTCATGAAAATACAAAAGTGTATATTATGTATTAATACAATTTCAAATCTTTAAAATCCATCACTAAAATATTTGTACACCAAGCCTACCCCAAATACATGCAAAACAGTACAGTACTGATACTAATTAATTTCTATTGCCTGTAACATTAAGAGTTGTAAGGATTTGCATACACCATAGAAATGAAGAATGAAAAATATTTCTGCATCCATTTTAAAAGAAAATCAACTTAGTGAATTTTAGCAAACCAGCGCACATTCAGGGGAAAAAAAAAAAAATCCAGAAGCCCTGACTCCACCATTTCTCCCAACTTTATTTGCTCACTCATTATTGATTACCCTAAACCATCTGGGACCTCAATGCAATTTTCAACAGCTGTTTCTTCTCCTTTTCAGTTTTAATTTCCATGTTACTTAGACCTTTTGTTTACACAGAACGTAAGGTTTAACAAGTCTCTCCTCTAAACACTTAAAAGAATATTATAATAAACAATTTCAACAAAATTCAACAAATAACTTGACAAATGGAGTACAGGTGTTAAACGGTAACTGTGAGATCTTACCTCCTAGGTGTAGATGGGAGGAATGCATACAGTGAAAATGGGAGACAGCATGCATTTTAGCATCAGCTGTTCTCAATTAATTCATAGAATCATAGAATCACAGAATCATTAAGGTTGGAAAAGACCCTTAAGATCATTGAGTCCAACCGTTAACATATCACTGCCAAGTCCATCACTATACCATGTCCTCAAATCATTCACTTTGTTATTTTTGATAAAATAATCTGAGATAATGTTATACTTTGCATTACCATTTTTAACAAAAAAGAAGACCTGGCATACCACGACAGCTGTTCTCTCTAAACAATTTTCTCAGGTACATCAGTTTGCTTTGTTATTCATCACAGAGTTACACTTCATCCAAAGTTAGAAATGGAATTGTGGTCTGTCCAGTCTTCACTGGTATTCCTTATTTGTTGGTGCTTGTTAAACTGTTAACTAAGAGGATTTCATTATGCAGCTGTGTACCAAAATGTTTGCCGCATTCATTTGCCTCTTTCTTGTTTAACTATGCTATGTGGATGGTCACATATATCAGTTCACTTTGCTTCTCTTCTGACAATAGCTGATTCAGACTATTTAACACAGGGAACTGGCTGCGACGTCCAAATGTGATCTTCCAGATAAAACACAGGTCCTAAAGTTTCCAGGATGTGTGATGGTGTCTCAGCTACACACCAGTGATCCAAATGCATGGCAAGTAAATCATACAGCACCATAAATTTTAGCGAGATGAACCAAAAGCCTGCATTCCTGAAAGTGCTTGCATGACATTATTTTTCCTTTTAAGTTCACTGGATGTTTTAGAATCCAGACTGCAGACTGTGATCCACACTGTTTTTCTGTCATTTACAGAGAAGCTGTATTTACGGTCATTTAACTTGAAAGCATTCAGTGTGGCTAGACCATAGAGCTTCTTCATGACTCTTCCAACATGCTGTTGAATTTTCTATTTAGAGCCCCACCTCCTGGAGCAAAGATTTCCAGTCCTCATATTTTAAAGACGAAATTCAAATAGACCTTAAAGATACAGAAACTAGAAGTACTACAAAAATTACATTTTTCTACCCTTGTGGATTTTGGATCTTGAGCACTGATGAGACAGAGAACTGCACAGATGCTTTGCAAAGATGTAGATCATTACTAAAGAGAAGGCAGCAGAGAATCCATCTCTGAGGATGGGAAGATAAATTTGTTATAATCTGGTAAAGACCAGATCTTCAAGTGATATAGATTTATAGAGGAACTTCGAAGAGGTTCCCTGCAGGGAATTTGAGCAAGCTATTGATTTAGAAACACATCATGCAAACATGCCATTGTAAATTCAAGTAAAATAATTATTTTTAAAACAAAAAAAAATTTCTTTTGCAGTCTTGTAACCCAAATATTGCATTGCCATGCACAAATATTACAGAGAAATCTGACGGAACCCAGAAGATACAAAGAGTGACTGACAAGAAAGTGATCCAAAATTCAGGTATCTGGTAAGGGCTATTTTGCTGCCTCACACCTTCACAAAGCAAACAGAAAGCACAAATATTGACCACAATGAAAAATGACCATGACTCAGTAGTGAAAGCCAAGTTGTAAGCATCTTCAGTTTCCCATAGTTTGGTTAAAAAGAAGAGGGGAAAAAAAAAAGTTATCATTAGCAAACTACTTGGATTTCAACTGCTCAACTTACACCTGAGTTATACCAGCCTTATGACAGTAGAATCCATCACCTTTTTTACAGTTGGAAGACTATTTTTATACACTTTTTAAACCACAATATTAACTGTCTATCAAATGGATGAATAAAAATCAAAATTGAAACTTATTCTGGGCATCATTTTGCCAGTTATGTTTCACAGCATTTTCCTGACTTGAATACCCTGAGGTCACTTATCCTTTGTAATGACAGAGAAATAATGCAGCATCTTTCCAGCTACATTAAGGTCTTGATAATAAAAGGTCTAGCAGAACCCAGCATACATTTACAAATTACAATAGCCAATCACCGCCTTAACACACAACCATGTTTTAGCTGTACCTTATGTTCAATTCCTAATAAGTCGGATACAGAAGTTCTTATTGAGAAGAATATTTAGCTGGGAATGGCCTCTGGAAACAGAGGGATTATCAGAAGCCACTGAAAGGTGACAGGGACAAGGTTATCAGAAGGGAGGCTGAGGCAATGCATTAGCACTTGCAATATCACAGAGCCTGAAGTTAGGCTTGGGGCGGACACTGTGGAAATACCTGGCCCGAATTAATCTCCAAGGTGAGGGCCATGTTTCTCTACATTAGGCGCTAACAGAACAGTCAGTCCAAGATCAGCAAGTCAGAAAGCTTGTAGCATCTGTCACTGGCAGCCTGGTCCTCTGAGCTAGGAGCTCTGCTTACAACCAAAGAATCCCAGCAGTGCACCACATTGCCACAGTTCTGGGAAAGGGACAAGGCCAAAGGGGCAATCACATCAACAGCTCCTGGTAGCCACTTCCACCAGGCAACTCCTATGGAAATCCCAACAGAAACTTTCCAGCCTTTCCTCCCGGAGGCTCCTCCTCGGGATTTTGCTCACTGTGGAAGCAAGGGTGGAACTGGCTGCAACCCCATTAACTTGATTAGCATCATAGAATATCTCGAATTTGAAAGGACCCATAAGGATCATCAAGTCCCACTCCCTGCTCCTCGCAGGACTACCTAACACTGAACCATATGACTAAGAGCATCGTCCAGATGCCCCTTGAACTCTGACAGGCTTGGTGCCGTGACTGCTTCCCTGGGGAGTCTGTTCCAGGGACCGACCACTCTCTCAGTGAAGAACCTCTTCCTAACGTGCAGTCTGAACTTCCCCTGGCGCAGCTTCATTCCCTGTCCTCGTGTCCTGTCGCTGGTCACCGGAGAGAGGAGATCAGCACCTCCCCTTCCGCTGCCCCCCTTGAGGAAGGTATAGACTGTGGTGAGGTCACCCCGCAGCCTTCTCTTCTCCAAGCTGAACAAACCGAGTGACCTCAGCCACTCCTCATAAGCCTTATCCTTGAGACCCTTCACTATCTTGGTCACCCTCCTCCACACTCTAAGTTTGATGTTGTTCTTGTATTGAGGCACCCATGGTGTCTTTTGATTGCTACAGAACTACTTACAGAGCACTCGCGTCTTACGCCCTCTTCAACAGTTACCAGCTAATCATTCTCAGACTTCACCAATATGACAATCATTCCCAGAAAGCCTCTTAGAATCACCAGATGTTTACCTCACTCAAGCACCAATCTGAAACTGGTCAAGTGCCAGCAAGGCTAGCATTTACAGCACAGCAGGCCTGGATTTGATATTCGTATGTAGAGCAGCAGGCCAGATCAATAGAAACAAAACCTGAGTCAGAGCAGAAGCAATAGATCTCACACTATTGCCCGAAAAGGGACAAAACATTCTCCTGACGGGCCACCCAGACATAGGTGCACCAGTGCAGAATTTGACCCAGCAAATAAGAGACGTGGAGAATGGGACTCCAACATGTCACCTCACAGTGATGCATAGGACGGTATCAGAATGCCAGTGTTTTAAAAAATAAATCTCATTCATTTTTTCCTTACAAGAGTTCAAATTAAGCTTTTAAAATAGACACTTCTCTATGTTCCCAGCCTATAAGGTACACTCAGCATCTTTTACGTATTTGCATTCACAGCAAAAACCAGAAAGAGAGTACAAATTGGGTATTCAGTGCCATAAGATAGCCCAAATGCACAACCTAGATCTGTCCTAAGTAGCCATAATGAAACTGAGGGACGGCGATACAGTAATTTAAGAACAAACTGCACGTCAGCCCAAGCAGCATGCTTCACCAGTTAATGGCTATGAAAAAAAGGCATGTTGCACGTACAAAGAGATGCATCTTGCAGGCTCTGTGTTTGCAAGAGAGAACGTCTTCACACACACATCCACAAATACACCAACCCTGACACCCCAAGACACGTACAGGCGCATTTCTAAAAGGAGATGCTCGGCAAGAAACCTTGTGCGATGCCGTGTGTACCATGGAACAGGCAAAGAAGCACCGCGAGTAAAAATAAACCCGGGGAGTGCCTTTACAGCTGCTCCCCGCTCAGCTGCGCTGGCTGCCCACCCCCAGATGCCATCTCACTGAGGCCCAGCCCAGGCTCTGCCGGCTGCAGTCTCCGCACATCCCAGTCAGCCCTGCAAAACCCCCTTCCTTTGTAGCAGCCACCGCAGCCGGTACCCCGCACTCAGCGCGGGGAAGGCAAGACAATGACCAACCTGGAGCACAATAGTGGGGGACCGGAGAGGGAGGCTGAGGTGGCTGCCGGCACGGCGCTGCGGGCTGCGTCCTGCCACACCTCTCCCTCCATCTCCGCTCCATCATCAGCTCCAGCTCGCCTCCCCTCCTCTCCATCGCCTCCAGCTCCAGCTCACCTCCATCGCCCCCCCGCCACGCCGCCCCTGCCCCTCGCCCCGCACCGCTGCCCTCGCCCCGGTCCAAGTCATTGTTCCGCCGCCGCGGCGGGAACCGGGCGACCCTCCCGGCCGCCGCCGCTCACCGTGCCGCGCCCAGGAGAGGATGCCGAGCGGCGAGGGACGAGCACGGCGCATCCATCTTCCCGCCGCCGCCCCGGCGGCTCCAGCGCCCAGCACCGGCCCTGCCGGCCTCCTGCGCGCCGACGCTGAGGGCGGGCGCCCGCCCCGCCGCCTCCCCGCGGCGGAGGCCTGCGCTGCCGGGCCGGGGTCTGCGGCAGGCCCCGCCCCGCCCCGCCGCCGCAGCGCCCGGCCGCCATGGCAACGCCGCGGCGGAGCGACGACGGCGGCGGCGGCGGCGGCGAAGGGAGCCGCAGGGCGAGCCCGGCCGGGGGGAGGCGGCAGAGGCGGCGGCAGCGCCCGCGGAGGGGCTCCCGTTGCACCCCGAGCCGCCCTGCGGCCACCCGGCGGGAGCTGACCCCGCCGCCGGTGGGGCCGGGGGTCTGTGAGGGCCCCCTGCGCGGCCTGCCCGGCGGGGCGGTGTGAGACCCGCTCGGGGCGGGCCTGGCGACGGCGACCCCGACGGGTGAGAGGCCTCAGCCCGCAGACCAGAGCTTGGGCGACACAAAGCATCCGCAGCCCACGGGGCCATGGTGCTTGGGAGCTCTCCCTTAGAAAACTTGTGTAGGCCAGGAGCGAGAGCAGGCCTACGGCCCTGCACCCGAGGCCGAAAAACACCTCCCCGAAGGAACGAGCCATCAACAAGACGGGTGTTAGACTGGTGTTCCACAAGGCCATGAACCTCAATGGAAAAGCATCCCATAACGTTCTGGGGAACAAGCTCCAGCCCAGACCGAGTTAATCGGAACTGTTTATATATCCGAATGAACTGCAAAAGCAGTCACACTTCTGCATAGCCCAAACGTCAGTGAGGCAGTCGTGCGAACGATGACCGCAGAAGCCCCTGCTCTTCAGGTTCTTCAGAAGCTTCCTCATCTCCATCCTTCTGAAGACTGACAGCAATATCCCTGGAAGAGGTTGGTAGGCTGACATAAACACATCAAGAATTCCAGTCGCTATCCTTTTGGCACTTTACAGAGAAGATAAGTATCGCTATTAGACCTGGTAAGATAAGGTGTTAGTTTTTCTGCAAAAATAGACTCTTCTTTTTGTTGACAAAGTGAAGACAAATGTTGTGGTTTTGTTTTTTTTTTTTCTAACCAGAGCAACATGCAGGAAAAAACATTTCTAGAAACTAGAAGATAGTTTAGTTGAGTACTGGATTTGCAGATTATCTCCATTCTATAAAGTGGTTCCCTGGTCAGTGGCAAAATCAGAAAAAAACTCGTGACAAAGACTGACTTTTGAGTCCTCCACCCTGAACACCAAATTCCATCAGAGTCCCCCTTAATATCTAGTTGTTAGGCCCTACTTTAAGTGCCAGTGGTTCAAACCTTGACCATGAAATCTTGCAGAAAAGGAGAAGGAAACCCGGCACTAGAAGCAGGCGTCTCAGAGTAAAGACTCTGGCACCGCATGCCTGACTCATGGCTGACCAGTTTGTCCCAGCTTCAGCTTCCTCACCTGTGAAGTGGAGGCACTTAGTTTTTCTTAGAGTGGTGTAAAAGATTCAGTGAATTTTTTTTGTTTTCATTTTGTTCAGCAGGATGTGTAAGATAATACCCAGGGATCCACGTGAGCATTAGTGCATATAGTACAGCCTAACACTTACCAAAGAGTGCAGTAGGTTCCTCTGTTCATTCCCACGTGAACTCTTTCCTTACGCACCTGAACTCGCCTCAAAAGCAAAAGCACTGCCATTTATATGACAAGCTCTAAGAGCCTGAAGTGGAAGATGCTATAAATGGGCTTTATAGAATTACAGTGTTTTTCATAAGAAATATCCCATGGGCAGTTAATGCATTCAGTGACTGACAAAAGCTTCAATGCCCAAAATAAAGCAAAGTTTTGTTTTTTAAGAGCTGCTGTCTGTACATGTCTAGCCTAAATCTTTTGTTTCTCATGTCTTGGTTACTGATTGCGTAGCTGTGGAAATTGCCTTCTGAAAGACCAGTACAGTGACTGCACAAGATAAATGGAAGGTCTAAAGTATATCGAAAAGGGAAAAAGCAACTGTGAAGAATACTAAAAGCGTATAACATGGCATGACTCCTCTGGGACTGCAGGCACAAAGAGACTGTAAAATTAGCCTAACAGGTTCTGGCAGGGTCAGTTCAGTGTCCTAGGGGATCCTGAGGCAAGGAGTCAGCAAAATAACTTGTAGGCCCGTTCCTCTGTCTGCAGGCTCTTTAGGAGGCAAGGCTGTGGTGTCATAGAATCGTGGAATGAGTTGGGTTGGAAGGGACCTTAAAGATCATCTAGTTCCAATCCCCTACCATGGGCAGGAACACCTTCCACTAGACCAGATTGCTCAAAGCCCCATCCAACTTGACCTTGAGCACTTCCAGGGATGAGGCATCCACAATGTCTCTGGGCAACCTGTTCCAGTAGAAGTGTAGTCAGTGGGAACTTCACCAAACTGCCACGACTTCTCAAATATGAGGGATAGTGGCTTCGTAACTTCATCTGCCAGTTTCCTCAGGACCCATGGATGCATCTCATGAGGTCCCACGGACTTGTGCACCCTCAGGTTCCTTAGATGGTCTCGAATCTGATCTCTAATGGTGGGCAGCGCTTCATTCTCCCAGTCCCTGCCTTTGCATTCTGTGAATTGGGTGGTGTGACTTGAGCACTTGCTGAGGTGCTCAAGAAGACTGAGGCAAAGTTGTTGAGTACCTCAGCCTTCTCCATGTTCGTTGTAGCCAGGTTTGTAGAGTTGTACAGTTTCTTTCATCTTTTGTGTCCCTGAAGAAACCATTCCTGTTCATTTTTTTGTCTTTAGCCAAGTTCAGCTCCAGCTGTGCCTTGGCTTTCCTGATCCCCTCCCTGCACTCCCAGGCCATATCCCTATAATCTCCTCAGGATGTGCATCCCTGCCTTCACTGCCTATGCATTTTGTGTCCCCTAATTCCCAGGATTTTTAATTGGGACTTAAAAAAATTATTGGCAGTCAACCTTTGTGAGGCCTTTTCTGTTTACCACTCATATAAACATTTTCCCATATTTCCATCAGTTAGAATTCTTTGATAAATCACAGTTCCCTTGTCCCAGTAAAGACCTTGGTTTTGGTAGTTAAGTCTTTGGATACTTTGTCCTCACTGACTATATTTAGGCTGCTTCTTCCAGCTGGCCTTTTGCCATCTCTACCTGCCAGTAAGACCACTTGCAGCTTCTAGTAAGAGGGGCAAAACTGCATGGTCTCTATAATGACCGAATTGTCCAGGTAGTCGACCAGAGGGTGTCAGGGAGCAACAAGGGCTTGCTGCTGTGTGAGGGAAGGCAAGTCAGGAGCAAAGGGTGACAACAGTCTTACAAATGGTCTCACTCATATCCTCAGGCTTGCACGGAATAAATATGGAAGTGCTTGCAAGATACATCAAGATCCAATTTTGCTGCTTAAACGCATCTGCTGTAGAAATGCTGGTTCAATAGGTGGTAAGGAGCATAAAACTAGACACAGTAATTTCTAGAGATGCCCAGAAGTAGGAAAATGAGATCCCTCTGCTATATGCACACAATGCAAATGCATTGTACAGAGGGCCAAGTGCTGTGATAGTACTGCCTTGCCTTGCCTGCAGGTTTCCTGGTGTGCCCACCTGTATGATCAATCTCATGAAGCGCAGGAAGCTATGGATAAATGGGAAGGGGCTTTTAAAATGCTTTTTCCTTGATTAAAATCATGCCACAGTCATAGGGATAAGGCTGTAATAAATGCATAGGGGTGAATAAGGACACTACTTCTGAAACAAAGGCATAGTTATCTTTTTGCCTCTACTGTTGCAGTTTTAATTGCAACACTGACACCAGTAGTATGTCAACTAGTGCTTCTTGCCCTCTCTCCCCAGACAAGGAGTCACTGTCACCGTCTTACAAGAGCATGGCATGGCCAGGGCACACTACACCGCGGTCACCACTGTAGCCTGGGTTCACTGCAGTCCCTCTACAGTCCCTTCTCACCCAGGGGACGTTCCCTCCAGCAGCCGTGGGAGCACGGTGGGTGGCACTGGCACAAGAGGCAGCACCTGCACATGTAGTTCAGCACATGCAGCCTTCAACCACCTCTTGTTAGCATCCTTCAGACATGCTATTGCATGGTCCTCTGCTCACCACTGTAGTAACAGAGAACTTTCAATATTCAGCAGCCTCAGAAGTAACATGCCTACAAGCTCTCTGCCAACAGCAAGGCTGATAGGGACCGGGAGGTCTCCCAGGAGGCAGGTCATGTAATGAGAGGCGGACAAATAGCCCAGTACACTCCTTCCTCTGACCCCTGTTAGCAGATCTGCACAGGAGTCCTGGTGGAAGAAATCAGGGATCTTCCCTCCCCACTGAGAAACATCACAGTATTTCCAAAGAAGGAATGATGCTCGTCCACGCTCCCCTGCTGGTTTATACTGTTAGCGAAATAGTTTGGTTTCCACTATGCTGGCATTTGCCACAGCACAGGTAATTTTTTTTTTTCTTCATTATTTCTGGTTAGTTTCAAAGAGAATCCAGCGTGTCCTTATTAAGATGTAAATATCAATGTTCATTTACCACACGAAGCTCAGCACCAGAAGAACTGTAAAAATACCTCAAGTGGATATGGGTTTTTCCCACCGTTATTTTTAAAAATGAAAAGGAAATACAGAGGAGCCACAGTAACACACACCATATTACACCAAATGCCTGAGCTGAATAAACACAGAAGTCTTCTATAGTCCCATAACAAGACAGGAGTCACAGCATACTGTATAGCTGGACTCTAGCCATACATATTTAAGATAAGGTTTAGACAGGCCACAAGCTAGATTCCAGCTACATTATGACATTTTTTGACCCACTTACACAGCTGAGTAAATTATTGTAATGGAAAAAATCAGTTAGCAAAGTCATTCAAGCAGGACAGACTTATACAGTGCACATGGATAAAGAAAGACTCATGGTGAAGAGAAAAGAAGAGGAAAGTCTGTGAACCAGTCCAAGCAATCACATTTGCTAGTAACAGGCCAGCTGTCTGGAATAAATAGGATAACTGAGGGAAGTCGCTATCTCAACATAAAGGAAAAGCCAAGAGGTTTCTTGGATGAAATTGCAATAGATCAGGCAAGCAATAATCTAAGAACTGGAATCTAATTTGAAATAAGCTGAAGAGTAGAAGACATGAAAAGTGCTGAAATCAAGCACCCACTAATGCCCTTTGAGAACAACTACTGAACAGCAGCAGTCAAATGAAAGAGGAGCAGAGGCTGTTTCAGACAGATGTATGTTTGATTCTGCACAATAGGTGTGCCCAACTCTAAGACCCTCACAGGCTATTGATTAGGCTGGTTTGTGATTTAGGAGGGTGATCAACAATTAAGAGCTTTAGTTGGGGAGAATGGGAATTCATGTTGCCCCAAAATGGTTATTGACACAAAAGCCTCAATTAGCGTACTGCAAGAGCCCTGGGCCCTGGAGGTGACCTCCAGAATCACCGAACAAATGCAGCTTGTATCATATACCTGAGATAAAGAAAAACCAGAGATTTTAGAACTGCTTTTTATTCAGACAGTGCAATTGGTAACTCCTGAGATTTACTGTGTTCAATAAGCACAGAATGCTGAACAAGAGAAAGGCATTTTAGAGATTACTTTCTCAAGAAAAATAGTTTAACTCTGGATTCAGCAAATGGTTGTATTTGGCAGCAGCCTGGATGTACAGGAGAGAAACAGATGATTCCAGCAATACACTTCTGTTGCAGGTATCTAAGCACCACTGAAGCAACATTTGGAGGGTACAGACAGGCAGATTCCAAACTGAATTGTTGAGCAAAGATAAATCAGAATATGGACGAATTCACATTCACATCACTGGAACAGGTCTGTGTCTACAACCAGAAAGACAATAAGCACCCAGAAGCAGTAAAAAAGGGGCACTGGCTTACAACCAAGAATATTAAAATGTAGGGAAAAGTGCCTAAATAACAGTCAGGCTTTGGTTACTGTGGTATTCAAGCAGAAGAGAATAGGGGAGTTGTCAACATAACATTCAAAAGTTCTGACAGCTGAAAGATCTTGTCCCAGCTCCTGCATATCCCAAGGTCGTTCTCTGTTCTGTTCCTTCATTGCGGATTGTCTCCTCACATGATAATAATCACTGGCTGAGAAACAGGAACGCTTTAGCGATGGTGGACTGACAGCTGAATGGTAGCAAAAAATATTAACTGATCACTGGCTACATACGCTAATAAATGTCAAAACGCTATCCATCTAGGCCACAACTTCAAAACAGTATATTTGGAAAACTCCTAAACTGCAAAGGATGGAATGCAGAAAATCACATAACATATCAAGATATCAGTGAAACCCCATGTAGGTAGCCCAGAAAATGGCAAAGGCCAGCTGTAATTCTGGAAACAGCAAGTCCTGCAGTGTATCAGGTAGACATACTAAAAGAAAGACTAAAACAATCTTGGAATAAGCAGTTCCACTAATAGTAGTTAAAGCTTTGGAAAAGCGTTCCAAAAATGTAACAACCGAATGGGTCTTTTTGGTTTGTTTTACAGGGTGATCCTCCAAAGGACGATAGCTTGAAGAGAAATAGCTAGACCTATTAATTGTATTGCTGATGTCAGTAATGTCCTTTCAAGCAAGTGTGTTAAGTACAGAAAGATTCTAGGAAAGATTAATAATGAACAGTGGAGTACTATGACTAAAGCAGGATAGGAGGAAGACTGTGTAAGTCAGTCCTGGAGGACACATAGCTCTCTAGAAATCAATTTGTTTCCAAAATTTAACCCTATGATGCACAATTTTAATTGGTAAATGTGAATGATGTAAAAAACAGCATCTCCTTTAAACAGATCTGTCAATATAGTAGCAAAACAGAACATTTTAAAGATTTTTTTTCCCACACAAACTCTCACAAAGTATTAAGAAGCCAATGTTAATAGTTCTCCATAAGACTGTTCCTAGAAAACATGAAGTTTGAACGTTTTTCTTCAATGCCTCAGGTATTAGAGTGCTCTCATAGGTGTAATGATTATTTTTCCTAAATATAAAGGTTATTTGTTTTACCAGAAGGGAAAGACAGAACTAGTAGATTTGTTTTGCTGCATAAATTGTTTAATTCGCATTATAAGAACTTGCTGTTTATGTGGCATAAGAATCAATCATCAATTGTCATTACTAAGTGCTGATTTTTAGGTCACTGAGGTTTGTCACAAGATGTGACACGTTACTTATGTATTATAAGATACTAGAAAGCTAGTAGACTGGCTTGTAATTTTAAATATACTAACGAACAGGCCATATTCCAAAAAAAGGAGGAGGTCCTATTACCTCTTCAGTTTTAAGACAGCAGGTAACCTCTACCTATGTGTAGTTTTCTCCTTATTCTTAACAAATCACTCCCACCTTGTGCAATGGATGACATTAGCAACAGGGATTGTCACACTCCCAGAGCTTCCAGAGCTGGCATAACATAGCAGACATGTCAATCGGCACACTTTCATCAAACACAAGTTTCTGAACTTGGCATTAAGTGCCATTATCTACGCTAGGGGTAGGGGAGACGTGGTGGATGGCTCCTATGACCGGAGTGTTGGAATGGAAGGGTCCAGGCTCTTTAGGAAGGACAGGCAGGGGAGACGAGGACATTGTCACCCCTATGTCAATGAGCAGCTGGAGTGCATGGAGCTCCGCCTGGGGTGGATGAGGAGCCAATGGAGAGCTTATGGGTCAGGATTAAAGGGAGGGAGGACAGGGACAGGTGACATTACAGTGGGGGTCTGCTACAGGCCACCTGACCAGGAAGACTGTGCAGATGAGGCCCTCTATAAACAGATAGGAGCAGCCTCATGTTCACAAGCCCTGGTCCTCATGGGGGACTTCAACCACTCCGACACCCATTGGAGGGACAACACAGCAGGGCATAAGCAATCCAGGAGGTTCCTGGAATGCGTTGATGATAACTTCCTTCTCCAAGTGATAGAGGAGCCAACGAGGAGAGGTGCTATGCTGGACCTTGTTCTCACCAGCAAGGAGGGGCTTGGCTGCAGTGACCATGAAATGGTGGAGTTCGACATCCTTAGGGCATGGAGGAGAGTGCACAGCAAGCTCACTACTCTGGACTTCAGGAGAGCAGACTTTGGCCTCTTCAGGGATCTGCTTGGTAGAGTACCATGGGATAAAGCCCTGGAGGGAAGAGGGGCCCAAGAAAACTGGTTAATATTCAAGGATCACCTCCTCCAAGCTCAGGAGCGATGCAACCCAACAAAGAGGAAACCAGGCAAAAACACCAGGAGGCCTGCATGGATGAACAGGCAGCTTCTGGACAAACTCAAACACAAAAAGGAAGCCTACAAAGGGTGGAAGCAAGGACAGGTAGCCTGGGAGGAATACAGAGAAATTGCCCGAGCAGCCAGGAATCAGGTTAGGAAAGCTAAAGCCCTGACACAATTAAATCTGGCCAGGGATGTCAAGGGCAACAAGAAAAGCTTCTATAGGCATGTCAGTGATAAAAGGAAGACCAAGGAAAATATGGGCCCCCTCCGAAAGGAAATGGGAGACCTGGTTACCCTGGATATGGAGAAGACTGAGGTACTCAAATTCTTTGCCTCAGTCTTCACCAGCAAGTGCTCAAGCCACGCTGCCGAAGTCACAGAAGGCAAAGGCAGGGACTGGGAGACTGAAGTACTGCCCACCATTAAAGAAGATCAGATTCGAGACCAGCTAAGGAACCTGAAGGTGCACAAGTCCATGGGACCTCATGAGATGGATCTGCAGGTCCTGAGGGAACGGGCAGATGAGGTTACTAAGCCACTATTGCTCATATTTGAGAAGTCGTGGCAGTTTGGTGAAGTTCCCACTGACTGGAAAAGGAGAAACATAACCCCCATTTTTAAAAGGGAAAAAAGGAAGACCCAGGGACAACAGGCCAGTCAGTCTCACCTCTGTGCCCAGCAGGATCACGGAGCAGAGCCTCCTGGAAACTATGCTAAGGCACATGGGCCATAAGGAGGTGATTGGTGACAGCCAACATGGCTTCATCAAGGGCAAATCGTGCCTGACAAACTTAGTGGTCTTCTATGACAGGGTTAGTGGATAAGGGAAGAACAACTGACAACATCTACTTGGACTTGTGCAAAGCATTTGACGCTGTCCTGCATGACATCCTTGTCTCTATAAATTGGAGACATGGATTTGACAAATGGACCACCCAGTGGATAAGGAATTGGCTGGATGGTCACACTCAAAGAGTTGTGGTCAATGGCTCGATGTCCAAGTGGAGACCAGTGGCACTCCTCAGGGGTCCGTATCAGGACCAGTATTATTTAACATCTTTGCTGGGGACATGGACAGTGGGATCGAGTGCACCCTCAGCAAGTTTGGTGACGACACCAAGCTGCGTGGTATAGTCAACACGCTGGAGGGAAGGAATGCCATCCAGAGGGACCTTGACAGGCTTGAGAGGTGGGCCTATGCGAACCTCATGAAGTTCAGCAAGGCCAAGTGGAAGGTCCTGCACGCAGGTCAGGGCAATCCCAAGCTCAAATACAGGCCGGGTGGAGAATGGATGGAGAGCAGCCCTGGGGAGAAGGACTGTGGTGTATTGGTTGGTGAGAAGCTCAACATGACCTGGCAATGTGCACTCACAGCCCAGAAAGCCAACTGTATCCTGGGCTGCATCAAAGTGTGGCCAGCAGGTCAAGGGAGGGGATTCTCCCCCCCTACTTTGCTCTCGTGAGACCCCACCTGGAGCACTGTGTCTAGCTCTGGGGCCCCAACATAAGGACATGGACCTGTTGGAGTGGGTCCAGAGGAGGGCCATGAAGATGATCAGAGGGCTGAAGCACTTCTCCTGTGAAGACAGGCTGAGGGAGTTGGGGTTGTTCAGCCTGGAGAAGAGAAGGCTCTGGGGAGACCTTATAGCAGCCTTCCAGTACTTAAAGGGGGCCTACAGGAAAGCTGGAGAGGGGCTTTTTACAAGGGCATGTAGTGATAGAAGGAGGGGTAATGGCCTTAAACTGAAAGAGGGTAGACTTAGATTAAATATAAGGAAGAAATTCTTCATTATGAGGGTGGTGAGGCACTGGCACAGGTTGCCCAGAGAAGCTGTGGATGCCCCCTCCCTGGAAGCGTTCAAGGCCAAGTGGGATGGGGCAACCTGGTCTAGTGAAAGCTGTGTCTGCCCACGGCAGGGAGGCTGGAAGCAGATGATCTTCCATGTCCCTTCCAACCCAAACATTCTATGAATCCCCTGCACCACACTGTCCACGAGATGTGGCAATACTTAACAAAACGATCCATTACAGTTCATCCAATTTCATTTGCTACAGTACAGATGGAAGCTGCACCATAAAGAAGCCCAAGAACAGTAACTTTACCATTAGGTTTTTTTAATTGTGCTATCCCACTGTCTGCCTTTCTCCTGAAATCCAAAGTATCTGTCAGATCCACTGACAGATCAGCAAACAGCTGTCACCTGTGGCTACTTGGAACTCCTCTGACACTTCTCAGTCCTTCAACATAGTCATGGCACCTATATCTAAGTGCCTATATCTACTGCTTTAGTGGAACATCTTCTGTGTAGTTCAAGACAAGAAAAAGTCCTTCAGTAGCCAGGCAGGTAACAGTTTCTGATGTAGACAGCAATGATACCACTAAGAGGTCCTCCAAACAAGTTCAGTAAAGACCAGAGGTAACAGGGCAGAATCAAACTTCAAATATATTTTAACTCAAGCAGACAAGCTCTTCCCAATCCCTCAGTTAGGAGTAGTCCTATGTATTAGAACACGTCTGCCCTCTGACTGGAATGACTTGGTGAGAAGTACAGCAGGTTCTCACATCTCAGCATAGGCACTTTTGCATAGGCTGCACCTTTGCCTCTTGGGGCACATCCGTCTTCAGCTGTGGGCTCTAATAACTCCTACCCTTCACGTGAAGGCAACAATGAGTGTAGAAATTTCACTGGGAAGAAATAAGTGGTTGCAAGCCCCATCTGCAATGTCACATTCAATGCACAGGTTCGAAGTATCAGCATTGTTCATGGTGTTACAGAAGACAGATTGAGTGGGGAAACACGACGTGTGGGAGTGTTGTTGGCTGACAATGACGCAGGGAGGAAAAAGGGAGCAGCAATATCCGTGGATGAGGTTTCTCCTTGGTTGCGAAGCTGTAAGATCTGCCGCAGCAGGGCCTTTCCTTCTTCTCTAGTCTGAAAACAATTTGTAAAAAACAAAACAATTCACCTATGGAGAGGTGGTTTCTGGGTCAAATTCAGTATGTAAGCAGTGTAAGTTACAGTAGTTTGTCATTCTGTAAGGCTGCAAGCTATAAAAATAATTTCTTTTTTCTTCTGCTACTTAAAAATGTTAAGGTATGTCACTTTCTTTTTAGTCTTTCCTCCTTTTACTCACCGGATTTGCATGTTACTTGGGTATTTCAAACAGTGTTACCATCAACCACTGAAGCTGTCTAAATATTCCAGTAAAAAGTAGATTGGAGAAGCTTCAAATAAGCTGAATTCAGTTTCTCCAGAGCTCCAGACAGCTTTGTTAAGGATAGGCCAAACACCCTGCACTCATGGCTAGTGTCTACCTCTAGGCTGAAGTTAAAAATCCAAAACTGCCCACTTACAGATAGAGAACGTCTCAGCATATGGAGTCACATACAAACCCCAAGCACTATTATATCCTCTGCACTGTCTACACACAGAAGATGAGAAGAAAAAAAAAAAAAAAAAAAAAAAAGATTTGAGTACCATCACTACACAGTGTGTGGGAGTCTGACCGTTTAACCACCTCCTCACCACCAAGATTTTCAGCAGTCTTAAGAGAGCCATGTGGAGCCTCAAATTCTTTTATTTAGTGAACGCCAATGAGACATGATTCAATTTTACTATCTACACCATATTCCATGATTTTAGTCAATCATAAGCAGCATTAGTGATCAGGTATACAACACCACCACTTCAGGATATGACCTGCATGACAGACAGCCCTCATTCCTTCAACAAAGGGTTCTTTCTACCCCAAGGGGAGCCAAGATCAAGGTCATAGATCCCCTAAGAAAGAAACACCAAAGATTGCACAACTACTCACATCATTGAATGCACAGCACTTCTGAGCACATGCTGAGGCTTCATCCCAGAGCTTACACTTGAAGTAGTATTGGGCCAGGTAACGGAAGGCAGTGCTGACCTCCAGGTGCTCCACTATCTCCTACAGTGAGGGGGATAAAAGCCATTATCTTTGAGTGCCTTCCAAGGTAGTTCTATACTATGTTTACTTCTTTTATTCCCAAGATATCATCTTACCCCACAGGAATAGATATCCTGGATGTATTTGATATAGCACTGAGCTGCCTGTTCAGATTCATTCAGCTGTTCGTGCAGCCTAGAAAAGGAAAAAAAATGGGCCACTGAACAAGACTGCACCATTGAAGACCTTCTTGGTCTATGAGAAAGTACCTACTCAACCTGACCTGGACTGAAGCCAGGTCTTTTCCTTCAGAATTTGCAAGACGTGCACCATGTACTGTCCCTCGTAGAAAGAAGTGATCCAGCTTGAGAACATTTACATTACCAGGAAGGTAGCCAGTCAGATACTAAGTGCTAGCAGCAGTGACAACCATAGCAGGGACCTTTGCTTATTGTTACATTTTAAAGCTTTTAACAGACCTTTGTCATCCTATTTACTGGCTATTTCCTCCAATGCTTCTTCTTCCCCCGCTACATCCCAAAAGTTTGTACAGCAGCTTCTACTTTCACTTGCCCTTTTCCTTCCCCTTCACTTTTTCCTCTTTATATTATTTTATCCCCACCAAAAATTAGTGCTGATGTCAGAGTGTTCGCATTTATTTCACATTAGACCCTTTCCCAATGTCACAACCATATACTAAGGGGGGGAGGGTTTTAAAAAAAAAAGTAGTAAATCCATCTACAATTTTGTACATTGTCTACCATCATGGATTGCTTTAAGTTTCAATACAACAAATACAATTGCTAGCACTGCCTGCTCAAATCACCTCAGGATTCAGAGGTCCCTTGCAACCCACATTATGCTATGATTCCCTCTAGTTATCCCGAGGGAAACTTAAAGCTAAAGCTGGACACCAGAATTTGCAGTCACTACAGACCTAAAGGTACCAGTTATTACACAGCTCCAAAAGTAAGACTACCTAACAGCAATTCCACTTGGTTTACATTTAGTATTTTATCATTAGGTATCAAGGTGCTAGCTGTATGTAACAGAATATTGACAGCTCAGTGATAATACATACTCACTTTGCTAGTTTCACCAGTGCCATTTTCTCCACATCTCCCACAGCATAAGCTCTCCAATAGCACTGTCAAGGAAGGAAAGTCAGTCAAGCACACCACAAAACCAACTGCAGCTCACGACTCATGCAAGCAAGTTAGAAACAGAAAACAACATGGTTTTCCAGCAAAGGGGCATGTATCATCTGTAGATTACCCTTTTCATTTATCAGCTGCTCTAGTTGCATTGCAGCAGAACTTCCCCAATTGTAACCACCACAGAAATCATTTCAATAAGCTCCTAACAACACACCGTATGCATTTCTGGTAGCACTAGCTACACAATTCTGCTGTGACTCCACCTAGTGTCCTGGGAGACATCCTAATGTCTTACTCCACATACCAGTTCTCACTTACCTTTTTAGCTTCCACCAACTGATTGAGTTTCTCATAGCATTCCCCTAGAGCAACCAGCATACGAGAATCATTTGGTCTGTAAAAGAACAATTCCTAAATGTAGTTTCATGGACAGCCAGGTGAAAAAAAAAAAAAAAAAAGATCTACATCTGGCAGTATCTGTCATCCTCTCTTACATAAAAGATCACCCATGCTCCTGACCAGTGTTCCTCGGCATTTAACTGACAAAGCCTCTGTTAATAGTTAACTAATGAAACTAAAAGGATTTGGAATAGTGAGACTGCACAAATCACATAGCATTGATGTCTTCCCTTCCCCAACTTAGCTTCTGCATGTAAATTCCTTAGCTAGTAGCAACCACGTCAGAGGGAACACCAATAAACATAGCTCCATTCTCAACTCTACCTGAGCTGGTGGGCCCGTCGGTAATAATAGAGACAGTAAAATGGCATTTTGAGGATTTCATAGGTTTGCCCCAAGCCATACCATGCTCTGTAGTCCCTTTTGTTCACCTCTATTGCATGCCTGTCAAAGAAAAGGAGATGAACTAGTCGGAAAGCAGTCAGGGTCAAAACCAAGACAGAATTCAGCAGAAGACTAACAAAAATTAGAAGATACTACTTCAGTCCTTATGTATGCAGACTCAAACACCATTTTGTGCAGTACATGAGTGATACCTATAAGCCTGGATAGCTGCAGATGTGTTCTTCATTTCCATATACTCATGTCCCATAAGTGTCCAAGCTCCCAGATAACGAGGATTCAGTTTCAAGGCCCTCTGGAAATAGAGTGCTGCTTTTTCATGCTGGGAACGCAAGCTATAATAATTCCCTAAAGCAAAAGTCACAATATATAAATAAATAAATAAATGAAAAACCACAAACAAGCAAACAAACAAACAAACAAACCCACAACCAGCAGAGAAGTAGAAAACAGATGGAAGAGGTATGATCTACTACCTCCTAACTTAAATTATAAAAAGAGTCCTATTAAAGGCAGATCTGATTTAAACCTCAATAGACCTAAGAGCAGTCTGTTCTCCAGTGTTCTGGTCAATCTGTTTCTGGTTGCACCAATCCCTTAAGATCCCATACCCCGGCCTTAAAACTTATGTCATGATCTAACAAGTTATTTTCCTGGTCCTGACATACAATTATTGCTACCGGAGTTTCAAGACTGTAAATAAAGGGATTATCAGCTACATGGGCCTTCATAGTGATTTCTTCAACTCCTTTCTGCACTGATGGTATTACAGCAGCTCTTTAAGTGAGAAATGAGTGAAGAAGGTACTCTGTCATTTGTCTGCTTTTTAGGCTGCCTGAAACCACATTCATCAAGCGGTTTTGATAGCCTTGCTGGCTGATCATTTTCACAGGCGTTTCTAAGATTTCCTCGCACAGCCTGCAGACAGCATAATAAGAAAATGTAAAAGAGCTGGCTCTCACCAATTACGCAGCAGGTCTCAACACGATACTTGTCTATCTCACAAAGATTGTGAGCTAGGTAGCTCAACTCAGGCTTCATGCTCTAGTGAAACAAAGAAATGAAAGCAATGAGAAAAGGAGCATGTTACAGTTTCAAAGAAAACCCAGGCAGTTAGCAATGCATACATTGCATCTATTTCATGGAGCTGCGAAGCGGAAAGCAGAAGCTGAAAGCCTATATTCAGAGAGGCTGTAGAGCACCGCTGCTTTGCCAGTGTTTAACGCACCTCTGATAAATACCATCATTATGGACAGGCAATAGAAAGAGTGCTTACCCTTACATATAGCAGGTTGGAGAAAGTGTCCATGTTTTCTATCCTGTAAGGATCTTGTTTCCTTAGCTCATTAAAGATGGATAAAGCTTTGTCAATATCTGAAGAAAGAACAAGAACTATAAATGCCAAGTTTGGATTAAGAGGTTCATTCCTACTAGCTAGTAAGTGTCACTGACCTCGGATATTGTGGTAGGCAACTGCAATCTGAGAGATGATGTAAGTGCTTTTGGAAAATCCTGCATCAATGAGACTCTGATACTTCTGCAGAGCCTCCTCTATCAGCTGCAGCTCTGTATAAATGTGTGCAAGAAAGAACTCTTTCATCCATGTATCTGGCAAGGACAGGAACTTCAACTAGCAAGAACCAAAGAAGAGGAGGAAGAGATGACAATCAGTAGTATTCTAACAGCCACCCGTGGCAAAGAATCCATTATCTTCCCTCCCATGATTTAGTAGACGGACTCGAGGTAGGAGGCTTTCCTGCAATTGCTTTCTTAAACCATAACACCAGCTACAAAAGAGCAGTATTAGGACCAAGAATTAATATCAGGTTCTTCCAAAGGAGAGACTAAATAATGCCTATACATTGACAATATTGAAACAGGAAAGGAGCATTAAGATGTCCAGTCTAAAAAGCAGCACAATACGGACCACGTAATTCTATTTAGTCATTCCCAATCTATTCCCATGACTGCTGAAACTGCAGAAGAACGGAAGCCATTTCATTTGGCCAATCAGTGAAAGAATTATTGTCTTCAAATCTGACAGCACCCGAGTTCTGCTTCAGCCACTGGCCTTATTTCTCCATTAAATTCAGAAGTCCTTCGAAAGACTGCACTTTCTTCCTGTGTTTGAACATCAATATCACATCACTATTTTTGATGAGCTAAGTGAACAGACTCCAAATTATCTCATCAAAAATGCATTTCCCTTTTTCCACAAATCAGTAAGGCTCTCTTCTATGCCACCTCTACTTTTTTAAATATTCTACCAGCCAGAATTGACTGAAGAATTCCGGGAGTGGTCTCATAAAATCCCATGCATAAAGAAAAATAATCTATTTTGGTTTTATATTTAATTCTTTGATACAGTTAATCTCGTACATGCAGCCTTGTATTTGACAAAGGGAACATCAACATTAGTGTTTTAGTTCTAAAAGCAGTGATTCTATATATCCTTTCAGGCCACCAGAAATGCTCAATAACTGTGGAACTAGAACCAGATTAAGGGCAGGGGAGAAGAAAATGAGAAGTATCTTAGGAGGATCTCCTTCATGTGACAAGGCAATAACCCTGCTGACAACTACTTCAGAACACACGAATTAGCCATTTCTTCCACCACTTTGTGGGTGAATGATAAGAAATTAGCCCTGCCTCTATAAAGATTCTCAAGCTACAGCATGGCAAGCAATTGAAGAAAAAGAGGCTTTAACAACATCATTTACAATATTGGACTGCCTTGCCTGATAGAGTCTCACAGAATAAAGCAGTGGGTAGCATCAATCTTGTGGCAACTGAATCATTGGTTACTGAATCAGGTTAAACTCTGGAATTTGTTACCACATCTCGATATCTCCCAAGTTTTACCATCTCTTTATCTGTAATCAAGTTGCAGAGTTCCAGCCAGGCTCCCCAGTGCAAAGGTAAGACATGGGCAGCTTCAACAAACACATCTATTGCTTCTTTCACCAGGTCCAGCTTCCGCAGCACGACACCATACCTGTAAAGAAAAGTTATCAAGTTAATCAGAATCACAAAACTCTGCGTATCAACACAAATACACATGAATACATTAGAAATACATGCAGACACTTACAGATAAAGGCCAAATCCATCCAGTTCCCGTGCCTTGTGTTTCTTGCTGAGCTCAACTCTCAATTCTCGTAGAGCTTCATTTTTCACTTGTCCTTTTTCCAGAGGTCCTGCATAAAGAGAAAGTCAAACAGCTAGCTTTCAATCAAGATTCTTACCACAGTAATTACGAAGCCTAGGGTATACTCAGAATCATCACCAACGTGACCTGAAGACTTCCCAGTCTGTCATTATTTTCCTCTTTTTAAAAGAAAATCACTTAGTCTGATCACCTGCTTTAACAGAAGAACTAACAGATGGAAATCTGTAACCTGTATTAAGCCTATGAATTGAGAAAGAATGAAAGAAATCATGTTACAGCACACTATTACCCAAAAAATTGAGGGGAAAGCCATAAAACCAAGATGATTACTGGAAGCTTCATCATACTGTTTGTGTTCCTTGACACCAGAAACTTACCCAAGCTATCCACTGTCTCATCATCCTTCTTCTTTTCCCCTGACTGTGGAAAACAGAGGAAAACCAAGATTACATTACAATAGCATATTCTTTATGTTTGCTGCAATGCTAGCAGCAATATGCAAACTGAGTTTTCACAAACATCACAGTTCTAAAAAGAACACCCCTATCTCCCTTCCCCCCAAACATATAATTTGGATTTCTAGGTGGTCATTTGGAACAGAATAGGCAAAAGAATAAGGTATGCCAGGGAGGGGTGGGAAGCAGAGGAGTTCAGTGCTAAAAGGTGACTTTTCCCTCTATCTTACCAGGTATCTAGAGTACATATACAAGAAGTAAGCTTTCTGACTCTTGCAGCCCCGTAGAAAATAGGCAGCCCTGTCATATTCCTTCAGATCAAAGTAAGACTTGGCTAACGTATAGGCATCCAGATCACGAGCATCCTCCTGCAGGGACACAGAAGAGTTTAAGACCTCAGAAGCTCTGACATGCTTTAGGAAAATCACCTAGTTAGAAACATATCAATGAAACTGCTCTGAAAGCTAAAAACGTAGTTTATTCATCCTCAAAGATATTTTGAGTACTGTAAGAAAAGTCTCTCCATTCCCTCACAAGATCTGATTCCTGGTTCTCAAATAATGAGCACAGATGAGTTAGAAACATTTAAAATAAACAGTGAGATTCCAGAAAACAAATTGTGGCAAGCTACCGGAAGGCATGAGTTACCTGTTCAATGAGTATGAATGACCGTAAATAAGAAACCTACTCAGGAATTCTGTATCAAACAATATTAACCTCCTAACTTAAATGCAAACATTTCCTTGGTAACTATGCCTTGAAATGCATTTATGACACATTACACTGCTGTAATTTACTAAAACAAGCATATACCTAAAAGTCCTACTGTACACCTACAGAGGTGGGGATGGAGATACAACTTGTTTCTCGTGTCGTAAGGAGCACAAGTTTAATGGCACAACATAATTTGTATTACAATAAACTTTGGCCTTAGTAAAGACAAATAAAAATTAAAATTAAGTATCATGATGTCAAATTTTGCTTACAGAGTATCTCGTTCAGGGCACAGCAACATATAAAGTGGAATGCTTTCATCTGGGAAAATACATCCAGCTCTGTCCGCCCCGTTAAATATAGACTGGAAGGGAACTTCACCGCATTATAAAACAATCAGCACTCAGAACAGCCTCCTCCACGTACGTTTTTAAGAAGACCGGTATCACGTTTTTTTCCTTAACAGTTGTAGATAGGATTGAAAAGCAGCCCGCGATCCCTGCCAGCAGGAAGAACTACAGCTCGTTATCTCCGAGCTCACAACCGCTTCTACCCCCACGGGCACCAAACGGGCTCAGGCCCGCCCCACCCCGCGCCCGGCAGCGGGCTCCGAGCGGGCCGCGGCACCGCGGGTCGTCGGAGCCGCGCTCGGGCGGGCCTCCTCCCCTCAGGCCGTACCTCCGTCAGCGCGGGGGGCGGCGGCAGCTCGCTCAGCGGCAGCGGGTCCAAGGCAAAGGCCAGCTCGGAGGCCCTGCGAGGAGAGAGACCCCTTAGCACAAGGCCCGCCGGGCCGGGGCCGGCCCGCCCGCCCTCCGCGGCGCTCACCACTTCCCGCTGTGCTGCAGGCCCCGCTCCCGGCTCCGCTCCGCCACGCTCAGCAGCTGCTTCTTGATCTCCCGCAGGTCCGAGAAGTCGCCGCTCGCCAGCCCCGCGGCCGCCATCCCGCCGGCGCGCCTCCCGCCCAATGGCAGCCCCGCACACTCAGCGCCCTTCCGCTCTGTAGACGCAGCCTTCTCCTTGGGTGAGCCGGGGAGGCCTCGCTTCCAATCAGAGGAGGCGCGCTGAAGCCTTGACGCCTGATTGGCCAGCTGGAGAAGCGCTCTGACCGCGAGGCGCTGCGCACCGGCCGCGGTCCCGGGACTCGGCCTGGCCCGGTCCGGTCCGGTCCGGCGACCCCGCCCGCCTGCCGGCCTCGGGGTGCCGCAGGCCCCGACGGTGGTTCTGTCCTACGGCCGCCGCCTCTTGTTCACCGCACCGCACGGCGCGGGCTTTCTCGGGGCTGAGGCCGGCTTGTCCTGCCGGGCCCTGTGGCGTAGCCCGGGGGCTCTGGGTTGCTCTCGTGGCCCGGTGCTGCCACCCGAGCGTGGGTTACGGCCTGAGGAATGGGGAGCGGGCCCGGGGCCCTGCCCCAGGAGCGGCCTGGCCTGGGGCTCCTTCCTCCCCTGCTCTCAGCCCCGGGGCCGGGGCCCTTGCTGGGAAGCATCTCCTTCTGGAGCGGGGAGGGGAATTACAGCAAAACAAGGTGCTTTGCGAAAGGCCAAATAGAAGGGTTCTAAATGCTCCTTTACTTTCTGGAGGTGTGGGACTGTTTATCTTAGTGCCATCCTTCCCTCCCCTTTTTCTGAGCTTAGCCTTTTTTTTGTTCTTAAATAGCTTGCACCTGTTTTTTGAATGCTATCTGAACGTTATTAACTGTTTGGGCTTTGTGCCTTCCCACTAAGAGAGATCATTATCTTTCTTTAACAGATGTCTACACCGAGGTGCAGAAGATAATGTTTTTTGAGGCTACAGAGTGAGAAGAAACAAGAACCAGAGAAATCTAGAAGAAAGGCCTTTCAGAGAAGTCTGAGAAGAGTTAGTACTGTAAGGAGATCTTTCGGAGGGCCTTCCCTCCAGTTAGCGGCAACTGAAAACCTTATTCACTGCTGACTTAATGTTTCATCTCTTGAATTATCCCCTCTCCTTTATGTAATTAAAATCTATCTGCTTTGAGCCTTGGACTGGCAATGCCTGCTGTTGGATGAAAGCTGGGGCCCCAAGTCCAGTAACACTGAAGCATCATAATCATTCTGAGATGAAGAAACACCAGTCTGTCTTGTTTCTCATTGGTTAGTTCCTAGCTGATAGCAGAAATACTGTGTGCTACCTTGCCTTCAGGTTCTAGTGTTCAAAGTCATCTGATTGTTTCTTAATGGGGTATTTCAATTTGCCTTTGTACTGATAACACCTCCTAATTTAGTATCATTAGAAAATTTTCACTCACATACTGCTACTTCCTGTGCTACAAATCAAAATTTAAAAACATTAAGTAGAATAATAATACTAATACTGATCTCTCAAGCCTGTACTTTTAATCCAGTGTTGTCTTCTTCATTTCAGCCGCTGTTTATTTTCCTGTTGCATTTTTCCTGTGATGCTCTGGGAACTTCACTGGAATTACACTAGAATGTAATTTGACTCTGTATCTTTTTTATGGTGTTTGGTTCTAACAGTACAGAAATTTAAGCACTTGTTTTGGGGTCATTGTGCTCCACAACTTTTAAGCTTTTCCAGAAAGGTAATAATACACCTTTGTGCTCATTCCAGTATCAGAATGTCAGCTTAAACTCTCTCTTGAAAGAGGAATTAAGAAGGAATACTGTGAAAACTCTTTTTGTATGTCACTTGCAGGTTACACTTTGTATTTTTTTGTGATGGTAAGGGCCATCTTTCTCTGTGTTGTGAGAGTGCCCTTCATAATCACTTCTTTTATTACAGAAGTGACTTGAATCAGAGGACCCAGTGTTTCAATTGGCTTCAAGTTCACTGGTAATGAAAGGAGTGTGACTGAGTAGGATGATGTCACCATACTTGATTCATTATTATCATAAGGATTATTTTTTTTTTTTGTTTGCCACTGAATGTCACTATTTCTTATTACACTGAATCCAGTTTAGATTCTAAGGCTACCACCGGCTTTCAGTTTGTTGGTGATGACTATGACAATGTCTAGGTTGTGACCATGTTTATCTGGAACCATTGAATCTCGAGCAGCCTGCTGAAATCAAGGTTGTTCTACAAAGGTTGACAGAAATAGGAATAGCCGAGTTTATTGTTTAAGTGGGAAATGAGGGGTTATTAATAGTTTTTCTTGGTCTTTCAAATAGACAAAGCAAATTAGTCCATTGTTTGAAGTCTGATTTTAATATTACATTTTTTTTCTCTCTTAGTTTTAGCCACATGTGTTGCAAGTTCAGTTGTAGCTTTGGCAGAAAATACTTCTATTACTCTGCCAGCCTGTATATCCAAGGTATAAATAAAAACTTCTTTGTTGTTATTCTTACTAGAAAGATGGGTCTAGTCAACACAAAATGCCAGACTCATTTCTCATTCCCTCTCCTTGCCCCGCCCTAAAACACAGATGAAAAAAAACTCAGATATTTTTTTTTTCTGAAGATAAATTTTTGTTATCCTTACAGCTTCTTTTGTGTTCCCCATATCTGGGGATCAGCTGTTAGAGTGGGCTGTTCTGTACTCCTCAATTTTGTATTTGATATTTGTTTGATAATTACATTGTTTTAGTTTAAGGATGTTCTGCAAAAATGCACAAAGTGCATTATTATTATATTTGGATGTTTGCTGAAATCTAGGTAAAATATCCTTTATGTCAGGTTCTGATGTGTGCCACTTGGGCAGCTGTGCTCTAGCTGGTCATATGATTGCTCTTCTAGAAGAGCAGCCGTTCTGACAGCTATGACATACTGAGCTGTTTAGTGAGAAAACATGTTTATTTTTTGGAACGCAACCAGATGGCTTTGAGCATGTGAGTAGGCGTCACTGCAGTAGTTCACCAGCTGCTGAAATTGCTATTTGTGTTTCCCACTATTCAGCAGAAGGTGGCGCTTTGGGCTCTTTCTTGAAGCAGCAAGAAAAGGATGAAAGGGCACTTAATGATGGCTGAGAGTTCAATAATTCAATTGCTCAAGACTTGCTTCATAATGACAACTCATAATTCTTCCTGTCATTCCATTGTGTAATAGATGCGTCTTTTAAGTGACACCCAGGGCTGGCTTTTAGAGCAGGGGACTAATTAAATCCTCTGTGCATGAAAACTGATAATATCTTGGGGAGATACAGATTAACTTAGCTGTACTAACTGGGTGCTGTTGGAAGAGGAGGAGTTTGTTCACCACGTCCTTGCACAGCTACCTGGATGAGACTGTCTCTAGTCCCTCACAGAAACATGGTAACAAAACCAATGAAGGTCGGGGGGGGGGGGGAATTATGTCCATCATACAAATGGGTAGATAGCTACTTTAAAAGGATTATTTTTTCTTTTCAAAGTTAAAATCTTCAAATGCACAGCTGATGCTCAATGAAATCCGATATAAGTGGCCTTTACCAAGTCAAGTGTCTTGCCCATACACGGGAATTTCATCTGTTAGACTTCGAGAAGATCCAGACTTCTGCATTATCTGAATTCAACTTCTTTATTATGATGCTATCAAACTGAGCTTTTTAACTTGTTTAAAAATCAGCTATGATTACAGGTTCTTGTATAATTTTACACTGAGAAATCTGATGTAATAAGAACTTTTTTTCTCCTGTTGTTTGTATTCTCTATTTAGCACAGTTAATGCAACTCCTACTTTTGCTTGTACAGTCTGCCGGGACATCATTGAGGTTAGAGCCTGGAAACCATGTGACCCTAAGGTGTGAGGGAAACCATTTATACTTGATTTACATCGAGACTGAAGAATAAATTCTCACAAACTGTGGATAGTTTCAAAAGGCAGGAGATTGCCTGTCAGAAGTGAAAAAGGTTACCCAGAAATTTGTATCAGCTCTGTGACGCAGTTACTGAGTTCCTGAGTGTGGAATTACTTTTATTTGTTTAAGGGGACTCTTGTCAAACTTCTAATCCCGTGGAGGCAAGCTTTTCTTTCCAATATCCTTTATATTTCTTCTTTCTAATAGTGCTCTTACTGTTAAAGGAGCAGCAGCTGCCCGAGCATTCACACACCATTCGGGGAGTTGCACGCACACCACTCGAGATTTTAACTGCTCAGACCGGAGCCCCTTCGCAGCGGGCAGCTCCGTTGAGCTGAAGGGTGCCCCTTTTCGACTCCTCGCTCACACACACACTCGCCCTCGGGCGTTTCCTCTCCCTTCAGGCTCGACCCTAGGTTTCCCTGAAGCAGAGTCTCCGACACGACGTACGCCAGGCGAATTTATTGAGTGGTACAGTGAAGAGCAGCTCGAGCTGGGTGCCTCCAGGGAGGACCCCGAACAAAGAAATCCCTGGGCAATTATACCCTTACAGTCTAAGTTCCCCTCCCCTCCCGCGACGGTTTGGTCCGACAGCAACATTTGGGTCTGGGGTCTTCTTGTTCCATATTGGATCCTTTCCCAGTCTCCAGGCAGGACATGCCTTTTCTTACCTTGATTAGCTGCAGCTTCTGCCGATGGTTTCGGCTCCCTTATCTTCCTGGTTTGCACCGGTTTTGGGGCCTTCCTTCACGTAGCTAAGTAAGAGTTCAGCACACGGTCAGCGTATCTAGGTGGAACTTCACAGCTTGCAGTCTAAGGCTTCAACAGGTCTTTGGATCCTTATTTGAGCTAAAAAGTGACTTCTACAACACTTCCAGAAATGAGAGTTATATTTCTGTTTGGACTGTATGTGTATGCTATGTTAGACCTCTTTAAGTGAGGTTAAAAAAAAAATAGTATGAATCTTCTTAAACAGGCTATCCTGTAATTGATTTTGGATACCTGGATTATAGTATTTCAAGTGAAATTTGAAGGTAACTTCTTTAGAACTACAAACTTTGGTATATATGCATATGTATATATGTATATAAATATTCTGTCCATGTAGCAGTCAAGATGTTTCTCGTTCTTCAGGACCAGGACACAGGTTACCAGGTGATACCGTTTCAAAGACCGCCACTAACACTGATGGAAAATCTTTGAACAATTTCTGCCTCTTGGAAAAATTATACCTCAGAAGGTCTTAGTGTGACAACAGCACGTTTTTTAAAAAAATCCTTTCTCTGCTAGAAAATGAGAACTTGGCAGGTACTTGCCATACTTCTGTAACTGTTTTGAGCGGAGCTCAGAAAGAGTTTGTTTGATCTGACCTTCTGCGACGTATTCTGAACAGCATGGTCAGTGAACTGTTCAAACTGCAGCATCCTCGTGTGAGATGGCACAAACAGGTGCAACCTGTAGATGCTGTAAGTACAGTATTAATATATAGATTCTTGCAAGAATCAGCTAGTCAGAGCGATAAATTGATGTGTTCATGTAGCTTCATTAGAAAGTGACCGAAATATCTATTTATATTCTGACTTTTACTCTTCGCATTTGTAAAAGGTTCTTAATCGCAGATACAGGCCTGGCCTGCAGAGTACCCTTTGGTGCTAGTGGGAGGCCCTTTATTGTGCTTTAACTGTAGCCAGATTGTCAGTAACTTGTAGCAGTTACAAAACTGCCAAATACTTGTCCCAAAACTGTATTTGATCTTTCCTTTGTGTTTTTTCTAAATTTCAAGACTTAAGTCCACAAGTAGGCAGCCAAACATTTATTCCTTTATAATGTTGGGTTTTTTCCCCCTAATCAAAGAAAGAGTAAGATGGGAATATCTAAGACCAAAGTAAGTTCATTGGGAATAAAACTTGGCCCCTTTTTTTTTCTTTTTTTCTCTTCTTTTTTTTTTTTTTTTTTTTGAAGACGCAGCCATATTGGGCACGTAGTGCAGCTTGAGAAGCAGAAGTGTTTTAACTTCTGTGTATCAAAGTCAAAGCCATTACCAAACAAAACTGTAGTTCAGTTCCAAAATGATCATGTAATTGCACAGCTGATAACAATCTGCCCTCTTGCTTGCTCTTGTTCTTAAGGAGATCAAAGATGCAATAGATGTATGTTTAAGTAAGTAATCTGCTTATTCTGCCGAAGTGTGTAAAATGGATGTATAAGAAAATTCTCACTTTAGAGGTCAGGTACCACACAGGTGCAGCATCAGCTCTGCTAACAAAAACAGCATTAATACTATGAGCTTCTCTGATCTGCGCTAAATTATGTGTCCTCGTTTTTAGGGACTTTGATATAACTTCAGTATGCTTTCCCTGCATGGTTTTGTTCTTAGCCTACTAGTATTGTAGAATTTAGTGAACAGAAGTCCTAGAACAAAATGGGGAATATTTGGAAAAAACAAGTGGATATCATGAGAACGAGAGGCTCTTAAACCTATTACTGATAGAGGATGTCGCTAAACTGGGCGATAAATATTTGTAAGCAAGCAGGAAGAGAGAGCATGCATCCAAGAATCGTGAAATAATTTGTTGAAGATATTTTTGTCCCAAATATGTTAGATTTTTTAAAAGTAAATATTGAAATATATATGAAAAAAATCTAATGCCCTGCTAAGTTTTAAGAAGGGCAAGCAGGAGAACTTCCCTAGCTGACAGCTGTCTTAGGCTTGCAATAGTTTTCAGATAATATAAAGAAAATCCATTGTAGGATCCCTGAATTATAATTCTATGCTTTAATGATGTTTTTTTTTGGAAGACAGTTGTTATCCAACTGTTTCATTCTTTGATATTACAGATTTAGTCAATAAAATCAAAATAATATGCTTAGAATTCTGCAAGGTCTGTGAATTTAGGATTTCGTACACATTAAACAACATGAAATTTAACCACCTTTCTTTAGCCACCTTCTGTGGTTAAAGAAAAGCCAAGCGTTCAGGCCTGTTTCATAGCTGCTGAAGGGCATTGGTTATTCAAGAGGATGGTTTAAAGTACGTCTTTACCAGGGTTAGCAGCCTAATGCAGTTCACCATTGTTATTGATGGTATAAGATAAGCCAAGGATGTGTCATTCGCCAACCTGTAAGTACTGAGGACATGGTAATCGGAAAGGTGCCTGGCTTGCTTGGTAAGCTGAGCTCATTCAATGGACTGTTTTAATGCGGCCAAATGCAAAACTGTACGTCTGAGTACATGTAGGCCATACCTGTAAAATGGGAAGGTATTCTGGAAAGCAGTGACTCTGAAAAGGATTCGGGAGGTATGCATACGAGTGACAGTGAGTTTCTTCCCTGAGGCTGTAGCAGAACCAGGTAACATCATCTTTGGTGTCTTTAACCGCAAGTAAAGCGCATGGAAGCGATTTTACTTCTGTCCAAAATCAGGAAGTTGTCTCAAAGCCTGGGACATAATCCCTGTTCTGACAACCTTAAGCTCCGTGTTCCCTTTGCATAGAACTGTAGTAATTTACATTGGAGGAGATTTTTGGTCATCAGGTCTAACCCCATGCAGAA
The DNA here is from genome assembly GCF_047370975.1 of Nipponia nippon. Lineage (NCBI taxonomy): Eukaryota > Metazoa > Chordata > Aves > Pelecaniformes > Threskiornithidae > Nipponia > Nipponia nippon. The sequence continues at coordinate 6,876,469 of NW_028262333.1, read as the reverse complement.
AGTAGGACCACCTGTAAAGCAAGATCCAACTTCAAATTTATCTGTACGCCTTCTTCATTTAACAAGGCGTGACTTTTTTTTTTTTTTTCCTCTTCCCTGTCCCGCCCCCCCAACTCAGACTTGGTACTGGGATGAAGAAACGCAGCATTCCCAAGATCTGTCCGAGACAGATCTGTGAGTGGACAAAGTAGGAACACGCTGAATAAACATGAAAAGAATGCAAACCCACAGGAGGAGGAATTGTTTAGTATAAACTGGAGGTCTAACAAGTGATATGAAATTAAGAATGTTATGAAAAAAGCATAGCAAAGCTTCCTAGTGAGGTGCATTAGTGTGGACAGTGATCTTGTTGGGGCAAAAATAGACACTCCATGCTGTGAAATGACACTTGAAGTGCACTGGAAAATGGGATGTTAGGGATTGCAATCTTTGGGCATAATGGAAGGGGCGGTTTTCAAATCTTCAGTTTGTGATATTTTTTTCCCCCCATTATTTCGTCACGTATATACCGATTGTTAATCTTGTAAATCATGTATGCTGCATAACAAAAACAGGGAACCGTTTATTAATTATGGGGAATTGACTGCAGGATATCTCATGTGACAGAGTTGCAGTGTAGTCCACAGTCATAGCGCTGACCAGTACAATCTAAAATGTCTGATGTCCAGAGAGCGTGTTAACATGAGTAATGGAGCACAGAATATGATCTTTTTTCCCGGCTGTTTGATGCAGTGCTATCTACCCTTTGCCCTTAGGCGACAAACTGTGATAGAATACACTGCAGGGCAAGTTTATAACCACCCTGACTGAAAACAGACATGTCTTCATTACAGCCATGATAGAATAATATCATTCACTGCAACAGTTGTTTACTCTTTTTCATCAGAATTTAAGTGACAGGTACAGTGCAGATAGCCCTGGAAAGCACGTAGTCCTTGTCCACAAAATTACAGCATGCGTAGCAAGGCAGCAAGCTTTCATACCTCACTTGTACATCCATGTTTTGTGTTACAGGGATTACCATGAGGAGAACTGGGGGCTGTGATAGCCAATGGGTTTGATGTGGCTGTGGTAAAATCTGCTCTGCCCCCTTGAGACACTTCCATTGATGGCAGAGTAAGCAGCTAGATTTCACGTTGCAAAAGACGAGTAGTGGGTGCGTGTTCTTTTCTGCTTGTCTGCTCTGCAAGGGCAAAATGAGTAGTTGAGGGACAGTACTTTCTTAAATTGTCATTGGGCAAAAATCTTGAAATGAAATCTTAAAAATGTCTGAACAGCTTTAGTTTCCTTTGCCACGTTGCTCAGGCTGCAGTTTCCTGATCCTTCTTCACCCGCTCCAGGCTGCTTTATCCTAATGCCTCTGCCGTGCTGGTGGTAGCAATTACGCAGTCATGGAATCAACTGGATTGGGAAACTGATCTGGCTTTAAACAAATTTTGGGTGAAAGAGTGCTTCAGCTTTCAGCTGAATTGCCTTGTCCAGCTTGTGGAGAGACCGTAGGACTGCTCATTTGGATGGCAAAAAGGCTGTAAGAGCGTATGGGAAGGATGGGACTCTCCTTTGCAGCAGCAGTTCAGGCTTAGTTTGCAATCAGGTGGTTTGGAATCCATGTGTTTCACCTGCTAATGAGAAGGCAGTGCTAGTTGTGAAGAGAGTTTTGTAGTGTGGACATCTCTGTGCTGGGGGCTTATGCACTAGAAGAGGTACGAGGTGGCAGCCAGGCTGAAACAGCTCCCTGCTGGAGCTGACCCGGTGGTTTGATATGAAAAACTGTGGTTTTCCTCCTGCAATTATTATTTCTAAAGATCTGTATAAGAACTGCAGAAATATATGTGCTCTTGTATCCTGATCACATCAGGGTTATTTTAATTTTATTTGAAAGCACTGGTGCTGTAATGCTGGATTGCTATAGACGTTTTGAGCATCTGGTCCAAACACCATTAAGGCCTGGTTTTGTTAAGGTTACTCATTTTATGATTAATGTATTTTATGTTTAAGGTAGTCTCTCTACTAATAAGAATTTCTCAGTGTTGCTAGAACCCTACATGCCTTTGCATGTAGCTGCAACAGTCCTTGTGATTTGTCCTTTTGATCCATTACCGCAGACTGCTGGCTTCATGCAACCAAAAAGCATTCCTGTTTCAAAGGAAGTACTGAATTTTCTTGTGCCGAATGCAGTGTAGCATAATGAAAAAAAGCGTCTTAAAATCATGTAACAGAGTACTGACAGTTATTTCTGTCAGTGCTGCTACGTAAAGGGTGGTGCTGGAACAAGAATGGCAGATCAGGTAGTGGCAGCTATGAGTTTACAGTAAATTGTCTTTTTTGGAAGTGAGGAAATAGAAAACCATCTTGTGACCCAGAATCTACTGTGAGAGAGTTAGAACTATTGTATTCTTCGTTTGCAGTAGGTGCAGAATTGATATGGGGAACATTTTGAAGCTGAATAATGTGTCAAGGTGCAGCTCAGAAAACTTCTTTAGCTTTCAGCAGCAATAATAACAACTTCATCGGCATATGAAATAATATCTCCTCTGATTCACAGCAGGTAGCTGTTCTTCTTTCTGTATTCTTTATCGCCTGCTTTCCTGCTTCAAAACTGAATTCCAGGAAATCTGCCTATGACTCAAGTAATACAGCATTATGACATCAGAGTAGGCTTTTGTGTGTTGTCAGTAATGTCTTTTTTTCCCCTCTCTTGCTCAGATCTGAATTGCTTTTTTGGGAGGTTAATTGAGATGAAGTGACATAAAATGCCTCTGAGGACCCTGGAGTCATACAGCAAAAGTGTTTACTGTGCCTGAATCACTTTATATCTGAGAAATCCATTGACTCATGTCATATATTTTCTGTTTTGAAGAGATTTTATTTAATTGCAGCTTCTGATGAGCTTGAATGTAGTATCAGATATGCATGCATAACTAGCCCAAGTGCTCTGAGGAAACCAGCATGCACCATTTGCTTAGCATGTTGCCCACTAGACCCCTAGATATTGCAGTGAAACTAAAGAACTGTGGAGGTTCTTCAGGATTCTGTTATTCAAGAGCCTTCAGATTGTTGCTAAACTGCAGTTCCTGATTTAATGGAGAATAGACTTGCTCCCTTTTCAGGAGACCAAGACAATTGTTTTAACCAGTCTTCAAAAATTATCATTAGGCTGAATTGTAAGAACTAGATTAGTTTGATTGGATTGCATTTAGTGTGCTGCTATGCATCCTAGAAGTCCTTGAGGAGAAGAGAGTCTGGAGACAATTTATTGAGTGGTGGTCTTTGTCTTGCAGGTGAGCAGTAGGAATCTGTCACTGACGATCAGCCCGATCAGTACTGAGATACCGCAGCCTGTGGTTCCACTGGCGCTGCTGTCTGACCGAAGTCTGCACTGTACGCTGAAAAGGTTAGTCCTATGCCTGCCATCCTCATTTGATGTTAATGATTGTACACCTAGATGGTAATGAAAGAACTAAGGGGGATGAAAATCCATTGCTGTTTTTTCATGAGGCCGCTGGAGTCAACGTAAGAGTGAGGGAAGTGAATGTGTGAAAGCAGAACTGCCCCTTTCATTACTGGTGAAAGTTTATGCTGGAAGAAGTAGAAGCTATTGATATGCAATGATTTTTTTTCTCCCCTCCCCCTGGGAACTGAGCATGGAAGTAAAACAGTGCTCAAAGCTGCTGGTATTTTCCTTATGCTTCAGAGCTTTGCTACTGAGCAAGTCAGTGAAGAGTGCTAATGTCAGGAAACTTTTAAAAGTTCTTTCTGCAAATCCTTATTTATATTTGGTCTGTCCAGGCATTTTTTTTTGCTTTTTCACTCTATTTACTCTCCATTTGATAAAAGAGGAGGATGTTTTATGGTGATCAGCAATCCATTACTATGTTTTAAGGCAGCAGCATTTTATACAAATTAGAGCAGTACTTTTGACCTTACCAAATAAATAAATGACCGGTACCCACAGCTCCTCCTGATTGTAAGAGGGACTTGTGGTTGTTCAGCGCATCACAAAATCAGAATGCTTAGTAGCATTTCCATTTTGCATCTGTGTTACTGAGAGGATATATTTAATAGGAAGGATGTCATCATCAGCTTGATCTTTTTAAATAAAACACAGTATTTCTCTCATATTCTTTTGAACCTTAGTGTTGATTAATGTTTTCTGCATACTTCATTAAGAAAAAAACCAGTTCTTTAAATAGCTGCTATAAAACCAACTTCTCTCCAGCAAAAGAATGTTGTGACTGTTTTCTGCATAGCACTTTCTTTGGGGCTAATGAAGGCATAGTGCAAGTAGAGCTGTATGTATTAGAGAACAAAACCAAAACAGAGGTGGATAGTTGTCAAAAGGGTGTGATAGTTCCTAAGATGCTGAAGATGCTAGTACTCTGGATACCCTTGTAGAATTTACCTTCAAAAAAATAGCTTGTCTTGGCAGTTGTGGACAGCTTGTCAGAGTTGATGAGCATCATCAGTGCTCAAGAGCAGAAATCTTAACTGTAGTGTCTGAGCAAGACAATAGAATGAAAAGACTCATCTAGGTTTGGTTTGGGTTTGGGCTTGGGTTTGGGTTTTTTTTTTGGTTGGTTGGTTTTGTTTGTATGTTTTTTAATAGCCAGAGTAAATAAAAGTTCAGCAGGTAAGAAAACAGAGAATAGCTGACGAGTTTGTAAAATGGAACTTTTGGGTTGTATGTTGTCCATTACCCCTACAGGAAAAAAATAGAATGTGACAGGAAGAAACTTGTATAAAACATGGTACCTTAGAAGGTTCTTTGGACTACTAGGAAAACCTTCTTGATTTGTGAAATATTTCTGGTTCAGAAAAAGTCAAATAACAGTTAGGCTTGACAATCAAAGCAGGAGTTGTGCAAGACATGTCACGGTGTGGTATTTTAGTAGTCTGTGACTTTTTTCTAGTAGACACGTCTTTGTAGTGGGAAGCAGTAAAGCTGTGTGATCCCTCATGTGGCTCAGACACTGGACTGGAACACAGGACATGAGTTTGGGTACCGATTCTGTGCATCGTCTTGTTTGGATTTGGGTACGTTGCTTAATTTATGCTGTGGTTGTAGATGCGCAAAATTCACAGAATGGTTGAGGTTGGAAGGGACCTTTGGAGGTCATCTGGGCCAACCTCCCTGCTCAAGCAGGTCCACCTAGAGCCACTTTCCCAGGACCGTGTCCTGGTGGCTTTTGAATATCTCCAAAGTGGGAGACTCCACCACTTCTCTGGGCAACCTGTGCCAGTGCTCGGTCACCCTCACAGTAAAAAAGTCTTTCTTGATGTTCAGAGGGAACCTCCTCTGTTTCAGTTTGTGCCCATTGCCTCTTGTCCTGTCACTGGGCACTACTGAGAAGAGTCTGGCTCCATCCTCTTCGCACCCTCCCTTTGGGTATTTGTACAAATTGAGAAGATCCCCATTTGAGCCTTCTTTTCTCCAGGCTAAACAGTCCCAGCTCTCTCAGCCTTTCCTCATAGCAGAGATGCTCTAGTTCCTTCATCATGTTCCTGGACCTTTGTGGGACTCTCTCCAGTATGTCCATGTCTCTCCTGTACTGGGGAGCCCAGAACTGGACACAGCACTCCAGGTGTGGCTTCACCAATGCTGAGTAGAGGGGAAGGATCACCTCCCTCGACCTGCTGACAACGCTCTTCCTAATGCAGCCCAGGGTACCATTAGCCTTCTGTGCGGCAAGGGCACGGCTTGGTGTCCACCAGGACCCCCAGGTCCTTTTCTGCAAAGCAGCTTTCCAGCTGGGTGGCCCCCAGCATGTACTGGTACACGTATTATGAAAGTAATTTTCTTTCTGCTTCATAGGCCTGGTGTTAGAATGAAGTTAAAGATGCTTTTTAGCAGGTTAGGTTCTACTGTGATGGTGATAAAATGAATTTTAATTAACTTTTCAGTGTCATTGTGATGACTCCTCAAATTTCACCAGTTCTTTTGGAACTTAATGATTTGTAAGCCTTGCTCAAGTGAAGAGTTTCTGAGGACACTGTGAATATCCAAGTAAACAGCAACGCTAGATTACAGGGCTTTTATTACTTGTGCTAATTAGATTAAAATTCCTAACTTGTTAACTGAGCTGTACTGTTTCGGATGGAAGATAAAGTAGCGCACATGTAGACTTCTACCATGTTGATGAATTGCTGCAAAAGTGGTTTCTCCTGTCACTGGATCTGATACAAATGCAAAATTTATTTCCTTGATGTAACAGTGTATCGTATTAGACATCCTGAGGAAAATGAAGTTAAATATTACTAAAGTATGTTCTGCACATAATTGACTTTATTTTCTTTAATTGGGAGTGATGCCGTTCTGAAACAGAATTTAGTACATCTAAATTGTCTGGTGCTAGCCGCATTATGATGGATTAGAAAGTCCAAGAAACCCAATAGTGACTTCTATGACATAGCTTGTTTCCAGTTACTTTTCCACAGATCAAGAGAAATTGGGGTATTAAGGACCTTCAGTTTAACTGGTGGTTTAACTCCAACACTGATAGGTTGAGTGTTAACTCCAGCCATTGAAGTACTTAATAATTTCTGTAATCCATGCTTTTAAACTGTTTCTGAGAGAGTTTTGTGAATTTCATCTAGATGCCCAGGCTGTTAAATTATTTTAAACATATATACAGAATATGCCTCTTCTCCTTCCCTTTAAGAGCAAGAAATATAAAAACCCCACAAACCCCACTAGGTTAATATAATGGAGATGCAATATAAGGGAATTTGTAGGGATGTTTTGAGTGAAAGTAGATTACTTTGTTTTTTCTTATCACCATGAAAACTTAGCATGACTCCCGATCACCATGTAGTCCATATCAAAATACAACAATATAAAAATCCCTGGTAACCGTCTTGGTTCAGGAAAGGAAAATATCACTTTATATAGGTTTACTGCCAGTGGTATGTGATTTACTGCTTATCCTCATTCTGTTTTATTAGGTGCTGACATGATCTGGAAGAACTTTTATGGCATTTGATGCCTTCTTTTCCCAGGTTGCATAGTGGCATTTGGTCAGATGACTGTTAATGATTAAGTTAATAGTGATTTAAACTATTACTGCATCTCCTTTGAAAGATATCCCTTCATCTGCTGAAGGATGACAGTTGAATATACATTCTCCTCTCGTCTGTTCTAACTAAAAGTGAAACGGGTTAGCTTAAGTCACCATGGCGTTTCAGTGGACTAGAAATGTGTAGCCATTTGAAGGATACTCGTGTTTTAAAATTGCTTTAACTTGTCTGAAGTCATCTTCCCATACTGCTATTATGCTGTCAGGGTAGATAAGTAAGAAGATTCTATATTCAAAGGCAAAGAGGAGGCTTTGCATGCTCCCTGAACCAATGCTTTCTGCCTAATTGAAAACTGAAACTAAATCAAGTGCATGTGTTCCTGCTTAGTAAATTGAATTTTTTTCTAGTAGTTTCACTTCAAGGAATTTTGGTGTCCTGTCCTCCTTCAGCCTCTTGGCCGCTCTAAATAAGCGAGCTAAAAGAGGTCTGTTGGTACCTAGCTCGTATAATTAATTCAGTTCTACAGACATATCAAATTAATAACTAGCAAAGAAGGGCCCAAAGAGGACTGATTCTAAGAGTCTGGAGCTTTCTGTGAGTGACAGGTACAATAAGCAGGGATGATTGGACTGAATCCAGTCAGTTTACAAATGGAGAAGGCAGCACTGGTAGCATGTCACAAGAGTGTAAGCACAAGATTTATTCAAGGAACATTTAATTAAACTGGAAGGTAATGGAAGATACAGTGTGTAGCTCTTCCATTATAGAAAGTACTACATTGCTTAGATGATTTATTACTGTGGAGAAATAATGGCTTCATGTTTTTCCAGGACACAGTATGCAAGTGCTATATAACATTTGAGAGCTACACAGATTACATTGATATAACCTTCAGAAGTTTTATTATGCTGAGTTGGTTTTTGGACTGTACATCCAAAGGCAATAAATTCTGGTGGCCCGTGTGAAGAGTTTGGGGTACTGTTATTTAAAAAGCGTGTTTGACAGATACTACAAAAGTCAGTAGTGGAGCCATAGGTTACAATCCGATTCTTTGTGTCAGTGTGTTTTGTGAATTGATAGTCAGTTCTTGATAGGCATGACACTTCCTTAGCATATTCTATTGTGTCATAGTATGTTTTCTGTTAAAATATTTTTATGGTTCCCTAGAAAGACTTGTCGTTCTTTTTTTTCCTTCCCTTCCCCCCCCGTGATTTGGGTTTTTTTGATGGAGAGAACTTGGGTGAATGCGCTGCTTGTCAGCTGGAGATTTACAGTGCTGCATATTTATGTTGCTGGGCAATTATGCACTTTGTATTCTATAGAATTTGTATTCTATAGAAGTTGCAAAAGGGGAAGATGATCTTTGTGATGCATTTTTCAGGAGCATAATTTTTAAAAACAGTAGTAGCTGGGGGTTAATTGAGCAATGCCTTCAAGTTTGCACAGCAATAAGGCACCGTGCAGTGAGTGAATGTCAGTTTTCTTCCTAGACTAGACTGTAATTTTTTTTTCCAACTGAAATCTCCTTCTCCTGACAGTCACATTGTGCAGTGAGCACTGCTGATCCTTGACTTTAGGAACATTTTGCTTATTTAAAGACATGGTGTTCTGTACACTGACTTCAAAAAGTCCAATAGAAAACAGCTCTTTCTATTTTACATTACATAGTGATTCTTATATTCTCTCCAGACCTCCTATGACCCTTTATATTTTCTGTTTTCCAGTATGCGGGCTTTCCTCATGAAACCCTTCTGCTGTTTTTTGACCATGAAGTCACTCTTTTCATTTACTATGTTAACCCCACATACAAAATTAAGGCTGGTGAAAGATGATACTTTGTGAAAGAGCATGTATTTTAAGATGACAGTCTTTTAGAAATAAAGTTATTAAGAATTGTACAGGGGTGGGGCAGTAGGACAGATTTTGGTAAAGTTTGGATAGACTGCAGTATCCAAAAATTTTGAGTGCAGTGTATTAAACCGACGGAAAGTGTGTAGTAGTAGCTGTAATCCAAACTTTTACCATGTGCAGATACTTACCTGTGCTATAGTGTGAATACTTTTGCACAAGCAGTTGCCAGTTTCAAGAAGGCTTTTGGTTGAAGACACTGAAAAATAGAGGCAAACTTTGTGTCCTGTTTGAAGTGTGAAAGAACGGAGACTTAGTATAAGAAAACGGGAAGGAAGAGTTGAACTTCTTGCAGATGCATCCATTGATGTCAATTATCATCCTCCTTTGTATGCTTAAGTGAAATATGAGGAAATAGACTATATAATAAAGTCCTACAATGAACTCCTGGGAATGGGGGGGATTATAGGAGAAGTAAAGAGAGGCACATATTTTAAGAATATAGGTCTTGAAACAGCCTTTAAACAATAAAAAGTTCACTAAAGCAGTAAGGTTTAGAGAGTTCTTAGAAGGAGGGTGTTTTGAAGGGGCAGATATGAAGACTTTTCATTAATTCAGGCTGTCAGTTTTGTTTTGTTTTTTTAAATACTGTGACATGCAACATTTGTAGAAAAGACACCATGTTCAAATCATTTGTCATGTTCACTTATATTTATTCTTAAGTCCTTTGCAGGAATGACTGCTGTCAAGAATCCATTTCTTTTGTGACGCTTCAGCTTCTCAAGGTACACAGAATGGAGCAAAGAAACTTTGATCTGGATGGAAGGAAAATTTCAGTCAGGGGGACAGATCATTATTTAGTTCTAGAGCATCAGAAGGTTTTTTGATCACTTCTTTTGACATAATGGTAGTGTGTAGGTGGGCTGCCCCAGTGGAATCTCTTATCATCAAACCTGCAGTATCCAGATCACTGAGACAAAGCACTGGACTCGAAGTGGTCCTGTTGTGCAGTGACATGGGAGATAGCACACTGGAACAGTGCTCATGTCTTTTTCTCCCCCAGATCTTTTAGAATTGGGTTGTGGAAGCCATGTTGTCAAAACTGTTTTACCCTCTATAGTGATAGGGGCATCTGTCAGGACTCTCTTCTTTCTGAAGGTATGTCTGCTTCCGAGATATTCGAAGTTGAGCGGGACACTGGGCACTTCTGCTTTGAATGCACTTACTGTTTCTCATGTGCAGCTAAAATTCGTGAGTTCGCTTTTATTTCTGATTTTTGTATTCTATAATATCTCTGATAATGTGTTTTTCAGTCTGCTATAATGTTCCGTGCTGTCATGCTTACCCATCTAAACAGGAATAATGAAAATTCCATCTTACTGCTGTTGCCTGCCTTACGGATACTTGTCTCCCTTAGCACGTTGTGGATGTTGTAACCACTCTTGTCAGATTATAGTGTCAGTCGGTACTAGCTGCAGTGCTGCCTGTTCCTAGTCGATTATGGAACTTAAATTTCTGTCAGAAAGTATTTAAACTAAATATTCTGTGGCATTTTAGATATAGTTAATGTTTGCTTCTATTCTGTTTGAAATGTCAAAGCCCTAGGTTGTACACATCTGTGTAATGTGAGTGTGATCCTTGTTCTTTTAGTACTGTCCTCTTATAGATCTACTTGTTTCTTATTTTGTTAGATAAAACATTTCAGGGGAAAGATTTGGCTTTGCTTTGTAGCATCCACCCGTTAAGCAGGGAATTTGTAATGTAGCTGCTGTGCGCTTCCTTTGAAACAAAGGTAAAATTCAATACAGTAAAAATAACTTGCTGGTTAGGTGATAGATGGTATTGCAGTTTTACTTAGGGAATATACAGAATGGAAAGCATTTTAAATTTTCGTCCCGAGACGTGTGTGCTGCTGCTACGTATAATATTGTCGTGTCAAATTTCATACCAGTTACGGGAGTTGTCAATTAGGTATTTTACACTTGCTGATTTCAGTATTGATTTGTATTCTCTGCAGAGGTTATAAATTCAGGGTAAAAACTGTCAGTCTGGTGTGACTGACAGGTTCTTGATTAATGAAGCGTAGGACTGAAACTGCAAAAAGGGGTGGACCTGCTGTTGCCGGTATGGAGATGGCGGAGTTTTACAGGATGGAGCATCTGTATGTAAAGATGCTTTTCAGTCACTCTTTCTTAAGATAACTGTGAAAATAGTACTATTAATACATGTTGGAAAGCCAGTGAGGTTTTAATAGAAGTAAATGTGGCTTCTCCAGACTGTGGGCTGCCAGTCCCATTTGGGAAGGCTTCTCCGTTAATCTGACATCTTGTTTAGCACTGATAACACTAGAGAGTCCAATTAAAGTATTTCAAGAAGACATCCCCATACAAGACTACATTGATTGTTCACTAATGTGTATTGAATTTTAGCTAAATACAGCCCCGGGTGCTGTGCTGGAAAGCAGGGGAGCTTGCTGTCCGACCCCTTAATTCCTTTTATATCGATTTGCCTGCTAATGATATAACCTTCTACTCTAATTAACTGACATCTGCATTAGGCTGAACAAGAGCCCCCTGCTTGAAGCTGTCCACTTGTTTGTGTTATGAAATGTGTCCTCCTTTTGTGTTAGATTTTGTCCAGATTAGCTCAGGCTGTGCAAAATGGATCATCTAAAGGATCGACTTTTCTTTTAAATATCTTGTAAAGCAAGATTGTCTTTCTGCTGTCTGCATTCCTGCCTATGTGTCCAGGGCTTATGTTGCTGGTGAGCCTGGCCAGAGCTGGTTCACTGACTGGACGCTTTTCTAATCCTTCTCAATGGATTATTTGCTCCTTTGACTGACTTGAGGCTGCCAAGAAAGGTGTAAATTTAGATAAAGATGGGGTATGAAGACCTGAGGATAAATGGGTCATTTTGTATGTCTTAGGTCATGAAGCAACCATCAGATGTAAATGACTAAATCAAGTTAAAAACATTGCTAGATTGGAAGGGGTAATCTGCTTATGAAACCGTATTGCCAAATCTACAAACTGCCAGTTCTCAGATTGGGACATTTTGATTTCAGCATCTGAAAAATAAGATGCATGTTTTTAGTGCAAAATTGTTTTTACAACCCTGGGTAAGTTAAAGCCACTAGTTTGCAGAATTTCATCACAAGCCGCTATGTTGTTTTGTTACGTGTGCTGTTGCCACAGCTGTGCTTACACGTTTGCTTTGGGAGAAGGTTGTGAGTCTCATTAGTAAGGATGATGTGAAGTCGAGACGCTGTTATGTTTTTACCTCTGCAGAAGCTTCATACTTGGTGACAGGCACTGCAGGAAGCTGGTTTCTCTTGCTCTGTGTATAAAATGTTGTTGATTTTTTCTTTGAACACTATTTGAGCTGCTTGTTTTTCCATGTTGTTTGTGCAGTTAGACCATCTCCTAAGAAATAGAGGTATGTATGATTGCATTTCCACTGTTCATTTGATGGCTGTTCAGCCAGACTTGACAGCTAATAACTGTTCCAAGATTTCTGTGTCTGTGCACTTCGGCAGCTAGTAGCTATGAGGAGAGCTGAAAATGAGTGCTGAGAGGGAAAACTCTGACCGAACTCAGCTGGCAGCTACCAGCTTCTTCCGTCAGCATGTGCTTATGTCACTTAACGGTCAGCACATCCATAATCCTGAACGGGTTTATAGCGTTTTCCATTTCTTGCCTGATGGGAATATTGTTAGGAATACAAGCTTATTGTGTGTGTGTATACACACTATATATATATATATATATGTATATATACGCTGTTACTTCAAAGATGACAATAGATCTGTGAGAGTAGGTTTCATTAGTTCCTTTTCTTAGGGAGCAAGTTGTTTCCCATGTTATTCTAGTCGTACAATGATTAAAAAAAATCTTACTCTAGTCTGTATGTAACAAAATAGTTCTAGTTCTGGTTTAGTTATACTAAAATGATGTTCTCATTCCAGTTTCTGCTAAGAAAATGTACAGCTTTCAATAATTTAAGTATTTATTCGCAGCAATTTCTTTTTTCCTTATTGTACCATATTTGGTAAGAACTAACAAAATCATTTTTATATTCTTTTCCTAGCCTGTGTCTCAGGACATGCTTAGAGAGGTAACTAGACGATGAAAGTAATAATTTTTCTCTCCCTCGGTACTGCACAGATTCCAAGCCTTTCCCCTCCTTTCTCTTTAATTCCTCTTTACTCACTACCTACCTTACTGCACAGTACGCACAGCCGTTCACAAAAGTTACTAGAGCAAAAATACAATCAGTACCTGAGGTTCAGTATACTGATAATGTAAAAACAAGAAAATTCAGGTTAAGTAGGATATAATGCATCAGTCTTGCTGTTGTATTTTCACTGTACACAGACTGAGAATTACTGGATGTAACAACACCGCATTCCAACTTCAGTGCTGGAAGTTTTTTTGTCTTCCAGAAAAATCTCAACAGAAGCTAAGTGGCTTGTATTTCATGAGTATCTCAGGATCTGAAGGTCACCATCTTGTCTGAGAACTGGAATTCTGTGAGTAGAAAGCAGGCATTTTCCTTTCCAAGAAGAGGCATTTTTTTTCCCCTTGAGGCATTAATGGAACGGTGCTTCGGTGCTGACAAACACATACACAATGAAATTTCTGCTTGTTATTCAGTGTGGAGGGGTCAGCTAAGCCAGCTTTTAAATTATACTAATAACAAAATGCGTGCCTGAGTATCGGTGAAAGAGGGCAGAAGTGAATTTCCTAGACTGCTAGTTCTATTTCACTGGCAAGCAGAGCTCAGGAAACTGTGCTTAACACCTGGCCTACACCTCTTTTTATTTTTTAAGTCTTATTGATTCCTAGTTATGTTCTTAGGCATAAATTGAGCAATTCATTTTACTTCAAGCAATGCAACCAGTCCTAATTTAATTCTTGATCGATCACTTTTGATTTGTCAGAGACTTGCATGTGTAATTAGGGCTGTCACCTTCTGTTAATAGAAAGTCTGTACATGTTGTAGTAGCAATGATAATATATTCTGCTAGGTCATGGCCTTGCTTTTGCATAATCTGGTTTCTTTACAGCCAGTAGCTGTGAGCGGCAAACAGAGGAATGAGGAAATAGCACAATCCAGAAAACAGAGGAACAGCAAACAATTTTTCAGTGTGGCAAAAGGTTAACGTCAGTGAGTCCCCAAAGGTGGGTTTATCAGTAATTTTAGAAGAAAGGTAATTGGCAAGGAGATGAGCAGTACCTAAAATTAGATAGGGTGCTTGAGATCCATGGTCATCAAAGGGATCTAATGAAGCTGAAGGACTAGGCAACATGATTACAGATGAAATTTGGTGTTGGCAGATGTTAGAGAACACATACAAGAAGGAATGGTTGGAATACTCCTGCTTATGGGGCTCTATATTGCTTATAACCACTTAAAAAGATCCCCAGGTATTGCTATGGCCAAGACGATAAAGACTTCTGCTCAGTGAGCAATAGTAGTGGTTAGAAGAGAAATATCCATCTCAAGATTTTGAGTTAAAACATTATTCTGGTGGTCCCAGCTCTGGGGCCTCCGAACAGCTAGGCCTCACTAAGTCTGCTTTGCCTTTCTCTTATTAACTGTTCTGTTCAGGGGTAAAGAGAAAAAGCAAATCAGACATCAGTATTAAATTCCAAACGGAATGGGCCAGAGAAAGTGTCTGAGTTGAAGTTTCCATCTTTGTGTTCCTGGCTGATACTGGGCAGACCAGTGTACTGAATCCCGAAGCCAACTTGCAGTAGTTGGCACTGAGCAATTGGGAGGAAGAGAGAGTCTCGTGCAGAATTTGTGCAGTCTCCTCTTAGATAGGAAGCCCAGCCTCTGCTGGGGATGAGGACAGTTGGGTAGAGATGACAGTGACGGCGTAAAAGGAGCACATCGCAGAGCAATTGATGGATATCCACGGTTCAGTTTGCCTTTTCTCCAAAAATCATTGCTCTGTCATTCACATGTAGAGGGAGGGATCTTTTTGTTCCTCTCTCCTCCCTCAAGCATCTGGCTTTATTCAAGAGCTGGGAACAGAAGAATGCAAGAGAGGTGTTTTATTGGAACGGAGTGTTGATCTGTTCCTTCAGGAAGCTTTGCTGCTTTTGTTGGGGAAGTGGCCTGACATGCAAGAAAGTCTTGACACATGACAGGCACTTCAGCTGATGCTGCTCCTACTTAAGTGGAGTTTGTACTTGAGGAATACTGAAGATTAGCCATACCCTGTTGCAGAAGGTTGTGTAACCTTTGACAGAACATGTTCCTTAGTTAGCCAAGTTCTATGACAGCAGGATGTGGTATGATTGAGCTTAGTTTGAAAAGTTGCGTTTGTATTTTTTTACAACATAACAGATTATATGAACTTTATTTTTCTTAAAATCAGAAGCGAATTATTAGATTAGGAAGCGTGCAGACCATTTTTACTTGTGTCTGTGTGGCATTGCTGATTGAGGGCATAATCAGAACTAAAACAGAAGAAAAATTATTTGGGTCTTAAAACAGGGTGGTAGACTAAGTCTTGGAAATGTTATGCCTTAACATCGGCAACTGGATTCTGAATTGAAAAGTTCATGCTTGAAAATCTGAATTAAAATACAGACTCAGGTGGATACCTGAGTAATACTATGCTATCATGAGTAATAGTAGGATTTCTGGTGAGATCTGCTAACTAAGCTGAGATCAATTTAAAAAAAATTAATATTAATCTAGTAAATTGATCAGCTCATCATCTTTTCCCTTTCCTTACCTTTTTATTGTGCCTCATTTACCAGACAGAAGATGTAACTTGGTGATGCTTGAGAACTGAGGCCAACCTTGAGCTTCTAGTGTTAGCATTTCAGGCCTGTAGAGGGAATGTATGTCCTATGTAGTATGAATAAAACAGCTGAGATTTTACTCCCAACTTTTTAGTAAATTCCTTCATGACAATTCATAATATCTCTCTGCATAAGGGCCTTTCTGTGTTGAAAATATATACAAAACTTGTATTTGCACTGTGATTTGCAGTTCCATATTAGTTCCATTTGCACTGTGGTTTGTACTTGCATATTAAGAATTAAGTGTTCAGTGCGTTAAAAATGTGCTGCTGATGTGATACCACTGCAGCTCCAAGGTGACTGCAGAACAGCAATCAGTTGTGTAGCGTATTTGAGGACCTGGACTACTTACACATTAAAAATTTTGCACAAGGCTGGATTGAAATTGAGAAATAAGATGGGAAATCTCTTAACTAGTTTCTGGTAGAACTGTCATAAAAGACACACATGCTCTGATTTGGAATGATGGGAGTGAAATCCAAAGAGCTTGAGGCTGGAAGAATTAGCTGCTAATCTCACATTTCTACGAAAAGACTGAGCAATTCCTGGTTTATAGCCCTGGAAACGTAATGGAGCCCTGGGGATCACTGACACAACAAGCTTCTGAGCGCCACTAGCACTTAGCAAAATTGACTTCGGTTAATCAAAAGATTCTTCAGGGAGAGGAGGAAAAAAAAAAAAAAAGCTGCTGGTTTGGAAAGCTGCAAAACAAGTAACTGTGTAGATGGGTAAAGAAATTTCAGTTCCTTGCAGTGGGGTTCAGTGACCTACAATGACAATATCTAATGGGCAAGCTGAAATAGAAGGAAAAGTAATTTAAGTGCTAGACTGCGGGGGGCGGGGGGGGGAGCGAAAGGGAGGCGAGTACAGTGGCACTTTGCTCACCCTTTATTAAAACGTTTCTTGAGCGAGTTGTATATGAATCTGCAAGCACCTAAGAGACTACAGCAATAATAGGTGCATTAAGAACAGAATTATCCAGTGTGCGTGATCTGGAATATTAACATGCCCCATTATGAAGAAACATTTGCCATTATTCTGACTCACGTGGTGTTTTCCTGTAGACCTAGGTAAAAGGAGGCACTGAATTATAACTGGTACCCCACAGTTCTTGAAAGTCTTTGGCATTTTTTTTGAAGAGCTCATGGTGAAATCTCTGGTGCAGGATCCTAAACTGGCATGTAGGTTTGAAGTCAGCTTGCTTTTAGTAGTATAGCAACTTTATAATAGTAGCATATAAATATACAAACATGGCAACAATATAATAGTAACTTTTCTTAGGAGAAAGCACATTTTATTATGTTCTGCTTATAACTGTTGAGTGCTAGATGTTTTAAAAGAAATCTGGGGGGAATCACCCTTTCTACAGTCCGTTGGAACGACCGATATTGTAAGAACAAAGCCAGAATAACTAAAATAGGACAAATATTGCATAAAACGGTTTTGAGAAGTTTCCATTTGCTTTGTTTAGGGACTTAAGACTGCAAGGGACCTCCTGTGTCATCAGGTCCAATCTCCTGTTGTCACAGTCTCAAGTTCATACATATAATCTGTCACATAATACTTGTTTTTTCTGAGAGCAAATGTGTTATGATTTGTATGGCTCACAATAAAGGAACAAATGTTTTTGTTTTAGTGGAGTTTACATTCCCCTGGCATCCACCAGTGACTAATTTATCTGCAACAGCAATTCCAGCATTATAAAAAAGCTAGCATTTTTTTCTTGCTGAATAGGTCACTGTAAAACAAAATTTTAATTTTGGCTCTCTGTATGTGTTGCAATGCAAATGTTTCCATTTAATGGTCCTCCCTGACCAAATGCAAAAACATTAGGAGTAGGAATGGACACAGTTTAGAACAAGAAGCATGGTTACGGGCAAACACTTCTGTTTTCCTTACCTGAGCAATATACTGGAAGGAGGAAGGCAGGAATATAAAACATCAAAACCTTGAATTTAGTTTTGGATGTGAATGTGGAACCCTAGATGGTTGTGGCAGGAGAAAGAAAACTGAAGTCTCATGCAACTGTTTTATTCTTGCACGATCTTCAAGGGGATGATATATGCAACAGAATACAGGTGAGCGTGTTGCGTAATGAAAGTGAAATAAAAATTGGTAGATACATAGTTAACTCTGTTTAGTGCTTTTCTATAATTTTGCTCTTTATTTTGAGTAGAGGTTTCTGAGATATAATTCAGTTGAAGACTAATTTACTAGTTAACTTTAATTCAGTCAGATAATCAGTAGAACATTTCTCAGGCTTTTTATCTACACACAAAGATAACTGTAATCTTCTCCTATGTTCTCAAGCTCACCAGCAATTCTTGCAAGGTGCTTCTAGAGGCTCCAGTCCATATCTCTCAGGTCTTCAAACATCCAGTGGTGCGAACTCTGTGATTCTGGCCACGCAATAAAACAAAGGCAGAGAGGATTTTCTCTCCACCAGGAATAAGCTATTTGAATGCTGCTTAATAAATTCTGTCATCTGCTGGGAGGAGGGGAAGAGCAGCTGAATCTCATGCCTTACAGGAAAACAGGTGGGACCAATGAGAAGAAAGATGAGCCAAAAATCACACAATTATTTTGTGCTAGCTTAATGGCTGCCTCGTTCTGCCCAAAGGTAAAGACATAGTTATCAGCGCCATTTATCAGGTATACCATTTTAGTATAAACTTGTTTGAAACCGGGTAGAGCCCCTTTTTCATCTTAATTAGACAGTAACCCATTGATTCCAAGTGGGCCTTCATTTTCTAATTATTTAGTACATAATATAATGTCATTAAACATCTTTGAGTGGACAGGATTGCTCTAAAAGCTTTCGCTCCAGAGCTCTAATATTAGGCTTTTGGCATTCATCCCTGTGTGTGAAAAGCAGTCAGTTTGTTTACCAGGAATTTAGATTCACATTACTGGGGGAATTAGCAGTGAGCTATTAGCCTGATTCAAGCACTTAACAATTGCTGATCATCTCCTCCTAGCCTGGGGATAATGGAGGTGATCAGCTGTAAATGGAAGGTATGTGGGGCTATTTTCATGAAGGCACTTGGAGAAAGTGCTGCATCCCCTGACCTCTGCTAACCCTGGGGTTTGCAAGAAACCCAAACACCAAGTGGCTTCCTGGAGGAGGGCTAATCACCTCGAAGAAGAGCTTCCATTAGAGACAAAACCAAGCTCAGCCTCAACAGACCCTCCCTCATCTGCAAGAAGGTTCAGCCACAAAATCCCTGAGGTAGAAGTGATTCAACTCTGATCGTATTTACCAGTATCTGCTTCCATGGGGGAAGCAACTGTAGAATAGCGGCTGGTTTTGATTCCACAGCAGTGCTGAATGATCCTGTTGAGCTCGGTGGTGCTGGCTGGCTTCTTGCTTCTCCACTGTTGACCCCAAAAGCTTTGTCTGGTTCAGGGACACCTGAAAGACGACTCTGAAAGTTTTCCTTTCTTCTTCTTGTCTAAAGTTGCCTACCATTTTAGCAAATAGAGTGACTTGTGATTTTTAGGATGTATTGAAAAAGATACTTTCATTCTTCATAGGTGTTGAACCTGTAGTGTTGTAACTCGAAGTTACCTTTTATTGTCAGCAGATGTTAAGAGGCATGCCAGGGATCCGTAGCCAGGAATTACTCTTTGAAGCAAAGCTTAGCTTTTCCTCATCTGCAGTACATATTGTGCCCCCCTTTAAAAGGAAAACTGCAGTAACTTGATTCTTACTGAAACATATGCATTTGTTGGAGGCTGTGGGAATGATTTTAATGAGGCAAGGACACAATAATTTTGGACTTCCCAATTCAAGGCTTATCTCTGCCATCACCTTGCTTATGACCTCGGGCAAGAAATGCGTATTGCTTCTCCCACTTGTCCCACAAGAAACAACTTACCTAACACAGTGACTGAGCTCGCTGCTGGAGAAGGACTACGTGAATGCCCTTTGTAAATGCTACATTAGACCATGTTAAGGGATCTAAAGCTATGTCAGAGTTCTAGAAGCCACGTCTGAAGTACCTGACAGTGAGTGATGTCTGTAAAAGTTGTTAAGATTGCTTTGTAAGAGATTCTGTCTAACTCTGTTCTTTAAATTTCTTTCCCATAATGCCTCCAGCAGTAGGAGACAAGGAATGTAGCTTCTATTAAATGCAAAGGAAGGCCCAAGACTTCTAGAGTTGCAAGATAAATTTTATTAGTGAGTTTTGGCATTATTTTACACTTTTAAAAATAATCTACATTACAACAATTAGAAGGTTCCCTCCTTGTATATGCTTGCTGAGAGCTCAATGTTAAGACTGTCAGGATAGAGAATTTTTATTAGATTATTTTTTTGTATTTAGACCAAAGGTACTCACAGGATGCTGTATTCCAGTTTCTGGGGAATAGAAGCTGAGGGGTTTTTGTAAGTTGCCCTGTAGTCTGGCTAGCAAGAACTGCTCTGAATGGGTTCAGGTAACTGTGCCAGTCTTTGAACATCAGTGGTGCTAACAGAACTGAACTGATACAGATATTGGCATGACACTTCTAGTAGTAGTTATACTTGTGCATACATGTATGCTGTGTAGCTGAATAACTGTGATATTTGGAGATCAGGTGTCACAAAAGTCTAAGTGAGAATGGGTTTGTACTCATAGCAGTGCAAGTACCTGTGAATGCAGGTGTATTTAGAGGTGAATTTTGTTTGCAGTTATTGATGAACAAGCCTAAGAGGTAGCCGTGTATATAACGGTGCATATGTACATGCGAAAGGGACACAAGGACACTTGGAGAAAAACCTAACCTGACACATTTTGCTTTAATTTCAGTCTAGAGCAGGATTTGCCTGAGTGTCAAGCATTTTCCTATGTAACCCAGGACATGACAGGAGGCTGCAATTGCAATCAATAACCACCTTAGTAGGGGTACAGGGCTAAAGGTCCACAGTGCCCTGAATATGAACAACAAAATGCTAGTACCTTTTTCCATATCAACCTGTCTTAGAGCACTGAAGTGGGGAAAGAGGAAAGATCACAGTGCAGATGAGTGGAAGATGAATGCAGTACGCTGTGTGTGATACAGACGGCTCAGGGAAATCTACTCCGTTATTCTCACAAATATCCTCACTGATTTGTGAAATATTGGAAAGAACAACATTTTCTTCTTCCCTGTCACTCTCCACTAAATTCTGGAGATGACAGACGTTATTACGCTACAGTCAAGAGTCTTGATGCGTTTCTAGTCCGACCATATGGAGGATGGTCTAGCGTAAGTATTAGAATATGGTAACATGGACTCTGTTTTCGTTAAAGAATGGTAGCAAACATGTGGCAACAGTGCTGTCTCTTGATCCAAATAGCCATATTTCAGTAGGTAATCGGAAATACCAGCATTTGTAGTCCTCTTTCTTAATAAGACATGGTATTTGTTCCTACTTCATGGAAATAAGATGTTGCTTCTCTGTGCGATAGAGGAGGTGGTTCTGCTGCATGCAGTGATTTCCTTGCCCTACCTGCCCAGGAAGTAAAGCGAAGGCTGGAATTTGAAATGGAAATATTACCACTGCAGGAGGACAATTCGTCTGATACGCATGAC
The DNA here is from genome assembly GCF_047370975.1 of Nipponia nippon. Taxonomy (NCBI): domain Eukaryota; kingdom Metazoa; phylum Chordata; class Aves; order Pelecaniformes; family Threskiornithidae; genus Nipponia; species Nipponia nippon. The sequence continues at coordinate 6,855,232 of NW_028262333.1, read as the reverse complement.
AGTGTAAGATTCTGTAATAAGAAGGCATCTGACAGCGACTGGGAACCACAGCATATTACCTAGCTCGTGCTTCCCTGGCAACAGATAAAGCACAGGGTAAAAAGAAATACCCACCCTGTTCTGCATCTATTCAGGACTGTGATATTGTTTGGCTGTGTATAATAATATTCAGATCTGCTGTATCTCATAGGATGAGCCATGGGCACTATACGTGTGCATGGAGGAGCTGCTTTGAGCTGAGTTTCTAGCTATCTTGAAAGCGTAGGCTGGCTGATGAGGCAACTCTTGCACACAATTGATCGTGGACTATTAACCTATGCTCAGAAATCAATATTCACTTAACACCACATTTTAACAGGCAAATGCAGTACAAAACAGTTACACAGTGCACACGTTTACACTCAGAATAAACAGGTCATGAAGTAGAGCTTGGCAGAGGAGGAGACTGGGCAGGCAGCGTGGAAGGGGACAAGGACAACTTGAATATGTGGAGAGGTACAAGGTAGTTGCAGCTCCCAGAGATTTTTGCAACTGAATGTCCCAGGGGTTTTGTGGTCAAAACAGCTTCAATGAGCTATAAGGCCAGGCAAGGTCATCCTTTGCTAGATAAGACTAAATTTACTGGGGTTGAGCACGGAAATCCATCTTAACCCACAAAACCCAAGTCTGTTGCTAGCCATGAAAATAGATGATATATATATAAGTTGCAAGGGGCAAAACAGAAAGGAGCAAGTATATAAACTGTAGTATAGTGTCCTTGATCTGGTGTTTTTCATATACTTAGAAGAATGGATTTGAAAAGGGAACTGACAGTAATCCAGAACTGGTGTTTCCCAGGGACTTTATGTGTATGTTTATTGAGCTTTACTTGCAACCCACCCTAGAGCGCGGACTTCCAGTCTTTAGGATGGTAGGCTGTACTGTGCGCCTCGACGGGCTTGAGCAGTGGACCCATGTGAACCTCGTGAAGTTCAACAAGGCCAAGTGCAAGGTCCCACACCTGGGCTGGGACAATCCCTAATATCAATACAGACTGGGGGATGAATAGAGCGAGAGCAGCCCTGCAGAAAAGGACTTGGCAATACTGGTGGATGAAAAATTGGACATGAGCTGGTAATGTGCGCTTGGAGCCCAGAAAGCTGTATCGTATCCTGGGCTGCATCAAAAGAAGCGTGGCCAGCAGGTCAAGAGAGGTGATTCTCCCCCTCTACTCTACCCCACCCCACCTGTGTCGAGCTCTGGGGTGCCCAATACAAGACAGACATGGACCTGTTGGAGCAGGTCCAGAGGAGGCCACGAAAATGATGAGAGAGCTGGAACCCCTCTCCTATGAAGAAAGGCTGAGACAGTTGGCGTGGTTTGGCCTGGAGAAGAGAAGGTTCTGGGGAGACCTTATTGTGGCCTTTCAATATATTAAAGGGATCATAAGACAGACGGAGACTTTTTACCAAAGCCTGTAGTGACAGGACAAGGGGCAACAGTTCTAAACTGAAAGAGGGCAGGTTTAGATTGGACATAAGGAAGAAATTTTTTACAATGAGGATGGTGAGGCACTGGAACAGGTTGCCCAGAGAAGTTGTGGATGCCTCAACCCTGCAAGTGTTCAAAGTCCGGTGGGATGGGGCTTTGAGCAACCTGATCCAGTGAAAGATGTCCCTGCCCATGGCAGGGGGGTTGGACCAGGTGATCTTTAAAGGTCCCTTCCAACCAACCCATTCTATGATCGTATGCCTGAGGAAGAGCCCCAGAAGGTGGGGTGGTAGCACACACTGTGGCAGGTCCCTCCCTGCAGTCAGAAACCGAACCCTGCACAAGTTCTGACAGAACTCGGACCTTTGTTTTAAAATATTGCCCTGGAATATTTGCTGTCTGTTGCTCAAAATGCTAACATGGCAGAAGTGATGGCGGGTACCCTGTCTGCAGAGCTCAGTGCAAACTGATTCAGGGAAAGTCGGGTGCAAGCTGGGGGGAGGTTTTCGATGACTGCCGTTCTGGGTTAAGGCTGTTCCATTCCTCTTTTCTGGAAGCCTTCTGTTTCCCAAAGGTAAATCAGTAATGGAAGGTGCCTGGATATGGAATAAGGTTAATAATATGGGAAGGAAAGATGACATTTATGCCAAATTAACGTGGGCTCAGCAATAGGGGCAGGAACAGAGCCAGAGACGGCCAAGAAATAGCAGCTCCAGAATATACAGAGGAGGCCATAGGCATACTGCTGTGTTTGGAGATGTCTCGCTGTGTCTTCCCTTCAGCCACCTAGGAAATGAAAAGGAGGAATGAATTCCAGTTAGACACGTTTATGCTCAAACGTCTGGCTGCAGAGCCTCCTGTTCTGAGCACTAATGTGAGACTATAGAAAACTCCTGTGGCCAGGCAACACGGCCTCCTATTTCTGCTTGTCTGTGGAAGGAGTAGCTCGAGGTAAAGTGGTCCAGGGTTCTGCATGCATGTAGTATCCCTTGCTTTGATGTCCAAAATCACACATTTCCAGATCCAAGGGTTTCAACTACTGTCTCTAGGCCGTTTGACTTGCTGCTTTGTATAGGCAACAAAGCAATGCATACCTGGGACATTTCTGAAGCAAGAGATGTGCTGGCACTGTCTCCTTGGAAGCTTAGGGAAGACGAATAAAATAAGTCCTCCTGTCTTTCTGGAGCTGTCTGCTTGAGGTGCATTTGAGACCAAATGGCATTTTCTGCAAACAGAAGTAAAGCAAGAGTCTTATTGTGCTTTTCTTGTGCAGACCTTGGAGTCTAGTGAACAGAAGCCTAGGGAAGCTATTTTAGGAAATGCACTCACAGGCTGTGTGGCTTTGATTTAGAAAAGACATATTCTCTGTTCAGTGAATGGCGTGTTAGTTTGTGGGTTTACTTGTGAGGTTGAGCAGACTGCAAAGCCAATTTGCACTGTACTTGAGGACCTCTGGGTCCCTCTGGGACTTTCCCAGCTGTCTGTTTCGTAAGGGGCAGGTATGTAGTATCTCAGATGGGATGTTTAGGTTGTAGGTCTATCTATAGGGCTGGCTGTCAGGCTTTTCTATACAGCAGGAGATAGATAGGTTTAAATATTAATCATTTATCTAATGATGCTGGTTTCTTTAATATCCTTTAGAAGCTTTTACAAACATAAAATATTTAAATCTTATTAAGGTCTGTTGCTAAAATGCTAGGGAGATAAAAGAAATACAGACTTAGGATTACATAGTTGCATGTAACAGGATTTTTGTAACTGCTATGCTGCTGAATCTAATAACGGGCTGGGTCAGGAGCTATTTATCTTGACCAAGTAAGTGAGGGCCAAAGGCGAGCATAGGGAAGGAGCAGGAGGAGGGGAACCCACACCCCATAATCCTGGGGCACTGATGTGGTTACTCAGCAACCTATGGATACAGCATGTCTGACCTCCCCTCGTGATATTTTTGCAACCCCTTCATTTGAATGCTGTCTGGAAATAGCTTCATGGTGTTTGAGATGAACAGAAGTGTTGCCAAAAGATACAGAAACACTTCTGAGAGCAGATCCAGGCTGGTCCCATAGATTGGGTAGGAGATCATGGAGACACTGCAGAAGAAGACAGAACTATATGCAAGAGCAATGCAACGTAGGATCTTGAAATCAACAGGATTTGAATTTCCCTGTGCTGAGCTGTTTCTCTGATTCTCTGACATGATTGATGCTTACCAAGGCATTTGTTGCTCTCAAACATGCCGAGTATCTGGTCACACTTCTCCTTCTGGTTGCCGCTGCTCTCGCATGTACACCACAGGGAGACCTCCACACTGGAGTTACTGACGTAGTTGGGTGTCATGGGCGTGCCTGTCCCAAACCCCCAGAAACTGGAATCAGGATTTACTTCACCAAATGAAAGAAGCCTTGTGAGTCCTATTATGCTAAAGGGAATGCTGCCCTGGAGGCAGAAGCCTTCCCCTGTGATATGCATGTTACCCAGGAGAGGTCAGGAGCCCCTGCGAGGTGACCCAGGCCTGGTGGATCTACATGAAGTCTTGCTGGGCTGTGAGAAAGTGTGGAGATCGCTACCCCTGACTCTGGCAATCTGATGGCGAGGCAGACTGATAACTGAAGCTGGTGCAAGCATTAGATTGAAGGATGTGAAGCATCTGCAGGGACTCAACTGCGGTACTGGCATATGGCAGCAGCAGGAGCTCGCTCTTCTTGTGTAGCTGGCAACTCTGTGTGGCCAAATGCCTTTTGCCAAAGAAATGCTGCACACCTGTAGTGTGCCGTTCTGCCAGAGTTCATTTAGTACAAAACCAGCACAGACATCTGGCAAACTGGAAGGTATAGTCTAGATCTACAGCTTCTGAGATATTGCTGGTCTTTACAGCTCCTCTTTTGAGCCACTCTGAGAAAGTATTAGCAGGTTGGCAGTGAATGCCTAAAACCAAAGATGACCTTCCTTCTAACAGCTGGTAGTGCCATGTTCCGGCTGGCTCCGAGAAGACAGTGTGTACAACACTAACAAACCATCAGGAGTCTGGAAGTCAGGCAGTGAGGGAATGTCATGTTTAATCACTGCTGTGATGGGATGTAACTCCTGCAGCAGGGATCACTTGGTTCATACAGGACCAGAGAGCCCTGTTGGTCAGGCATTTAGGCCCTTTGCACCAGCTGATGATGCAAATGGGTGTTCAGAAATCTCAGGCAAGTGCTGCTGACTTGACAGCAGAGGATGGGACAAAGTAGAGCGATAAATGCCATAGAAGAGCTCTCTTTGGGCTGCATTTACCTCAGAAGCAAGAGGGAGCACTAGCATCAATTAGGCTAAGGCCTAATGGTATACTGAGCACTATCTCCTGCAGGAGAGCAAGATGGTCCTTCACAGCACCAGAGCGTGCCTGCAAGTTTGTGGCCTGAAAGCATCCACCCTGTATGTTCCTGTGGATATCACTTACCAATCATCCCCATGTAAGCCTGCAGGCATGCAGCATGGCTGTGCTGAGAGCAACCATCTGGAGACATGTCTGCAGGTTGACAATTTTGTTGGAAGTCAGCCAGTCGGGATCTGTAGGAAGGAAAATGAGACTATCAGTGTCTATGCTGTTCTCTTCTCTTGGCTAATGTCCGCTGCTGCTGGACCTACTTGCAGATGTGGTCTTCTAAGCAGAAGTCCAGAAGCCAGAGGCAATTGGGTTTCGTGTTATACTGGAAGGAACAATCGGGAACAATAGTTTTCCGGCGTCGTTCTCCACAAAGTTCATCTTGACACGGACAGAATAGGATCCTTTTGGTGAATTCCTCAGGGACTTTCTCAAAGAAATTCCTTAGCCCTCTGTGGCATTTGCGACGGTCACACGTGTCCTCGCTTCCTGCTCCCTTGGTGCAGATCGAGGCGTAGTCTGTGCGCAGACGAACACACTTCTTGCTCAGATTGCAGACATGAGTTGCTTTCAGGCATGGATTTGTTGCATCTCCTGCTAACTGTGAGCCTATAAAGCCAAAAGAAACCCAGAAACAATGAAGCAAGTCTCCAGAAGAGATTCTGTGTGGAAAGAGGAGTAGCCCTTACTTGATGGCCAGATTGGGAACATCAAAAAGAACAAAGCAAACTAGTCCTGCTATGTGCCTGTAGTATGACATTGCAGTTATACTAGTTACAAAATCATATTTTTTATTGGTTCATGTTAGGGTGTTTGTTTCAGAGTTATTCCCTGTTTCATGGGCCTGGATCTGTGGCTATATTTACACGATAGGGGGGACAAATTTAAGCAAGTATCCAGAGCAAGCGTTCCTCTGGTTAAAGGGGCCATTACCCCAAATTGTTGTTCTTAATAATTTTCAGCCCCTGAAAAGATAACAAAGGACAGTATTATATCACGTAACTGTTACAATCCTTACCTGATAACAGAGCTGCCAGTTTATTATAATCTGTCTTCCAGTGTTCTTCATTTGCAGGATTCTCATAGGGAGAGGTCTCCAGATTGAAATAACCTAGGCAAGATACCAGATATTTTATGCAGTGGGAGAAATGCTTTGTGACCAGTTGTTTTTTTTTTAAATTTGATTTTTTTCTTATTTGTGCCTGGCTCTTTCCTCAGGCTGGAGTTCAGAGATGCTCTGTCTTGCTCAAAGCCAAATGCCAAGAATGGTTCTGCTGGAGATGCAAAGGTATTAGTGTGTAAAAACAGCATTACATTTTGTTATCAGATTTCCTCTGGCTGGAATTTGGTCTACATTGTCATTTAGTTTTTTTCAGCCTCAGTACGAGTGAGGAGATGCGCAGCACAGGCGGTCTTTAGTGGGAGGCCAAGTAGAAGCATCCCACTAAAGCCGGAGAGAAGCGGCATGCTCAAGGGTGCCATTACCGTGTGTGTCATAATCACACGTCTCTTTCCAGTGACGGACAGACGTGACCATTTTGAGGTGATTTTCACAGCAGTCTCCCCTCACAGCACTAAATCTAACTGCCTCAGAGGAGCTATCTTTGTCTCTTAGGGTCCCTGGAGCATTTGAAGGGCCGGTCCCAGACCAAGCCAGTTTTCTCTGCTTATCGAACAGAGCAGTAACGAATTCTCTTCACTAGGAGATGTGGTTGCAAAGCGATACCTGCAGTGTTGGGAAGCGGCCTTTCGCAGTTGTTTTCAGATGGGGGGCAAGGGTGAGCCTTACTAGTAAGTACCTTGTAAATTCGTATTATTTCATCTCACCATCTGCCATGCTGGAGTGAACGGTCCAGAAAACGCGTAAGCAGTGCTCCTGCCTCTTCATGCGCCGGTGACACCTGCAGTGCAGCAAAGAGCTGTTTCCGAGGTCTAGCTCTGCATTCAGACATCTGACCCTGCTGTCGTGATCCAGCGGAAGGATGTGAGTCTTAGCCAGGGCACAATGTTCCAGGATCCTGTAGGTGGCATTGCAGGTCGAGTCCGAGAGGCACAGTTGTTCTGCTGCTATGCAGTCACTCCTTGGCAGAGCCAGGAGGTCTCCTGGTCAAGGAGGGAAAAGATTGTTAGGACGGCAATCAGGACGAATGCCACACAAGCACTTTGTTGTTGTTCTGTAGGCATCCTATATTCAGTAAGGACTCCTCTCAAGAGGCAGAACTGGTTGGGGTCTTTCATATGGAGTAGTAAGGAACAACAGCTATCTCCATTTAGAAACAAAAGGATGAGTATTAACGTATGAAAGATGGAACAAAAGGTTAAAGAAAAGCCTCAAGAATAATTTTGTTTAATAAAACCTTTTTTTATCACCCTTAACTCTTTCAACTTGGCCAGGATCAGGGATGGCTCTGTATTTTATGGAGTAGTAAATCCCTCTGGAAACCTCTGGGTGGCTGAGGCCTGCTTTGAAGAAGCTCTTCTACCTGGGTAGTGAAAACGGCAGTGCAATGAGCACATAGTAACGCCATACTGTGCGCTGTACATCCGTGCTGCTGCCATTGCTGAAGTGTATACTGGTCATGAAGAGATGTGCTGAGAAAGCCACTTGTAGGGTGTAAAAACAACTACTTTACTGAGCTTGGAAACTTAAGAATGCATATTTTTTGCACAATAGAATAAATCCTTAACCCTAGATGCAAGTAGCTTCATATAGAAGGGCTGATATGCAATCAATTTAAGTATATAGAACCCAGTCCCTGAAATCCCTGCCAAAAATGCTGGGATGCAGGCTTGGCCTGCCAGCTTTCATCTGTTGGTTGACCGTGAACTCTGACTATATCTCGGTGTATGTGTGTGTATATTTGCGTAACACATGCATTGATTATATATATATATATATATATATGTATACACACACACACACACATGCACCACCTTATGTTGGAAGTATTAAATAATCTCAGTTTAACAATATAATCTTTAAAACTAGACTTTTTTTCAGCTTTTAAAAATTTTTATATGGACTGTGGTCTCCTAAGGGTAATACTGGGTTGATACCTAGGGTGATGTTGTCACAGGTAGGTGAATTCAGTCCATAATCTTTCTTCGTTTCTGTAGTATATGAATCTGTGTTTACAGTAAAAACATAATGAAGACCTGGAACAAGACTGTTTGCCAATAAAATTTATATATAGGCTAGTATGTTTCTTCCCTTCAGGACAATATTGCTTGGCTAGTTTTAGGAAATGACTGCGCTGAGCCTTACATCTACCTTTAATGTTCTTTGGGTACATGATCTTACCTATCATCCTCTTGCTCGGCAGGTGCAGTAGTGTTATTTCAGTCTGCCTTCACTACAGATTAGAAAAAAAGTCTTGGTGCAGCTCATCATATGACCTGGTATACTGTCTTCACCATCTAATTTGTCTCTCACTTCCTTCACTTTTGCTGGCTTCATCAGCTTATTTGCTGTAAGCAGTAGGCTGCATAATTCTGTGCTAGTCTGCTTCTCAAACTTTCTACTTTTCCTACAGCCCGGTAAGGTTATCTAGGTGTCTGTCTCACTTGTACAAATTTCTTTGCTTTTCAGGCAACTTCTTGTACTTTGTTGTTCATCTGGCTGTTATGTACAGACTGTGTGACTTTGTAAGCTCCCTGAAAAACAAATCTCTCATCAGAAATGCTTTGTACCCAGGACAGTGGGTTTTGGTTAGGCATCACACCCAGGCACAACCTTAATGAACGCTCCGAGTGTGATTACATCCCGTAAGGCTGCAATCAGTGCCAATTCCCAATAGCAAATCGGTCCACTCTCTCCAGTAGCTTTTGGAACTCTAAACTGAGCGAACTGCTCTACCCCACCAGGCCAGACCAAAGTATCAGCTCCCCCAGTATCCCATCTCCAACACCGGCTCGCAGCAGCTGGCGTAGGAAGTTCCTACAAGGACAGAAGGTGCTTTCCCAGCCTTAAGAGCTCTGCTCAGCAAGCATCTGAGCTTGACGTGACGTTTTTAAAACTTTATAGTGACACGGTATTTGCCAGGGTAGAGCAGAGCTGGGTGTAAGCGCGTGGACTGTGTTTCTACCACAGGCCTGTACCAGATGCTTCAGGTGAAGCTGCTGAAAAACTCAAATTTAAAACAGTCCTCCTCTACAGACATCATTTAATAGCTGTGCATTGTCTTAAGCCCTAATACTTGACATGTTGTTTCATTTTTTAAAACCTTGTCTTAGTATTCCGGATAATAATGTGAAAGAATGAGAAAGGTAATTCTTTCCTAGACCCATGGTCTAGGTTGCAGAACACGTTAAAGATGCATGTGTAGGGGAGTCCCTTCTCTAGTTTAAAAAAAAAAAGTTAAAAGGTAATAATCAATTCACAGACTATGATTATTTATACCTTAGAAAAAAGGGATAGCTAATACAATATCCCTTTATTCTCCCTCTTCACTCCACGTCCCGTCATATCTATCTATCTATCTATACACACACATGTATTATTTTGATGCCCCTGGTGCATGGTGCTGTTGAAAGAGAGGACGACTGCAGAAGGGAAACCTTTCCTTTATTAAGCACAGTTATCAAAGAAGCATTAGTATTTGGACGTGGAAAATTGTGGGAAATCTACTGTAATCATGTGGCTGCAAGTGCTACTGAGGTCTCGGTGCAGTAGCCCATTTTTATAGCAGTCACCGTGCTAGCGATACAGCAGCTTTTTCTGAGTGTCAAGCACTGACATCCCATAGCCAGGGTCTCGGAAAGCTTCAGAGCAGTTTCGTAATTTCTGTATTTCTAGTCACATCAGCCATGAAGACTGCACAAGAGATGAAGTGGAAGGGGGAATAATTTCTCTCCTCGGCTTCAGTGCCTTGGCAGTAGTAGAAGGCGGAGTAGAACAAACAGCTCCATCTCTGCAGGAGCTCCTTGGATCGGTCTTTGCAAACTGAGCCTCAGCTCAGAAAACTCAGCCTGGAGCATTTCAGAGGGGGAAGGGAGGGAGGGTAGGTATCAAAAAAAGCTTTCGGCAAAGTCATTGGGAGCGAGGTACAGCAAGGACTGCGGGCAGGTCCGGCTCCGGCAGATGCTGGCTTCGTGCCGTTTCTGCCGCGCTGGGGGATCGGCCCCCGGCAGCCCCTGGCCGCTCCGAGCGAGGGGAGCGAGGGTCCCCCGCCGCCTCCTCACGCCTTGCCCCGAGGGCAACCGCCTCCCCTCCCCGGAGCCTCCCTCCACGTCGGTCACAGCCACGTTTGCCATTCCCGCTTCGGGCCGGAGCAGCAGCTCGCCTTTCCTCGCCCGAGCAGCGGGCTCTGCCCCGGGGCAGCGGGGCGCCCGCCGCAGCCGGCGGCCGGGGAAGGGAGAGGCGGGCGGCGGCCGGGAGCCCCGAGCTCTCGGGAGGCGCCGGGGGAGCCCCGGCCGCCCCGCCGCCAGCAGCGAGGGGCCCCGCCGCCGCCCCCAGCCGCCGCGGGTGCCCCCGGGGCAGGGCGGCGCGGATCCCGCTCGCCTCCCGCCGGGAGAGGGTCGGGGGCCGGGGGCCGCGCCGCCCCGCCCCGCCGCGCCGCCCAGCCCGCCCCGGCCCGTCCCGTCCGCCGCCCCGCGCTCCGGTCGCTGTTACCGGCTCGGGAGAGGAGCAGCCCCAGCAGCAGGGCGAGCCCCATGCTGGAGCCCGGCGCCGGCCGTCGGTCGCTCCGAGCAGCGGGACCGCAGCTCACATGCTGCGCGCAGCCCGCCGGCCTGGCACCGCCCGCCGCCCCGCCTCGGCACGCCCGGCCCCCCCCGGCCCCGGCCCCGGCCCCGGCCCCGGCCCGTCGAGGTGCGGCCGGCGAGCGCCGCCCCGCGGCCCGGCCCGGCCCCGGGAGCCGGCGCGGGTGCGGGGCTGGGGGGCTGCCGCTGCGGCTGGCCCCGGAGCGGCCGGCCGAGCCCCGCGGTGCAGGGAGGCGCGTCGCAGGCAAGGTCTGCAGGGGGGTTTCGAGAGGGGCGGTTTCGAGAAGGGCTGTGGAAGGCTTGCGTTTGTTTATTGATTCATAGTCCAGCCCAGGACGGAGGGCAAAGCTGGGACTGCTCGGTGAGGAGCACCCACAGGGGCCTACTTTGGTAAAAGAAAGTCTTAAACAGAGGGAGCGTTCTCGGCGGTGACTGGCTTTTCAATAAAGTCCTTTTGTGCTTCTTTGGTCTGCAGAAGGGATGGGTGAGCTTCTGCCTCCTCCTTTTTGGCCTTGTTGTGAAGGGTCTTATTTCAGTATCTTACCTGTGGCTGGCTGTGCCTTGATGGAACTGTTTGTCTGTATCCGCACTAAGGATGGCATTTCTGAGAGTCTACCCGGCATTTAGGCAGCTGTGCTTCTCTCTGAACAGTTTGCATCCTAAGGTCAAATTAACCAATACGAATAAAGTAACAGTCCAACGTGCGCACGTCAAACATTAGTATATGCAAATGAGGCAAACCTTTTGTAGGTTGATTGTTTGCACAAGTAGAGAGACGTACCCCATCCGCTCAAAAAGCCCAACAGCAAGGGCAGTAATTGTGCAAAGACATGAAATATTCACAATCCCAGTCAGTGGTGCCCTCCTCTTCTTGGGTTTTGAAAAAGATTACAAAAAACCAAGAAGTGGGTTGGTCCTGTGAAACTCTCTATGTTTTTTTTTGTGAGAAATGATGAGAATAAACAAGTGGAGCTGAAAGTTTTTAATCACGATCCAAATTGTACCTGTGACACAGTAGAGACCTGTTTGGACGATTACTGTGGCTGGAATACTAATTCAGTAGTGTGTAACTTGTCAGGAATAACAGGCAGGAGAAGAGGAGATGTTGCCCTCTGTGCCATGGATTCGTGTACTTGCTTTGAGGCTGCAGGAGGATCTTTTCTAAGCAATCTGACTGATTGTTAAAATGAAAGAAAACTGGGCGCTACCATGCATGTTCCAGGATGCCTGGCTGGAAAACCAAGCAGAATCATCCAGTGCACAGCAGCGGGAGATTACAGCTGCCCCGGCACCCCTGACTGCAGGAGTACCGCTGGCACAGGGACTTTGTGGGGCCTGTTACCGACTTCCTCGGTACAGCAGATGATGACAACCACAGGACGGGAAGCTCTGCTAGACCGGACCGTAGCTGACGGGTGTAGCTTTTTGAGAATATGAACGTCAAGGGCAATTTGGATGGTACTGGTTGTCAGTCTGCGATCCTTAGTCTGTTGTTTCTATTTTCCTGGTTTTAGGCTTCTCCTAAGCAAAGACAGATTTTGGTAAACTCAGTGAATTGATAGGCAACATCTCACAGGAGAAAAGCCCGGAGAAGAGAAAACAGTGTGTGTGCCTTGAGAAAGGAAAGAATATAAACAATTAATCTTAACTTCAAGCTCTAGGAAAATTCTGGAACACATAAACAATCTGTTAGCGTGTGGAAAACAACAGGCTTGCTATTTGTCTCCCAGATGGCTTTGTCAAAGACAATACAATTTCTTCTACAACAGGATAACAACTTTTGTGGGGAGGGAAGAAAAAGAAGACATCATATGTACTGGGGATCTTTAAGAACAGCTTTAGATAGGTCAGTCCGGCTTGGTACACGAGAATAGTTTAGAGGATCTTTCAAGTTCCTTTCCAGACCGTTTTTCTGGTTCTGTGATTATAAATCTTCACCCAAAGCCCACTGAAATGATTCATTAACTCAGCTTTGAATTATGCTCTGCAGCAGATAAAAAAGGAAAGGGAAAAATTCCTCCTTCTGTGTTAGAGCTGAATGCTGGAGCAGCGTTTTCAGGTTGCCTTGGCAAGTGGCCAAGTAGAGGAACCCTAATGTAACGTCTGGTGAAGGGCTGGCCAATTCCCTGCACCTCCCTAGCCCGCACAGCCGATGACTGCAGTGGAACAGGCCCTTTCTCCATTTTTGCGCACTTACATGTGCCTTTGCCCGGGAGCAGGACATATAAGGTTATTTGGTTATTCCCCCCCTGCACACCCGCAGAGCAGCACTGTAACCTCATTACAGGTCTCAGAGAGTTGGGTAATTACCAGTCTCTCACGACCAGGGCTTTCATCACTCTTTCCATTTGAAATTGTATAGGCCAACTCTGACCTGTGGGGGTCATCTACTGGTGTAATGTATAATATCTCAGGAATCAGTTTCTCTAATTCCGTGCGAGGTCCAGGCCTTTGACCTTCTCAAACAGTTGCAGAAACAGTGGTCAACTCTGATCCGATTTCCTCAGCTTTTAGCCGCAGTTCCATGGTTTATGTTATCTTTGTTGCTCTTTGCAGGTTCATATAGGTCCTGGCTGATTTGGGGTTAGTGATGTCAGCAGGTCCTCTGACAAAATGGATATGACTAAGGCTCATAGTAAGTAAATACTTGTCAGGTCTTTGCTAGTATTTGGTTATATCCAAAATTGAAGTGTTAGCCTTGTGCATCAAGGCTGCATGGGGATTAAACACATGCAAAAATCGGACACTTTGTTCCTTTCCTTCCTGGCCCGGCAGATTTGCCCGTAGCATCTTGTCAACACCTCCTGCAGTACGCACCGTTCTGTTCATAAGGCTAAGCAGTACCTGGGCAGTATATCATCACGCAAGTATTTAAGAGACGCTCACTTACACACAAGCTCATGAGAACTATTACACATGGGACCTTGAGGCACAGAGTTGCCCAAACTCATCAAGGAAGCCAATTTGCATGCAAGTTCTTTGAATCCAGAGCTATGCAGTCACATTCATGTGGTCTCACTCTTTTCCTAGCCTCTAAAGAGAGTTTGCTCCTCAGCAACTGGTTGGAGGGTGTCATCCCTGCACATACGAGAGAGATGGGCTGTCACTTCAAAAGAGCTGAGGGAAGCAATCAGTAAGGTGGTCTGTCATGGCCAAGTAGGCAGTCAGTTACCTTAGAGAACCAGAGCCCATTTTATTACAGAGCTGCAGTTCCTTTCTACTGAATCCCAGGAAGACAGAACTTGTGCTCTGACTCCGGCATGAACCATCTTCCTCTGCTTTTGTTCTCTGAGGGAAATGCTGCTCTGCCTGCTGGGCATTGAGCTTGAAGAGGCCAGCTGTATGCAAGGCGATCCGGCATCAGGTTTGCATTGCCTGTTTCATCCTTATTTCATCCTCATGGAGGCTGTGTGGTTTTGACTGTTAGGCTGAGAATCATCAGCCAAAGAGAGCAACTGCTTTTACAGCAGTCGCAGGAACTCTCTCTCCATCCCAGTACACTCCAGGCAGCATGACCAGTACAGCTTTGTACGTGTCCTCCCCTCACCGCCCCACCTCTGCTCCCTGGCATGCTGCCTTACTTTTTGCTTTTCATTTTTGTTTTATCATTCATGAGTCTGGATCCTCTGGTCCTTGCAGTGCAGATTACCATCCAACTGCCTCTAATGGAAAAGACTAAACCTCGCTCGTGAAATTCATTGGAGCCATCGCAGTTCATCTTCTTTGTATGCTTTCAGGCTATGAAGGACTTGATACAACGCACGAAAGTTTTTCCTCTAACACATTAAGAACTCGTTCAGCAGGTTTGGACCCATGGCAGGCCACATCTATGTTATGTCTTATCCTAGACTGTGCGCGAGGTGCACGCAGGATCCTCTCTGGAACAAGGATCCATTCACCATGCTGGTGCTGTTTCCTCATGACTTGTTCCTCTCCTTGGTGGCAGGAAGATCCCTACGGTATCTGCAGGAGAATAGTTTCAGTTTTCTTGTCTGTTCAAATCAACAGCAATGGACAGTCCTTTCCATTACTGGGGAGCCCTTTTGAACAAAACGAGAGCAGAAATCATTAGTTTCCCTCTGAAGTGACTGTATATCACTCTATTAAAGCAAGTAGCAGTTCCAGTGATGTCCTAGGCATTTCTTCTCTACACCTGCGACTGCCACAGCCAGTGAAGAATGAGTTTCATGAAGCAAATATTTTGTTTGCAGTATGTGCTGAGTTACTTAGTTGTACCTTATTTTGTGTAGTATTAATCTTAGGAAGATTATAGCACGCTGGTGCTTCTGTTGCATTTTTCAGGATTTGATCACTACAACCCTTCTTGAGTCAAAACCAGAGCACGTTACTGCACAGTGCAGACGATGCGGAGGCTCTGGCAGCTGAGCCTGGGTCCTCTGCGAGGAGCACTGTCAGAGTACTGCTGCAGGAGGCAGCACCGAGGAGGGCTGTGCAAACACTTCTCTGCCTGCGCTAATATTGACAGCGCCACACTCTGCTCTTTACAGGGCTAGAGACAGACAGCAGACACTCACAGCTCGTATTAACACCTGTACACTACAGAAATATTAACCTAATGCAAACAGCCCAGCAGAAGTTAACGTCTACATTCACAGAAAACCAAATAAAAACCTCTTCCATTTCCCAGCACGAGTGCTAGTGCCCTGAACAGCTCTGGCTGCTCGTTGCCAAAGAAGGTTCAGGGGTTTGACATCCAAAGCAGTTACCCGTAGTTTTCTGCTTCAGCACCTGTGGTACTTGGCCACTTCTGGTTCAGATAGTTTGATTCTTTCGTTCCTGTGAATAAAGCATTCAAAGATGCTCTTGTATTTTAGCCTCAGTGTGGTTCACAGCAGGGAGATCAGAGACATTTAGGTGTCTGTCTGGATAGGTACAAAGTTATATAGCTTAATGGATAGGCTTTATCGTCGGTGAGAATAACTGTCTGTAAGTCATCACACAGGAAAAAGGAACTAGCAAATTTACGATGATAATAATTTAGGGTGAGCAATTGACATGCTGAAAAACCGAGCTGCAATTCAGACTTTGAGAAATGAGAGGACTGGGCCAACAGGCACCTTGTGAAGTTTAGGAAGGAGAGCGGAGTCCTATAACAGGGGCACAGTAACCCCATGCATCTCTTCTGGGTGGGGACTGACTGGCTGGGAAGCAGCCCCACTGGAAGGACCTGGAAATTGCCAGTAAGCTCCGATCCTGAATAAGACAACCCATGCACCACACTGTGTGAGGAAGAACATGGCCAGAGACCGAGGGAAGTTATTCCTATTCCTATTCCTATTCCTATTCCTATTCCTATTCCTATTCCTATTCCTATTCCTATTCCTATCCTGTGCAGCCACACCTGGACTGCTGTGTGCAGTTCCCTACTCCTGAAGTTCAACAGGGATGTGGAGGAACTAGAGAGACTCCAGTGGAGGGCTACCAAGATGGTAGCATGTGACCTACAAAGAGGTTAACAGAGCTGGGCTTTTTTGCTTGGCAAAGAGGAGTTTCAGAGGCAATCTATTATCAGCATACAGCTACTTGATTGTGAGTTGCGCAGGTGGCAAACCCAAACTCAGGTTGGCAATGGCAGGTGATATAAGAAGTGATGATGGCCACAATTTGTAGCTTGGGTTTTTCAGGCTGGATTCTATGAAAAACTTTTTTGCTAAGAAGTTGGTGCAGTGCTAGAACAGGTTATCCAGAGACATGCTGGAGTCTGTATCCAAACCCGGAGAAAAAGCCACAGCTGACTTGCTCTTGCGTTGGTGGTAGTACTGCCTAGTGCGCGGGTTTTGGATTAGAGACTCTGTAAGTCCCTTCCCACCAACTCGTCAAGGCAATGGTTAGTGTGTGCATGCTTGGATGGCAGATTCAGAAGCAATCCAAGCTACTTGCTTTCTCCTTGTCTCAAGTGAAGCTAAATTAGCATGCGGGACAGCGGCTCTGGCAGTGGCAAGACAGACCCAGGCCTTTAAGGGGTAGCAGCTGTTAGGGGCATGTACTATATTGAACATGGTAACAGACAGAAAAATAATGAACTGAAAACAAGATTTTACTGTTCCTGTAGGTTGGCAAGGTACTTAAGCAGGTATGAGAGCAATCAAGTTAGAGAACATATATTAGATTTTTCCCCTTGATTCAGTAGCAGCCCTACAGCTGCTTTCTGCAGTGAAATGGACTTGGTCTCCATTCATCCAAGCCGTGAGACAGAGGACTCCAAGGCACATGAGGCGGCAAAGATCAGTGGTCACACCCTGCTGCCACCTTCACTGCCCTTCAGTGCTGTGGAAGACAGACCCGGAGGCAGCAGGCTCCAGCTGCTTGCAGTGGGTTTGTATTTTAATCCCTCCTGCACATTTTCTCCTCTTTGCTTGTAAAAGAGATGGGCACATGGCAGGGCAGCAGCACAGGGGCTGTTTACTTTACATCTTATCAGCAGCATTAGGTGCTCTAGAGACTGCCAGGAAAGACCCAGGTACGAGCCACTCCCACATGGCAGGACTTTGGACCACAACATAGAGCTGCTGTGTCCAGATGGATGAGACTGTCTCTACTAGTGCTGGCCCTGGCAACAAGGTTTCTAGGATTTCCAACTCCTTTGTCTGTCCTCAGAAAAACCATCTCTTCCCTCCTGTCCCTCCTGTTCTTTTTAAGCATCCAACAAAGTACTTGCCTTAAGAGCTATCAGCAAGATACTCTGACAGTCCGGGAGGATAACTCACTGTGCTCAGAGAGGTTTTAACTGAGGTTTTTATACGGAGGTGAAGGTCAGTCAGCATAAATGTAAAGGGAGACTCCACGTGCCATACGCAATGTGCTCCGGAACACTCGGGCTGTTTGGCTAATAGGTAGGAAGGTAGGGCTTGCCTCTGAGAGTTTGCATGCAAGCCAAATGGGTACAGCTGTCCAATTTTTTTTTTTTTTAGTAGCAATATATAGACACTGTTGTGGTGGTGGTTTTTTTTTTATTTTAACTAACCCATGCTGAAGGGAAGCTGTGCCAATAGCTGAGGCACCATCGCAGGTATGCTCATGCACCTCTTTTACCCCAACGATCTAGTTAATGTGTAATAAAATGGAAGATGTTCTACCTAGATCCCCAGGGCCCTGCTCGGTGGCAGGCGCATGGCTGGGGAGGCAGGATAACCAGGAGTGACACAAAGGAGTACAGCACCATCTCTTCTCGGGGAACACGCATAGACAGGGGCTGCCGTACCGGAGTCTGTAGCCCACCTAATGCCCCAGGGCAAAAAAAAATCCCCTCATGCAGGCCTAAGAAGGCTCAGGAACATTATATATTCTGCAGGGCTCTGCAGTTTCTGTTTGTGCCCTCTCTCGGGAGAGATCTGTCCTAATCCCCTTTCCCTAGGAGTGAGATGTGCTGGAAAAGCAGTTGGGTGCAGCGGGCTGTGGCGGCTGTCCCTGCCGGTGCTGCAGGACTGCCACCTGCTGGGGCCTGTCCTCATGCCGGCACCCACTGGGTGCACTGACGGCCACCTCCGCCTTCCAGACAAGCATGCACAGAGCGGTGTCTAGAAAACACTGCCATGAACAAAAAAACCCTGACAGTGCCGTGTTTATTTCTGCCATCTCCAGAGGACGCGCAGAAAAGGTAACGCTCTCTTCCTAGCGAGCACGATCTTCAGGCTCTCTTGCTCTCAGGTGGGTTTTGTTAGATAAGAGCTGATAAATGAATATGGACACATCTGAGAATCACAGCCTTCAAAAATACTTCATAGGACAAGAGAAAGTTAAAACATAGATGGCTGGTAGAGTGCAATTCATATACAATAAAGTTGGAGTCGCAGTGCCCAGAATAGCCCAGAGCAGAGGAGGCAAAGGAATGATGGCTATATATGATACACTGGTAGTCATCCATGTTAATTTTCTTCCCCAGCTCCATCATGGAGGTCACAGGAGAGGGAAGAAGCTTGCTTGTCGGACAGGAGTTGGTTCAGTGACTAGAAGACTACTTGTAGCTAGGGGCTTGCTCTCTAGTTAGAAGACTGACTTGAGCAAGTA
This sequence comes from Nipponia nippon, assembly GCF_047370975.1. Classification (NCBI taxonomy): domain Eukaryota; kingdom Metazoa; phylum Chordata; class Aves; order Pelecaniformes; family Threskiornithidae; genus Nipponia; species Nipponia nippon. The sequence goes on along the minus strand of NW_028262333.1, from coordinate 6,836,667 downwards.
CTGAGTGGAGCAGAAATCTGCCCTCCCACAGGGGGTTATGGTGACAATCGGCGTGGCACGCTTCACTGCTGAGGGTTTCTGGAGCTGGCCATCACTACTGCGTGGGCTGGTGCGAGGGTTTTGGTCCTTCCTGAGATGCGGTGACTCTGTTTCCCTCCGTAGCCTTTCCCTCATCACCCCGATGTGGCCTGCGATGGCAGTTCCTCCAAACTGTTACTTTGTCTGGATGGATTTTACCTGCTGTACCCACATCAGTCTCTTCCCACCCCCAGCTCTTTTGTGGTGAGTTTGTTGTTGTTGTTGTATTTTTTTTTTACTGGTTTAAATAGTTATCAGAGATGAGGTCAATACAAACGTGGAATGGATTTGATCAGGGGTCAGTTTGCAAAGTGTGTGTGTAAGTTTATGGAGGAGAAATGCTCAGACCCTTTTCTGGCTCTAGGAAGCACAAGACTGAGACTTGCCCCTTGTTTCTTTTGTCTCAAGACTGTGTTTCACCATATGCCTAGTCTTAACTCTCCTTGTCTCATCATGCATGATTTTGGCTTTTCTGTGGCATCAAACTTAGCAGCTGGACTATTTGCTATGTGACAGTTCTTTAAGGTGGCTCCTGTTGTTCCACAGCACAGGCATGCATGTCCTATGCTGTCATCTCTGTCACCCATATCCAGAACTGCAGCTTGCCCGTATTTGTTCAGCTGAGGGTTTGGTGATCTTAGCGGGCAACTGAGATCATCGGCTTTTCAGCACGTTGCTGAAATAGGCTTCTTTAAGAACTGGTGGTGCAGCAGCAAGGCCTTGCGAATTCCAGGAGCTGGGCAGTGACTGTGGCATCTGCTGCGCTTCAGTGTGGTGCATTCAGACTTGTGTACACACTTACTCAGTAAAGTTCTTTGTGCTCAGTTTCTTTTTTGGGGAAAAAAAAGGGTAGTCAAGGTGATCACATCCCCTCTTTCACCTCCAAACTCTAACTGGTGTATATTAATGCTCTGCTCAGGGAAAAGCCAGTAAGTTTTGGGTATCTGGAGTCCAGTCTGTGCCCTCACTCACTTTGTCCCACCTCCTGAGGCTTGCTCCGTTTGTGTAATGTCCTTTGCGCCCCACCTATCTGACAATGATTGCATCCTTTCTTGTTTGGTCAGAAGGAAGCTGTCTCTGTTTAGGGCAATCTCTGCAAACAAGACAGATTCTGGGACCTGTGTCCAGAAATAACCAGCTCCAGCTCTTTGTGGGCGCTGGGTAACAGTAGTAATGGAGACTGTTGGGGGGGGGTAGCTGGTGAGCTAGAAAATTAGCCTGCTTTGTGATATTGTGCCGCTCGTTTGTACATGAAGCGTGAGCAATTGTGGTGACTAGCTAAGGGAGTTGAACTGTGACATCAGTCAGCACACACTGGGGCCAAACGGTCCTCCAGGAAAGGCAGTCAGCACGACGCACTCAGTGACACGGTGAGCACAGGATATTACTAGATGGGATGCAGAGATGCTGGAGAGGGTGCTGTAGTGCTGATCCACTCACAGGCCCATGGGACAAGTGTGGGAGCTCTGGCTGCAAAGGTGGCAAGACAGAAGCTGAGCTGTTTTGGATGGCTCCCCGTTTTGTCTCATGCAGACAAAGCTTCCTGGGAAGACCTGAAGCCATAGGATCCACCTTCCAGGCAACGCAGGCTTTTGTAACCACCCTTCGTGGCTGACTCCTTGCAGCCAAGACACTGCTCTCCAAATGGCAAAGTTGCATCTCAAACATCTGCTGAGGACTCTCTTACTTTGGAGGAGACTTTAGTTCCTCTTTCCAAGAGGCAGTGCAGAGGCAGAGCAGAGCCAGGCCCAAAAAGCCTGTGTTCTCAGCTTTGGCTAGGCCTCTTGTGTCTCTTTCCTGCACGCACAAGGCAGCAATGAACAGTCCCCCTTTCTCTCGCCTGGGCCTCTGCTGGGAATTCCCTGTCGTCGAGTTTCTGAGAACTGGAGATATCTTGGATCTTTACAGACTGCACTGCTGCTTCTCATTGTCACCTTTCACTCTTGCCCTTCCAAGAGAGTTCACGTGCCTCCATGCCAGAACTGTTGAGATACCAGCGACCTCAAGGGGCACGAAAGAACACGTAGCAGGCACCCGCTCAGCTGCCAGAATACGATCCACATGAGGTGGTGGCAGAGGGCTAAAGGGGCAGAAGCGACAGGGTTGTCTGGCTGCGCTTTCCGTCTTCTCAGGAAGGCGCAAGAAGCCGCGTAGTTCCTCCCACTTCCGTGAGCGTTCCGGTTGTTTGTAAGGATCTTCGGGGTTGACGACCACCGTGATCCATGGCCCTAGCAGCCGGGGCTCGGAGAGGCACCCCCCCGCAGCGGCAGGTCTCCCCCTGCCCCGCATTCGCGCACCCCGAAGGCCCGGGGACCTGACCGCGGGGCCGCCTCGGGCCGCGCAGCCCCTCCCGGCGGGCGGCGCCGCGGAGGCCGCGCAGGTCCCGCCCGGCGCGGAGGGGCGGAGCGGCCGCCGCGGTCGGCCCTGCTCCGCGCTCCCTCGCTGCCCGCCGGAGGAGGGCGGCTCCCCGGCCGGGCCCGCAGCCCGCCGGGCCGCCGCTCTGGTTGCCGGCCCGCAGGCGCACGCCGCTCCCGCAGGACCCGGACGGCCCGGAGCCGGCTACGGCCACGGAGAACAGCTAGGGCCGGGAGGACCGAGAGGCCCCGGAGCGGCGGCGGCCGGCTCGCCCCCGCCTCGCCTCGCCCCGCCCGCGGCGGCCGCTGGGCCGCGCTCGCTGCCGCTCCGCAAAGGCTTGTGGGGCGGGCGCGGGCCGGAAGCGGAAGCGGCGCCCCCCGAGCTGCGGCGCCTCTGTGGCGGCTGGGCCGCTGGGCGCGGGGCCGCGGCCCGGCCCTTCCGCTTCCTCCCGGCAGCCGGCGGCGGGCGCGTCTGCGCGGGCGGCGGGAGCCGGCGGCGGCGAGTGGCGGCGCGTCCCTCCGCGTCCCTCCGCAGCGCTGAGGGGCGGCGCGGCGCCGCCCGGCCCGGCCCATGGACCGGCACAAAGTGAAGCGGCAGCGGCTGGACCGGATCTGCGAAGGTGAGGCGGGGCGGGCGCCCCTCGGCAGCGGCGGCGGCGGCGACGGCGCCGGCGCCGCGTGGGGCCACGCCCGGCAGCGGCCCAGCGCCCGGGCGGCGGGGACCAGCGCCAGCCGCGGCAGCGAGCCCTTCTGCGGCGGGGACCCCGGCCCGGCCGCCGCTCTCCCCGTCGAGCTGGGCCGGGTCCCGCCGCCCGCGGGGGGGCGTCCGCCCGGCGCTGCTGGGGGGCGTCGGTGCCCCGTCCGCCCGGAAAGGGGCGGCTGCCAGCGGCTGTCAGGGGCCCCGTGAACGCACAGGTTCTCCTGCCCGCTGCAGGAGGAAACGGCCGTAGTGTCTTGGCACGCTGAGGGGGGAGGGTTAACGGGGAGTAGGCCTGAAGGCATGCTTCCCAGTAGACCGCTTCTATTATCTCATTATTAATGATAAAACATGTTTTTCTTTATATTGTGGTGGCAGGGTTTGGTTTTTTTTTTCCCTATCTTCATTTTCCTGCGTTTGTTTCCTATTTGTTTCTTTTGCTTTGACTAATTCCTTCCTAAATACCACAGAACTCTAACAGAACTAGTGACTTGTTGGACTAGCAAATGAGCGTTCCAGAACTCTTGTCTTTCACGTAATCACTGTTGCTGACTTTCTTAACAGGCATACGGCCTCCTATTGTGAATGGCCCAATGCCAGCACGGCCACTGGTCGCGCTCCTGGATGGACGCGATTGCACTGTGGAGATGCCCATCTTGAAGGATGTTGCTACAGTGGCATTTTGTGATGCTCAGTCAACTCAGGAAATCCATGAAAAGGTGGGCAAGAAAACGTGCAAGCATTCGGACGTAGAGCTCTGCTTCCTTGAGTAACCAAAGCAGAGATTCATTTGAACTGGTTTTTGTTGTAGGTGCTGAACGAGGCGGTAGGAGCCCTGATGTATCACACCATTACCCTTTCTCGTCAGGATCTGGAGAAATTCAAAGCCCTCAGGGTCATTGTGCGTATTGGCAGTGGCTATGACAATGTTGACATCAAATCCGCTGCAGAATTAGGTATGATGACACCATTAGGGCTCTGTTGCGGTCAGAACTGAATGTGAAGTGGAACACTGCGCATGTTTTTCTGTTTTATAGCTGAGTGCATTTAAAACCTTTTATGTAAAAAGATTTGGAGCTGCTTAGTATCAGGCATCTTTACGAAGCTGACCAATATCGGAGCCGGTAGGTGGCTTGAAGGAAAGATTCTCAGATTGCTCTGCTATAGGTGTCAGCACCTTTGCTGTCGTTTGGGATTCAGATTGTGGGGAAAGAATTGAGCAAACTCTGATGTCTGAAAGCAGCCTGCAAACGCTGATGCAGGATAAACTCACTGTAAATGCTTGATTAGTGAGTCTTCCTGATAGTTTTTTATGTGCAGGTAGGTTCTGATTCAACACTTTATTACTGATCCCTTTAGAGCCCTAGGCATGTGAAGAGTCTCTGGATCAGGTGACAAAGAGCTGCTATTTATTAAACATGGCAGTGAGACCGTTGGACCTTGTAGTATCCTAGGTGAGGTGCGTCATCTAAGTACCTTGCCCCTTCTTTTTTGGGTTTGTGTCAGTGCTTTGAAACCTTCCTTAATGTAATGCAGATCAGATTAAGCTTAAATCAAATGCAAGTATTTTATATATAAAATTGAAATAGGCATTACAGTTTCCAGATCTGTAAGAACAGATGAATTGCAAATCAATGAAGAGTGCATATTTGTCTAGTGCTTACATGAGGTCTAAAGAGTCTTCTCGTCTGAATGGTCTCAGGAGTTCCTGGCAAGGTCTTTGGCTCTCATCCAGCCATTACAGTTTTGGGCTGAGTTTGGAACCTAATCTGCTCTTAGGGCTCTCTACTTAAAGTCACCATCCGTAGCTTTGATTCATTCAGATTCAAAGCTTTCCCTTTCCCCCCACTCCACACTCATTAACCCAAGGAGAAATGGGTCAAAGGTCTTTCACCATCAGACTGCTGCTTGCCACTTTTGCTTTGGAGCGATAGTATGATGATCCTCAGCATGGCCAGATTTGCTTTTTCATGGACAAGGAATGGTTATTTTCATGCTTAGCCAGGCCATTTAATTCATTCTGAGGTAAGATACTGTTCCTTATGTGTTCTGAATCTTCAAATCAGACCAAAGGGCTGTTGTATGTGTTTGCGTTTTCTTACGTTTAGGCATAATGTTGCATGTAAACTCAAATTTGTGTCTAGCTGTATAACGAGATGAATGCATGTGACTTGTCTGAAGTTGAATGAGATGGTAACCGGTGAGATTAAAAGAAGTTAGGTTTCCCTGTCTCCCCTCCTCATGTCCTCCGAGTTGTCTATGTGGCATTGTGGCATAATTGCAAAGGATTTGATAGAGAAAAGGAGTCAGCTCTCTGGGATTGTGTGTGGCCATTGCTCTCCTAGTTCTTTTGGGAGAGCGTGGTCTGCCTTTAGTCAAATGTCTCCTCTGTAATAGGCTTACAAAAGAGTGATGCATTGCTGAATTTTATGTGCCTTCAACCGTTGCCTAGATTTTATTCCTAGTTTTTAGATAGGTGGTGGACTTTTGAGGAGGAAGAGTTTCCTTGGTTTGGCAAGTGGCTCAGTTTACGTTTGGGAAGAGACCACTTTCATCTAGTTATTTTTATTTCTTGGCTGGTGTGTTGGATGAAGGATAGTGGCAGTGAAGTGGTATGTTGCCAGCCCCCCCTTGCCTTTTTTTTTTTTTTTTTTTTTTTTTTAATGGATTGCTCAGGAATGACCAGATTTTGCTAGCGTTCCATCTTTCCCTTTCCTGACAGTAATTTATGCTTCCAGGACTTTAACTCTGTTTGCATTAGTAATTTACCTGATAGTTCTAGCCCTGGGTTTTATGGTCCTTTGTGGTTCTATGTTATTCTAGAGTTGGGAGCGTTATGTGTTGTTATTTTTAAATGTAGCTTCAAATGGATTTAGAGAGGCTCCTGTGGCTTCTCTCCGCATTTAATGTGTTAGTTACTTATTGTTGCTCCTGGGGAAGCTGATGCTTGCAGTGAGCATCTGGACTGTGAGGCATGAAAGAGCTCAACCATCTGTCTTAATTCTTCTACAGTCTGCCAGTTAATCTGTCAGGAGTATCTCTGGAACGAGTGCATCTATTTGGATGCAGATCTTCTAAAACAGTCAGTTTCTTGCATCACTTGTATGACCCAGTTTTCTCATTTCAGCCTGTTTTTTTTTTCTGGTGAGCATGTCAATCAAATGGATATTTATAAGGAAGGAATGGTGTTTCCTTGGGGTTAAAAAGCTGGCTGGTCGCAGCTATGTTGCTGTAGAATGAGCGTCTGAAATGAATCCTGTGCTTCTTGGCAGTAGTTCTGGAGCACTGAATTATCTTTCAGCACTTATGCCTGAAGAGCTCTGTGTTGGTTTGGCGTTGTGATGCTAAAAATCTTATATGACCTCTGTGGCTTTGTAGGCATTGCAGTTTGCAACATCCCTTCCTCCTCAGTAGAGGAGACTGCTGACTCCACCCTCTGCCACATCTTGAACCTCTATCGCCGTGTTACTTGGCTACATCAGGCTATGCGGGAAGGGAATCGAGCCTCGAGTGTAGAACAGATTCGAGAGGTGGCTGGAGGCGCTGTGCGTATCCGTGGGGAGACTTTGGGCATCATTGGACTAGGTAAGTGATGGGAATTGCTAGATTGAAAAGTGAACCGTGAAAGTTTTTGGGAACCTAAGAGGCACAGACTGAAAAAAGTGATAATTTTACAGCTGTTCATTGTGGAACACACTGACTCATAAGGAATGCTAGTGCCCTATTCTGTGATGCTGGATATCTTCGAGAGTTGGGTGTATGTCATGGGATTGGGGATTTTTTTTTTTGTATTCAAATGGCTAGAAGAATTGGAACATTCAGACAGCTCTTCTCAGTGACTGTTTTCCTGTGTGCTAGGCTCTGTGTCAGTAACAATGCCACCTGAAAGCTACCAATTCCTTCTCCAAGTTCCTGTAATCAGATTATTACTGCCTCTGACTCAGGGTCCAGATTTGGCCTGAAAAACAGAGCTCCTTCTAGGCTAAGCTCTGGCTATTGCATGGGGAAGGACTAGAATTAGCCACATGGGATCAGCACTGAATAACCTCCTCTGGATCCCTGTGGCAATCCTAGGGGTTTCCAGGGCTGCAGTACCTTGGGCCCTGGCAGTAAACTCCAGTGTAGGCTCCCAGTCTACCCCAGTATCTTGTCTTTAAAGTTTGTTTTACCTTTCCTTGATGATTGTGGGTTTTCTTTTGTGAAGGCCGAGTTGGACAGGCAGTGGCTCTGCGAGCCAAGTCCTTTGGCTTCAACGTGATTTTCTATGATCCCTATCTGCCGGATGGAGTGGAGCGATCCTTGGGTTTACAACGAGTAGGAACCCTGCAGGATCTACTAATGCACAGCGATTGCATCACATTGCACTGCAGCCTGAATGAACATAACCATCACCTCATCAATGACTTCACTATTAAACAGGTGCAGCAGGAGCTTGATTTCCCCCACAGAGCACTGTGGAAATGAATGCAAACAGAAACTGCTGCTTTCACAGAGGCTGAGAGCGTGTGAATCCTGCTGCCTCTGTCGTGTGCCTCCTGCTGCCTTTGGAGGCTGGGAGCGTGTGGATCCGGGTGCCTGTGCTTTGAGCTGTATAGAATTTCATGTTAAGAGAAGGCTAGGATTGGCTCTTTTTGCCAAGTAATTTCATTTATAAAGAGTGTTTTAGGTGATTCGATAATTTCAAATTACCTTTAAAATGCATAAGTGTCTGTGTTAGAGCCAGATGTGGTGTGGCTGGGACTGTGTAAGCTTCTTTACACGGCTCTGCCAAAGGCTCTCTGCCCAAGCCCACTGCAAAGTCAGTCTCGGGCTCTGCTCCACTAGTCTGTGAATGCTTTTCAGTGCTTTCATGAGGGACATCTGGACGTTGTAGTCCAGTTTTGTATAGCTGGATACTTGATTCATGTCCTCTTTCTTTTTTTAATGCAGTAGGATGAATATGGAGTGCAGAACTTGAGAGTTCCACTTTTGCCCTTGTTGTCTTGTGATTTTGTTTGTTCATTTTTAAAGCAAATTTCTCAAGCATTGCTTGCAGGCATTTCCCCTGTGGTTAGCTTTGCAGTGAGAGCACTCCTAGTTCGTCCAGGCCTCATCTAATCACTGCAGGCTCCTGCTCATTTCCAGTAGACTTCCCAAGATTCACTTAGCTTCGATGAAAAGTCTCATTCTCAACCCACTTAATATTTTTCTTCTTCCAGATGCGGCAGGGCTGCTTCTTAGTGAACACAGCCCGGGGAGGGCTCGTAGATGAGAAAGCCTTAGCGCAAGCCTTGAAAGAGGGGAGAATCAGAGGAACAGCATTGGACGTGCATGAGTCTGAGCCTTTCAGGTAACGTTGCACCTACATGCCTGCTGCTATCCTGTGACTCAGCTATGCTGGATGATTCGTTTGGTTTTTTGTTACTTGAGTTACAGTGATACCTGAGAGGACAGGTGGTGTTCTCTCTTCTGGAGAGAAACCACTTTTTTTTTTTTTCCCCCCACCACAGCTTTGCTCAGGGGCCCTTAAAAGATGCCCCCAATGTGATCTGCACCCCTCACACTGCCTGGTACAGTGAGCAGGCTTCCATTGAATCCAGAGAAGATGCAGCTAAAGAGATCCGCAGAGCTATTACAGGTAATGAGGAAGACTGTGTGCTCTGGAGCTGCTGCTGAATTAGTATTCTTTTGTTAGTTCACTGCAAGGATTATGCTGATTGTTCTGAAAACTTGGACTCAGTAACTGGTTTCTGGTACTGGAGCGTAAGTTGATAATTGTCTCTTTGCCTTTTGAGAATCTTGTAACTGATGCTGGAGTGGCACTTTCCCTCCCTGGGACAGCCTTGTACCTAGTATGTCTTCCAAATTCTTTGCAATAATTCCTTTGACAATAACACGGTGTACACCTTTTTTCTGGAGTAGTACGTATTGTCTCTTGGGGAAGGAGAGGCTTGGCAATTGCAGTTTGTGGCCAATAATCTCCACAAGATCACAGAAGTGGGAAGGGAGGATCAGTTTCTTGTCTTCTCCAGAGACCAGTTGTTCAGAGGAGAGTCTCCCCTGCCCAGCGTTATCCTGTGGAGGTAGATGGAAAACATGTGGCACATTTTCTTTCTACTTTCCTTTGTAAATGCTTCAGCAAATAAGTCCCTCCTACTTGTGTTGTGGTTTTTTTGTCATTCTTGGTGCTCTTCCAGGTCACATACCTGATGCTTTGAGGAACTGTGTTAATAAGGAGTACTTGCTGTTACCAGCTCAGTGGCCCAGTATTGATCCTGCAGCTGTCCACCCAGAACTCAACGGAGCTGCAGCTTACAGGTGAGCTATGTCGGTTGTCCAAGTTACTGCTTCCAAGCACATCTTCCTACTGAAGCAGGCCGACATCCCTCTTTGGCTTTGAGAACTGCTTGTACCTGCCAGCAGATGTGTTTCTGTTCCTATATGCTCTCTATATGAGCTCTTTCCAGAAACTTAACAGCAGCGCTTCTGAAGCTGTACTAAGATCTAACATTTACTTGCTCATATTTAGTTCCATACTGGTTAATTTTTCCAAATCCTTGCAAGACCTGCCCAAGAGATATCTTAACATAAGAAACCCTGCTGGGTGCTTGAAAAGAGGTCTGGATCTTAACATTTAGAAGTTGTGCATATCATTAGGGTTGTATAAACAAAGCACAGTTCTTATCTGGCCCAAATATAGACTATTATCCAGTGGATTTTAGTGGCCTAAATAGGGTGTATTTCAGTTTGTCTGTTACAGACCCGCCAAGTGATTGTGGGCAGGTTGCTTCCCTTCTGTTTTTCTCCCATCTGAAAAGTAGGAAATACATTCTATTCCCGTCTCTGAGAGATCTACAGAGGTTTGGATATATTTATGGAGAAGGCACAGGGAGGCAGAATGAAAATAATGGAAGAACGGTTCATTAGCAATTCACGAGTATCACTCTCTATTTTTCATCTTACATCTAGCTGTTTTATGAGTTCGGCTTCTTAACTTTTTTTCTCTTAGAGCCCGGTGAAGGATAACTGGCAGCTTGCCCTCCTCCTGCTGATGGGGAGGGAGTTTCCAGCCCTTCAGGGTACCTTCATACATTGCCTTACGCTGTTTTCCACGGGAGATAAACTTTGTACCTGTTTTCGAAATGCTTAGTATGTGACCTGAGATCTCTGCCTGGCTGAGGACAAGTGTCATTTCACATTGGGCTATAGCTGCTACTCTGCAGCTCCGGAGACTTTCCCTGTGTTCTGTCTCAGAGCATTTCTGTTAGAAAGAGGGGTTTGTATTCAGCAGGTGCCTGAGGGCACGGCTCCTTTCCCCTTGCCTAACTCTGTTGGACAAGCTTGTAATTTCTATGTTTCTGTTGGTTTCAGGTTTCCTCCAGGAGTAGTGGGAGTAGCCACCCCTGGGCTACCAGAACCGCCAGTAGTGGAAGGGATTGTAGCTCACGGGATCCCGTCTGTTTCTCACTCTGCACCGCGTACCCCTTCCCCAGGAGAGACGAGCAAACTGGATGCAGACAGAGAGATTCCTGCTGACCAATAGCAGCGTCTTTCTCTCCTCTGGCAGCAGAAAACAGTAGGAGGCGATCTCTCCTAGGACCTTCTTTAACACCCTCCAGAGACTGGTTCCTGTTCATACGGGACGGGAGAATGCATTTCATTACTGGCAAACTTTAGCTCTTGCCTTTATTTTGTAACCCTTTAGTTTTAATCTCTCAATGAATCTTTCTCCTTCTCTGGGGCAGGGCAGCAGTGACCTTGCCTCCCCTCGGAAATACTTGGTTTAACCAATGATTTTTCCCATGCATCTGCCTCGGTTGTCTGTGACAGGGAACTGTCCTTGTGCACTTGAAAACAGAAGTGGAGCTGCCTGATCAGGGATGGCCCTCAGTGTTCCTAACACCAGGCTTCAGTGCACACTTTTCAGTTGCGACTTGTAGCTTAAATTTAATTTGGCTGAACCTCTGTAAGTGTAGCCATGGGGAATATTAGAAAAATATTAGTGAACTGGAGAAGTTGTGACTATTGTCTTTATTATGCCCTTGGTAGAATGCAGCCTAGGCTCAGCTCTGTGTGTTACTTTGCTTGTTTTAATTAAGGTTTCCTGTGAGAACAGACATAGCGCAGGCATTGCTGTTTCTTGACCATACAAAGTTTTGTCTATGCAGTACCAGGCCTGAAGTTAAAAGTAACAGTCTCAAAACCAGCCTTGTAAATGATTTGGAAGGGATTAAAATGTCATCAAATGTGTTCTGGTGGCCACTGTTTTGTGAGGCTTCAGAATAGTTCACCCTGGAGTCTGTGTAACTCGGAGAAGGCAAGAGAATGCAGAAATGGGGAAAACTTGCACTGGGAGACAGCAAGTAGCAATAACTTGCAGCTGCAGTTGCTGGTTCCTCACACACACGTACCTCACAGTCTACTGGCGGTGGTTATCCACACGGTATCTGTCCTGCTAGAATTCTAAGCTTTGTGCTACAGATTTTTTTTTTTTTTGGCATAACTGCGTCAACTAGAAGTAACACAGCAGTTCCAGTGACACTTGTCTCTGTGCTGATGGAGAAGGCAGCTTTTAACTGTTGACCAAATTACTCTACTTTAGCTCTGCTAGCATATACTGCATCTCCAGTGGTGGGCAGGGCAAGGCAGTGTTTTCTCACACGAATAAGCTTTGTGATACTAAAGGAGAAAGAACGCTCTTAGCTTGTCACCTGAAGCCAAGGCAGGATTGTTGCTCCCAAGTCTTTTCCCATTTCCCAAATGACTGAATGTGAATCGCTTCTTTGAGGGGTACGGAGTCTTCAGCAAAACAGGTTCCACAGGAGAAGATTTCCTTAATTCCAAATCTTCCTTTAATTTCATCGTTACGCTTTAGTTACAGCCTTTCCATGCACAAGATGTAACAACTCCTGATTGATTTGTGCATGTTGTGTGGGTATATTAAAGTAGGTGCTATATGGGAGGCGTGCCCTACGCGTGGGTTTGTCTGCCTCCCTTGATTCTTCCCTCTGTTGTGTGTGACTGGAAGCTGAACAGCTGGGAACTGGAACAGACTGGAAATACACCTTGAGGTGTGGACAAAATCCTCTGTTTAGGGTGTTTACAGTTTGTGAAGCTGAGGAAAGCTTTCAGAGTCAATAAGTTGTCAGATTTTTTCCTGGTTTTAATTTTTTCTCCAATACTGCCTTCATATAATGGCTTACTACTGATACAGTGAAGTGATTTCATTCCTTTCTCTGCCACCCCCCCCCCGTTCCCCCCCAGCAATTCAAGAAAGGAAAATAAGCAAGAAGTAAACTTCAGGTGTTTTCTTACAGATTTTACACTTTAATTATTTAGCATTAGTACGATGATATTAGTTCTCTAGTGCTGAGTGTCTTTTTTGATAAGGTATTTGTCTCGGTGAAGGTTCTTGGCTTCTGTGTTTTCATGGATGATGCTGATTCTACTTAAATTCATATACCTCCTTGGCGGCTCAGGTTTAGCAGATCGGACTGGGACTGGTGGTAGGCACAAGTTACAGGAGAACTTTTCTGAGCAAAAGCCTAGAGCTCAGAAGCACTTTGATTGCAGCTGTACCTAACATAACCAGCAGCACTTTGCTGAGTTCTCTAATCTCTAGGAAATGTAAATTTTAACAAGCTACTCGCTCAGAAAGCTGTTCTTCTGACAGGCAGATGGGGAAAAGTTTTCAGGGACTGAGAGTCATCTTCTGGCTATTACCACCGTAGGGAAGCAGTCTGTCAATAACTCCTCTTTCCTTATTTGCTGTGGAAAATTCCTGCCCTGCTTACAGGTTCAGGTCTGAGATTATTTTGTGGTAAGGGCTTCTAGCTATGAGCTTTGTGAATACAGAGAATCGGAGTACATGGACCTTGTCTCTTCTAGAGCACAGTGCAAGATAGGTTTATTTTTTTAAAAGAGGCAGCATTTTTTTTTCTTCTGAACTGCAGGTATCTCAAATAACTGAGCAGAGGAAGAGTGGAAAGATCTCATTTGGGGGACACTTGAGTTTCTCAATTCTTATTTTTTTGTGCCTAGATATACTGGTGACTAGTAAGCATAGGAATTAAATAATTGATTTCATAAGAAATATTTCCAGTTATGGATATTGGGGAGTTGAAGCTGACAGCATTGATAGTGGCTCTGTTCTGTCCAATGCCGTGTAGGCTTGTGATTGGATATGAAGGCAATTTTCCCCTTGATTAAAGCCACAGCAGAAAATGTTGAGGTAAAAATGAACAGAACCCTTATCGTGACCTGAAAGGAGGACTCTCTCTGTGCTTATAGGATTACTCTGCTTGTATGCCATTTGTACCTCTGCTTATAGACTGAACCTGTTATCACCAGACGAAGGCTGTTCTGAACAGATAGCTCAAAGAAAAATTTACCAGTACTAAAGCACCCTGTGGTCTTCTCCATCTCCTGAGTGCCAAGTCCTTTGTTAGTACTCTCTCCTGTGTGATACACTGATTTACAGCTCCCCCTCCCAAGCTTAGTGCAGTATACAGAAGTGGAAGGATTTTTCTTTTTCTTTTTTCTTTTTTTTTTTTTTTTAGAATGCCTTCCTGCAGAACTAGCGCAGAGCTTTAATCCCAAAGAACAGAAGTCTCCCAGGGTGAGGCAGGAGTGCCCTAGCTGCACTAATCTGCTTACAGGAGGTGCTCACACTGTCGCAAGGTACATTCTGTTTGTCAGGGTCACTGCTGCTGACCAGCTTTTTTATAGAGGACTCAGAGTTTCAGAAATATATTTTTGTAGACAATGACTAAACTGTGAAACATTGAAATAAAGCATGTAAACAAAAACTTACAGCACTGTCCTCTGTACAGATGTTTTTCTCACTGGTTCTCTCCTGACTCGTTAGAAAATGTTTGATTACTTCTTGGATATATTTTAATAAAGTTGTCCAAAGAACATGGCTGCTGTCTATGGAAGGGGTGGCCTTAGATACAATATTGAAGGGGAGGGTTGAAAACCTGTACAGGTAAGTGTCTGCATCACTCCCGCTTTTCTCAAATTAGGTAAGTTGGATCTTCCACACACTCAGTCCCTGGATCAGCCACTCTGGCAAATGTCTTTCTTTGGATTCTGGAGCATTGACCATCAATCAAGGCTGTGAAGGTGGCAGACTGGAGAAGAAGCCAACTGCAGTGGTTAAGGGACAGCTTTGGATGTAGCCTGGTGTTTACTTACATGACTTCTCACAAGTTGAAATTGTGGTAACTGGTTTTGCAGCCTTTTACGTGTGTAATTTAAATATACATGTGTAAACAGCGGTAGCTGTCTTCATCCTTTTACAGTAAAATTGTATTTGAAATTAATACACAAACTATTTTTTCTAACATACAATAAAAGTTGGTGCAACAGAATTAGCATAGAAAAGTATTTAGGTACTTCATAAATTGGAGTTAATTCATGTTTTATGGCCTCTGCGCCCTGTGTTGATCATTAATGAAAGCTGGGAAACCCCTTCTTACTCTTGGTGGATGACATCACTATTTGGCTAGCTGGTGCTGCACGCCTTTGCAATATCTAGCACCATGCTCAGGAGATGGGATATGGGAAATGCTGGCCTGCTTTGTCGTGGCGATTTCAGTCTTGGAGCTGGTGGAATGGGAGGGGGACATAGGACCACTTGGAATCTTTCACGTGGTGGTACTATCTCTAATACACAGCTGATGATCTTACTGTTTCAGTAAAGAAGCTTAAGACATGAGGGCAAAGCCTGGTCTTCAAAGAACGTAGTCCTGATCTTGGATTTACCATGGCAATTGCTTGGACACAAGACATCATGGCTCTGCTGCCCTTCAGCAATGTTTCATGTAGGTATTGGCTCCTGTACGTTCAAAAAAAAAGGGCGGGGGGGGAGTTAGCAAACCTAGCGGTGTGTAGTAAATCAAAACTCGTAGATGCTGCACAGCAGGAGGGTAGAGCAGAGTTCTGATGCCACTAATGTCAGTTCTTAAGTTCGATGTAGTTGTTCAAAATACCAAAGGCAGACCCCACTTCCAAAAAAAAGTCTTTTGAACCTTCTCTTGATGTAATCTGTCTTAGAATCTGTTCAGTATTTTATCTGTGTGCCCCATCAGGACTAAAATTACACCATAAAGAGTACAGATAACAGGATGAAATGATGACATGCACTTGTGAGGATGGGCACATTGTACAAACCGGCATTGTGCATCACCTTACCCATTTCCCAGCACAGTGAATTGCATCCCTCTAACCAGAAAGTAACGAAGATGAAATGTTGCCATCTACTTAAGACAACCCGACACAATCATTTTGAATAAATGAAAGTGAAAGCAAGGAACTTGCCTTTACTGCTGCTAATTCAGTGTTGCATGTGACTCTCCCAAAGCGAGGAAACAGTGCACACACAAGAAAACAATTGCACAAGAATATCCGTGTTCTGGTAGGGAGTATAGCATCTGCCCCTCCTTCCAGTTTCTGTCAGTGCTGCTGTGTCTTTACTGCACAAGCAGAAAGAGATGTGAAGTTGCATGCCACTTCTCTAACAGTGCAGGATTCTGAAGTATTTTGTGTTTGTTCAAGAATGTTGAAAAGGAGCAGGTTTAGGGCATTGCACCATTCTATATGAGAACCGTTCAAATGTATCAGTGAATCATGACAGCTGCATCCCATTAACATAAGGATTTTATGTCTTAACCACTCCCTAAATAAATGCCTTTTCAAAATCTACCTCGCTGAAAAGCAAAGCGCCCAGACCTGGGACGCGCTGCTGTTGCGCTGGGGCCGGCAGCGTTTACTCAGGCCAACCTGAAACATTCAAAACTGCAACACGGATCCCAGATTTCAAGCTGTCGTTGTACTGTTTTTTGTGCACGTTTACCTGGAAATTTAGGTAAAACCTCCTTAATTTCTGTCACAATTTCAGATTTTGAACTTGGCGTTAACGAGAGGCCCTACCGCGGGAAGGCCGCCTGCTTCGGCTCCTCGCCGCCGACCGCCTCCCCTACCCCGCCGCGGAGCCTGTCCCTCCGGGCGGCCCCTCAGCTGCGCGACGGCTCCGGTTCCCCTCCGCGGGCTCAACGCCGCAGGGCCTTGTCCCTCCCGGGCCCCGCTCTCCCCTCCCGGCCTCGCCGCCGCCGCCGCTCCTCAGGGCCGGCGGGCCCGCAGCGCCAGGCGGGGCGGCGCGGGGCATTGTGGGGCAGAGGAAGGGGGGGGAGACTGTGCGAGCGCGGTGCATGCCGGGATCGGGGCGGGCGGCGCTCGGAGGCCCAGCGCGGGGCAGTCGCTTGCTCGGTGTCTCGGGGCGTCGGCGGCGACCGGTGGGCTCGGGCCGGCGGCGGAGGAGGCTCCTGCCCGTCGGGGATGGCGGACGCGGCGGCCTCCCCCGTGGGGAAGCGGCTCCTGCTGCTGCTGGCGGCGGGGCCGGGCGAGGGCGAGGCGGTGGGGCCGGAGCCGGGGCCTGCGCTGCCTTCCCGGGCCTGGCGGAGCGGCACGGTGCGGGCCATGAGCGGAGCCGTGCCCCAGGACCTGGCGGTGAGGCCCTGACGGAGGGGGGGGTCGGGGCTGGGGCGACGAGGAGCCGGGGGCGGGGAGGCCGCGGGTCGGGGCCGCCCGCGTGGGGCGCGGCCTCCCGCCGCTGCCGGGCAGGGCTGCGGTGCGGGCCAGGCGGCGGGGCCGGGGCCGCGGGGCTGGGGCTTCCCCCGGGCGGGTGGCGGCCTCGCTGGAGCGGGCTGCCCGCCGCTCCCCGCTGGGCCTGCCGGGACGCGCTCCGGGCCCAGGAGCGGCGGGCCCGGCCTGTGGCGGCGGAGCGGCCCTGGGAGCTGTCGGGCGTGGGGGCTCTCCGGGGCCGAGAGGGTCCGGCAGCCTCGGGTGCGGCGGCTGAAGTAACTTAGGTGTGGAACAAATGTGCCTGGGACCTTTCTGATGCTGATACGGCTGTATGTGACTTCTGAGTGTTGTGGGTTTGGTTTTTTTGGTTTTGTTGTGTTTTTTTTTTCGGGAAGATGTTAAGTATTCTTGATGAGCCTAAATGATGCCCCTTGTTTGAAGGCGTAATTTTGAGCAGGCGTTATCGATTTTATTCTGTCTTAGATTTTGTTTTCAGCTGTAGGAATTTGTGCTTTGTGTAATGTGTTTAAACACTCTTTAGCATTTGTTTGGTTTATTTCTAGTGTAGCTCAGTGAGCCGCTTGGGTCGAGATCTTAAAAAAAGCTCTTAAGATATCTGTGCTGTTCTCTCTTCATGTGTCAGTGTGGCAGGTATTCGCTGTAAGTGGTGGCGTGCTGCTGCGAACTGTGGCTGTTAAAATGACCCATGTTAGGGGGGATGAGGTTCCATGTCTGTGAAGAGTTTTGTCAGTTCTCTTTATGATTAGCTTTTCAAAAATTTGTTGTTGTTATGATAAGTTCTTTGGATTTCTTTGCAGAGTTCCAACTCCGAGAAGTGTCCTTGACTCCCTACAATAATGCTGCTTTCTTTGGCCTTGTTTTAGAACTGCAACTGGGGCTATCAGTAGGAAGTAGTATGCTGGTTTTAGCTTTGCAAAGCCAGGTGGCCTGGCACCCTGTCTCTGGTTGAGAGCGGTGGTGATGCACTCTGGCTGCTCCCTTATTTGTTTAAGAAGGAGGAAAAAAAAAACCAACAAAACAAACCATGCAGAAAAGGGATCTTCAAAAGGAAAATGAGACAAGTGTTTGTGACTCTATCTGAAATGTGAAAATGTAGTGGGGCTAGCGAAGACCTGGTGTGGAGAGCTACTCTTGTAGCAGACTGCATTTGACGTGTGTATCATCAGTACTCTTGCGTTATAGAATCATCCATCCCAAATATAAGTATGATGTAATGAATTTTTGGTGTGCCTGATCTTACTGCTGTTTTGGTGGAAGGACTGGTGGAGTGTTGCTTTTTTTTGGGGGGGGGGTGGGGGGGGGAAGGGAGGAATCTCTGTCCAGTAAAAGGTGGTCACTTGTTTCCTGGTTAGTTATTGTTGTCCAACCATGTGACAACTGTTAGACTACCGTAACAAAGTAAAATTAATCTGTGCTTGATAGCATGGGAAGAATAGGATTTTTTTGGCGTGTGAATTCATTACCTTCGTTCAGCACTGCAGTTCTCACCCCAGTTCCTTTCATCAATAACCTTCTACTTAGCACAGTTTCAGTGATATAGCTGTCTCTAAACAGTATGTTCTCCAAATCTGTACAAGAACTCTTAAATGTAAACTGTGTAAAATACTCAAGGCAGATTTTTCAGAGTTCTGTAATGTGGAATATTTAGTGTTGTCATGGAACCTTCCATGCATAATGAACACTGCTTTGACAATGTTAATGATGTACTATCAGAAAAATAAGTCTTCTTTTTAAACTCATTCTGCCAGAAGAAATGACGAGTTGGCACCAAGCAGTCAGCCACAGTTTAGGAAATACTCATCTAAGGTAAAGTAATAATGTGGACTAGATCTGAAAAAGGCTAGGAAAAAAATCCGTTCTACTCTTCGGGTTACTTAAGTGTGTGCTTTCTCATGGTATCCTGTAAGGATGGTTTCACTTACTAGCCCCTAGTCTGACACTTGGCTTTCAGAAATACAAAACTGCAGTTGAATGTCTACGCCTTTCCAAGGCAGAAAACCCAGGAACAGACAAGAAGTATAGAACTTCAAGCATTTCAGAAAGCAGCTTTTTTTTTTTTTTTTAAATTAGAATTTTAGGAGACTTACTTTTTCTGGTAGGGTGAAGCCTCTGAAAAGGTTTTGCTTTTTTTTCCCGTGTATAAATTTGGCTTTAGAGAGTAGCTCTTAAATATTCTTACTTTGATAAAATGTGGCATAATCTAATCATGGTTAGTCCACAAAAAATATATATAATGGTCAGCCGTAGTTATACCATTTTCAGAACACCTAGAAGAAATCCTGAGGAAAAACTCTGCTGCTATTAGAAAACAGCTTTGTCTCTTCTGAATAGAAACAGACCTTACCCTTTTTCTGAAAATGTCTCTTAGGACAGAATCATAAAAGACCTGTCAAGCTTTAGCTCAGTATTGTCCTAGTATTGTAAAAGGGCATGTTACATGTCAATGGCAAAATAGCTCAACGTGTCATGCAGGACAGTACTGCTTTTGCTTATGTGGAAAACAAAAGTGTGCGAGATGACTATTTTAATGCATAGACAAGCTATACAAATACCGTGGAAGTCAGGAGGCCTGGGACACAAGGTGTTTTGAGTAGGACTGTTTTGGAATAATCCACATATGCTTCTTACGGTAGATGGTAGAGAAAGGGTTGTTTTTCTCCCCCCCCCCCCCCCCCCCCATGGGTAGTAAGTTATGTCTCACAATTTTTTAATGTCTGAGGTTTTATCTATTTCCTAGAGTAATCTCCACATATGTATTTCCTACATACAATCTCCACTTGTATTCTGAAGACATTTTCACTTGTACATGATAAGTAGATTATACAGTTTAATGAAAACATAGTAATCTAAAGTATCTTATTCATAAGGAATTTCACTGAATAAAGCTGATATTTAGAAATAATCTGAATTGTGGATTAAGCTTAATTTACTTTGCAAGTATCAGAACTGTTTGAGTTAACCATAAATATCAGGGTATTTCAACTAGTTTTTCTAACTAGGTCACATTGGAAAAGAATATCTTCCTGTCTGGAGACTGTATGTAGTAGATGAGGGATGCTGGAACCCTGCAAGGCTGGATTTAGATTTATGTGCTCTCAAGCAGTTTTCAGATGCTGCTTGAAAGTCATCTTGACAGTAGAGAAGAAAGTGGGAAAACGCGTGTACTGTCTGTTTGGGATAGGGTGTGTGGAGGTTCTTGCCAGCTGTGCATATGTGCCAGCTGCAGAATTTTAGTTCTCTCTGAATGGGACTGAATGGGGAGTTTGTAGAGGCTTTTAAACAGCAATAGATATGGAAAGAGGAGTTTTCAGACAGGGAGTTGAAACTGGGACTCCATGGAAGTGGTGGAAAGGTTCACAACAAGCTGAGGTTGGTTGAGTCCAGGATATCCAAGTTGCTTTCTGTGCCTCTGTACTCGTCTTCATTTCTTTCTGTCCTGCAGACGTGATCGTATTCCTGGATCATTCTTCCTGTCAGCAAGACACTTGCGTGTGTTTGCATATTGAAATATGAGGGGAATGGACCACGGAAAGTGGTCTGGGCTTTGTCTCACTCCCTAAGTAATGTCTCCTATCGCTGCTGTTGAAGGCAGAATACTGGGCTGGCTGGATGTTGGTAAGACCAGTAGGCGTATCTTTAATGCTTCTTGTTTTAAAAGAGATGTTTAAGAACAAACAGAATGTTGAACATTTTTTCAAATAAATTTTTACTTGCTTTGCAAATAAAATACAGCTCTTTGAAGGAGAGCTGACTGCAAAAGTAGTAGATGTACATTTTCTCCACATTTCTCCGCTCTGTGATACTTTATTGGTGGCCTAAGTACGAAGTACTATGAACGCTTGTTTTGCCACCGTTTTTTTTCTGAAAGCCTTTCTGTCTTCCCCTGTGTGAAAGAGAGACATCTACACTGAAAAATTTGCATCCGTATGGGGAGCAACATCTTCTGTGGCTGCACTGATTACTTTTGTTAGGGCTCAATAGGGTCATGAGGGATTCTGTAATCATTTATACTACTGAAATGCAAGGAGCAGGGATGATATGAGGGGGCTGGAATACCTCTGCATTTGTAGCTTATGTAAGCATAAGTTTACGTGACTTATTTAAAAAAAAAAAAAAAAAAGTCTTGGCTGCTTTGGCAGTGTAACTGCAGTAGAGGAAACTCAGTGTGACTTGCAAAATTCTCAAAAGGATCTTGGCGGATCTGAAGTGGTTATCAAGTTAGAGATGAGGAATGGAGGGGAGACTCAAGCTACTGAGCCTTCCCAGTCTTGTGCCATCTCTGGTGTCCCTGTGTCGTGCTCACTGAATAGTACGGGCAGGGCAGGTGGTGGCTGTGGAAGGAATTCGTAAGAGTGATCTCAGCAGTGGTGTTATCAGGGCTGGCAATGGGACTGGGAGGTGAAGGGCTGTTCCTCCAAAATACAGGTTATGGAGGAGTAACAGTAACAGAATTGGTGTGGCAGTGTACAAGAGAAGCTTCTTAGCCTGCATGCATTTGGTTAAATCCTTTGGGGAGTTGTCCTTACACATCACTGATTCCATGTCCACCCTGTTGTCTTCCATGTTTCTGTTAACCAAGACACTCCAAGTGCCTGTTTTTTTCTGTCTTTTTTTTTTTTTTTTCCTCCCCGTTTCCTTATTTGAGGATACTTGTTATAATTTCTTGACACCTGGTAGCAATTACTGTACACGTGCAGGAGTTTAGTTGAACTGCTTGTCGTGGTTTAACCCCAGCCAGCAACTAAGCATCACCCAGCTGCTCGCTCGCTCCCCCCCGGTGGGATGGGGGAGAGAATCGAAAGAGTAAAAGGGAGAAAACTCATGGGTTGAGATAAAGACAGTTTAATAGGTAAAGCAAAAGCCACGCAAGCAAAGCAAAGCAAAACAAGGAATTCATTCACTCCTTCCCATGGGCAGGCAGGTGTTCAGCCCTCCCCAGGAAAGCAGGGCTCCATCACGCCTAACGGTTACTTGGGAAGACAAACACCATCGCTTGGAACGTCCCCCCCTTCCTTCTTCTTCCCCCAGTTTATATACTGGGCACGACGCCATATGGTGTGGCATAGCCCTTTGGCCAGTCTGGGTCAGCTGTCCTGGCTGTGCCCCCTCGCAGCTTCTTGTGCACCGGGCAGAGCAGGGGAAGCTGAAAAGTCCTTGACTGGTGTAAGCACTGCTCAGCAGCAACTGAAGCATCAGTGTGTTATCACCATTATTCTCATCCTAAATCCAAAACACAGCACTCTACCAGCTCCTAGGAAGAAAATTAACTATCCCAGCTGAAACCAGGACACTGCTTTATTCCTGAGGATTATGGAAATGCCCACTTTCAATGTTCACTGTGCCTACATGGCATTTATGCAGTGTTTCTGGTATTTTAGGAAGTTTCACACTGTTGAACATGTGCTATGCTGATCTGCATGTCTGCTGTAATTTCAATGTTTTAAACCTGTTGGACTTGCACAAAATAAATATGTTTGGGGAAGTCTAGGTAGAAATATGGAAGCTCTAGATTGTGAAGGTAAGCTTCTAACACAGAGAAATGCTGCCTTTAATATAGCAGTCTGAGTATTTTACATTTGTGTCAATGAAAGAACAGCTGTACTGGACAAGGTCAAAGGTCCACCTAGTCCGTCCCCCTCTGCCCTATCCTGTCCTGCACTGCTCAGATGTTGAGGTCCCTATGGAGCTGTGGAAGGAATCAAAATTATTAAGCCTTCCACCAACAGGCTGCCAGGCGGGAGTTTTCTGAAATGATGCTTAGCTGTAAAATCACACACAGCGTGACTGCTATTTATTTGCATCAGTGAAGGGCTGTAAAATAAGTTTTTGCTCATCTGATAGTGGATGCTCTGTAGAGCTCACTGACTTGTAAATATTGGATTGACTTTGGAGGGTCGGTCTCTTCCTCCTGTGTGGTGTTTGTTGCAGCAGAATCAAAGATTTCAGATTTCCTAGTTCAGACTTGGTGAACCATGTTTATTTGACTTTGGAATATTGCTGCTCAAATAGGCCTACTGCTTAAAATGTATATTCAAGGAATCTCTTACTGGAGTTAACCCATCTTCTTTAGTGGTAACTGCATCTACAAGTTTTATTTATACCGATATAAGCAACGTGAAAAACAGTAGTGTTCTTGCACGTTAAATTCGTAGGAGTATTCAGATCCAGCTTTTGCAAGTGAAAGCTGGAAAGTTACTGTGTACTGGCAAAGTCCGTCTGCAGGAAGCTCCTTGTAAGTGTTTGCATTTGCAGATCAAACTGCCTTTGAAAAAGCTGAATGTTCCAATTACAGGCAGAAGAGATTTAGAGATTTCATCAAAATTATTTGTTTTGGCCGTTTTGAATATTGTTTTGTAGTGTTGAAGTGTAACAACAGAAACAAGGAAAAAAGGCTAGAAAAATAAAATATACTTTGGCAAGACCTTGCATTTTTTTCCCATCATTGTCAAAACATAGCATATTTTTCCTTTGATAGTTTATTTTCTTGAGTGGACAGTGTTGACATAGTATGTACAGGGCTTGCTTTTTACCGAATAAAATGCCATAAGCTGGGAAAGTAGAAACCATATGTTTTACGGTCTGTTTGGTGATATATAATCACTTCATGTAGCTGAATTTTTAGTTATGGCTACAGAAAGCAGTAGAGTCAGTAAGAGCTATGCAAATAGAGTAAAATTTAGCAAGTTGAATACTGGAACGTATAATCATAATTTAGGTCCCTGTCTTGACACATTTGTTGGTATGTTTTTCTCTAAGGCGGTTGTATGTGTCACACTTCAAATAAAAACAAAAAACTGCATCATGCATTTGTAATGGCAGTAGTTCAGCACTGCAACTGGCAAGGTTTTTGAGCCGCAGGTTGGCAGCTGGGAGTCCATTTTGTCATTCAAGGGGTTGCAGAAAGTCAGGTTTCTGTAATATCCATGTGAAGATGTTTTCTCAGTTTTCAGTGGAGGTTTCGGTGGAGATACTAGAAGTTTGAAAGGTTTCTTTTGTTTGTTCGTTTATGCTTCTACGTGTGACTGCAGTGCACTGCCTGATGCAGGAATTCCTGTGGAATACGGGCAGTTGCGTACTTTTTTCTGTCAGGTTTCAAATGGAAGACTGATTATTTCCTAGGAGGTGAAAACACGTGGACTTGTGGATATGGAGCAACTTCTACTTGAAATGCAAGTGATAATGACAAAGTTGCTTGGGGTTTTTGTCTTGAGTTATTACTGTGTTACATCTCTCTGCTTTGATGGCAGTCCGTTTCCTAAACATCTTGGATGAAAAAAGGTAGGCCAGCATTTTAACCGAGCAACTGCTTCAAGAAATCAGTTTTGTAGGTGTAACTTCTTAAGGTATAAGGCATTCATTTTTTTTTCTGTTTACATATTCCTTGGGCAAGTTGTGTGTGCTGAGTATCTGTTTTCTTTTGGCTGATCTTGTTCTGTGCTTCAGTGAATTCCTTGATTATTAATTAGACTGACCATTCTTTTTTTCCTTCAAGGTCTGTTTTGTGATTGTTTGGATTTCTAGGGTTTTTCCATGCACAAATTTTGTCTTCTCCGTGTTGCTACCATGTGCTTGAGGTTTTTACGGAGCTCCCACTTTTTTAACCAACTTCCTAGCTGATGGTGGCTTCAGAAATATTTCTATATAGCCACATCATGTTCTTATAGAAACGTTTGGAGAAATGCCTTTCCAAGAAGACTTAGCCAGTGTAATGAAAGTTTGTGTATCATGTTCGCGTTTGGTTGTTGAAAAGCTTTTTAATGTGGTCATAAAATACATTTGCTCGCACAGCAACTTCTCTCGATAGTGTTGGAGTGCTCTCTAAGTAGTCTTAATGCTTCCAGTTTCAACTGCTGATTACAGAACCAAAACAAAACTCAGTTTTACCCCCACATAGTTATTGTCCTGAGGTCACTGTGCTTGTGACTCCAGTTACTTGTGCAATGCTTCGTGCTTTCCCTGTGAAGCTGCCGGTGTCTGCATCTAATAATTTGTGCTACCTTCTTTGGATTAGATGCTCTATTTTATGAAGGTATCCAACTTTCAGTCAGTGGCAGATGTATTTTCTTCTGTAATTTCTAAGTAAGTTTTGTTTTGAAACTGTTCTTAATGCAAGCTTATCTGTAGTTGGAAAAAAAATCTCGCTACTTCAGTCTTGTTAGCATTTGATTAACTGATCATGCTTTTCTGAGGTAGTGCTGCTTGGTAGTAACTGCCTTGTTGCCAGTACTCACTGTTGGGAGTCCCTTTTTAGTATCTCACCTACACTAGATGCTCTGTTTGCAAAACATAAAGATGGGGAGGTTTTCTTGTACAGTCAGGTTTTCTTTGTGGTTTTCGCATGCTTAGCAGACCTTTTGCCATCTTTCTGAATTTTCTCCAAAAAGCCATGGTTTTGTTGATGTCCACCTTGTTCATTTTGACATTAGTAACTGTATTTAGAGATGAGTTTCATCTCTTAGCGTTGCTTAGTATGATAAATGACATTGAGGTGGGTGATTCTGGAGAGAGACTGACAGTTTCTTAGACATTCTTCTAAAGAACAGCATAATTTTCTACTTAAGAAGAATAGCTTTGGTTTCTCATTTTCAGATTGTTGAGAATGTGGCATTAAGGTCCAGGGTAAAGCTTTTCTTTGAGATTGGGTTTCTTTTAACTATAGTCATGTGGTCTATCATAAAGCAAAACATTTATTTTAGTTTATCCAATTTAATCTATAAAACTCGGCAAAAATGAGATGTACTACTACTTTATCACTAATGTTTTTTCAAGGAAGATGCCAAACTTGGAAAGCAAAGGAAAAAGTGAGGCAAACCAGAATTAGCAATTGGAATAGCAAATTTTCAGAGGCTGTGATTGTAAGAACTTCCGAAAGCTCCTCAGATTCTTCTCTGGTCTGCATAAGGTACCATTAGACTTGAGGCCAGGAGTGCATCTAAAGAAATTTGATACTTTTTATGCCAGCCTCATCAGTGACATCATTAATTATTTTGCAATAATAATTCTACTGCTCCAATACTTGCCATTTTAAAACTAATAATTTTCATCCTGCTTTTACCATTCCCCTTAGACTTCTGTAAATCCCAGCCTTCTTCATTTTCAGTGCAGTGCCATTTAATGCTCTGGGTACTGAAGTTCGGGTTAGATGCAGTAAGAGAAAGTCCTTCATGTCGTATGGAAGCTATGTAGTTAAAACTTCCTTTCACTTTTAACTCCTTCCATTTATTGCCACTCTTTTTTTTGCAGCCCCCTCCCCCAGCCCTCACCTGAAACTTATTCTAATATTTGGCAAATCACTGGTATTGTCTTAATAGACTAATAGTTATGAGGTTCTTTTTTTCTTATTTTTAAATACAGGTGCTGTATTTGCCACTTGCCAATTATACAATACCAATTTTAAATTGTTTGAAAAATCTGAGCATCAAACCTGCAACTTAAGATGTTGCTTTTCCTTCAAAGTTCTGAACTGGAGGTCCTCATCCCGTTCTTGTTGATAATTGGGTTGTAGAATACTTGGGATTAGGAACAGCCTACTTGGATTTCTAGGTGATTTGTTTTGCGAAATGGAAGATTTCATCATCTCTACAGTCCAAATAGCTGCAGAAAGAAACAGTAGTAAAAAAAGATTGTCTTGCTATTTCACTGAAGTCATTTTTTATGATACTTTGGGATGCAGGCAGACATCAAGTAAAGATGCATTTTAGAAGAAATAGCAACAAAAAGCACAGTATTTGACAAAAATATGTATACGTTTCCAAAAGAAATTTATTCTATGAAACTCATGCTTTCCAATAGCTCAAGTATTTCAAGCTACTAATAGCAGAGAAAATTCAGAACTGTTAATTTTAGTATAAATTAAGGAAAAAAGGTGTCACTTTTTAAGGATAGGCCTGGGGAGTGGTGAATGAGTTCTTAGTGTGCAAAACGGGCTGGTGCTGCTTCAAAAGGCAGTCTGTCTCTGGCTATGCAGCAAGGAGGTCTCCGATGGCAAGAAGTTTCTGTAGGAATGCAAACATTTTCTGAAATAAAGTTCCGCTTAAAAAGCAAAGCACGGTGATTAACATATTTGGCTCTGCCTGGTGTAAAATACACCACAATTACTGGATTCACTGCAGAGTGTGAGGGGTGTTACATAACAGGCTTGAGATACGGCTTGCATAAAGTGGTACTGTGTCTAACGTGCACGGCGTTGCAGGTTTTGCTTCAGCTGGTTTGATAGACTCATGCTGACTGTGCAGCCACAGGGCTATGAGGTTACTGTTAGATCCCAAATTTGACTTGGATAGCATTTGTTATCCGAGAGACGTGCTTGGCACGGTCATTTTCTTGTTTGGCGTAAACCAATACTGTCCAAATCGGCTCATATCTGGAAGTGTTCAGCTGCCTGATAGTTGTCGTGAGTCTTACTGGATAAAGTGGAAAAAAGCAGTGCTGCATGTGGGGGAGATGATAGTGTGGTACTTTATGTTCCTGCTCTTAATGTGTAAGAAAAAACTTGTTGATGAAGACTTCAGTGGAAGAGTTTGATCTGATGTTACTATTACATCAGTTTAGTAGCTAGCTACTTGTCGTGGTTTAACCCCAGCCGGCAACTAAGCCCCACCCAGCCGCTCGCTCACTCCCCCCCGATGGGATGGGGGGGAGAATCAGAAGAGTAAAAGGGAGAAAACTCGTGGGTTGAGATAAAGACAGTTTAATAGGTAAAGCAAAAGCCACGCAAGCAAAGCAAAGCAAGGAATTCATTCACTCCTTCCCATGGGCAGGCAGGTGTTCAGCCCTCCCCAGGAAAGCAGGGCTCCATCACGCCTAACGGTTACTTGGGAAGACAAACGCCATCACTCTGAATGTCCCCCCCTTCCTTCTTCTTCCCCCAGTTTATATACTGGGCATGACGCCATATGGTGTGGCATAGCCCTTTGGCCAGTCTGGGT
This sequence comes from Nipponia nippon, assembly GCF_047370975.1. Taxonomy (NCBI): domain Eukaryota; kingdom Metazoa; phylum Chordata; class Aves; order Pelecaniformes; family Threskiornithidae; genus Nipponia; species Nipponia nippon. The sequence goes on along the minus strand of NW_028262333.1, from coordinate 6,809,026 downwards.
CAGCTGTCCTGGCTGTGCCCCCTCCCAGCTTCTTGTGCACCGGGCAGAGCAGGGGAAGCTGAAAAGTCCTTGACTGGTGTAAGCACTGCTCAGCAGCAACTGAAGCATCAGTGTGTTATCACCATTATTCTCATCCTAAATCCAAAACACAGCACTCTACCAGCTCCTAGGAAGAAAATTAACTCAATCCCAGCTGAAACCAGGACACTACTATTAAAAAAAAAAAATTAAAAAATTGCCCTTCCTCTCTCTTGTGCATGATGCTTCGTTGGACCCTTAAGCAAACGGCACGGAGGAAGATTGCAGGAAATTTAACCATTCCTCGGGTGTGCTTAGTTTCTAGGCCGCACGTTCCCTAAATGCACACACCGTGGAGTCGGCTGGGTGGCTTGTTCGAGGGGAAACAGTGGGACTGCGTAGTGACAGTGGTGAGGTGATGTCCTGGCGCTTTCAGTAACAGCAAGCTGCTAGAGTGTGGTTTGATCTTCATCTAAGCTGGTCTCAGGGTTTTTACCCATGTGAATTTCTAAAATATGTTCACTACATACATTGACTACAAAGAACCTCCAGCATTTTCTCAAAGTGCTGTTTTGAAAGTAACATCGTAAAGATACTTTGTGTACAGAATAATAAATGCACATATTTGTTACCTGCTATGTATCAGGAGAATAAAGCACTATGCTACTTGAAGACTCTTTAAATGTTGAATTTTGGACAACTACTTTTCTTGGACTAATGATCCAGTTTGCATGGTGGCTAAATCTCACGGGGAGGGGGCAGAAGTGTTGAGGCCACCCTCAGTCTGCCTTTGGCATTTGGATTGTATTGAGTGGAGTCTTTGGAGTTCCAGGCTCGATGTAAATCTGCTTGTACTTCACCTTGTGTTGTAAACGAAATTGTACATCAGTTTTGAGTAGTGTCTTGTTACAAGGATGAGGTAGCATGGATTGAGGCCAAACTAGATTGCTCCCACATTCATACCTGTGATAACGGAGGTTGTGGACTGTCTCTGTGTCACAGAGGCACCGACAGGGCTGATTGTACAGGGCTCTGAGTGTTGCTCACGTTTGTTACGACAGGAATGTGACAGTTCCAGTGTGCTCTAAAATGACTGTGAACTGACATTGGTACGGAATGGGGTAGGGTCCTTCCGAAGATAAGGCTTCTTCCCTTGCATTTTGTGGTTTATGTGTAGTTTCCAGCACTGATGCTGAGCTGTGATATTCACAGTACTTGACATTTTCCTCCGTATATGTGGCCAGCGTTAGGGTTGGTAGTGATGCTCAAGCTGGAAATGCTATAATACTGAAACAAACGGGATACTGACGGAGCGCTGTGGTGGATTCTGTTTGTTTCGGCACTTTGTCATTCTTTCTTTCCTACCTACTTAACCCAACTTGTCTAAATACATACCTTTTTGAGCCACGTAAGGAGGTAGTGGAAGACCAGTTTTCTCTGAAGTGGTTTTCTCTACTATTTTTGCTGAAATACATGTTGTGGGCTTTTTTTGGCTCCCTTCCCCCACCTTGTTTTAGAGAGCTTATTAAACCAGGTCCTGCCTGGAACTGTCTGGGGTTTTAGGATAACTACAGAATTTAACTATGGCATTCTTGTTTTGCAGTTGCTCCTAATTCCCCCTATAATTCTGTTACTTATTAATCTCAAAATTTCTTTTTCCTCCTTTGTTAAACTAAAGTAAAAACAAACAAACAAAACCTCGAAAAACAAACAAACAGAAAGGGAAACTTATCATCCTTGTAGTGTCAAATGAACAAACAAACTCATATTTTTCAGATACACTGTATTTGGGTACTTAAAGATCTAAATTTTACTGTGGAGTTTGCCATACAGTACTGTGGTGTCAGACCATTGTTTAGACTTTAAATGTAATAATCATAATGCCAGCCAAGAGAGATTTAAATTCTAGGAAGCTATTTTGATTCAGTAGTTGTTTGAAGTGGCTGTACAACTAATTCTTTTTGTATTGGCCCCAACAACTTATTGTATAAAGAGTGTTCCAGAAAGGTGTCCAACGTTGATTTGATTCTCTGTGTCATATGGTGTTCTGTCACTTTTTACTTATTCATATGAGTGATCACCTTTGAATAATAATGACAGGTTCCCCCCATCTCTTTTTTGTCATTCCATCCTGTTGCATCAAACCATCGTTAATTCTGCCAGTGCCATTCCTGACATGTTTCTCTTTTTTTCAGTCTCCACCATATAGAGGTCTTTACAGTGTCCCCTCATAGTCTCTTCATTGCTTCTGTTCTTGTAATCTGTCATTCAAGAAAATTTTCTTACCCAAGTGTTTCTAGTTGAATCTTAATCGCAATATTGTGTCATCTCTATAGTGGACAGATCAAATAGGATTATTTATTCTCTTTTTGGCAGGCCTTTCACGAAGAACATGTTATTAATTCCCCTTTCAGTCTTCTTTTTTCTCAATAAAGCAGCCTAATTTAACCACTCCGAAGTTTGCATTTTCTAGACCTTTGATTGTTCTTGTTTGCTTTCTTCACTGTCTCCTCTTCTGACCCAAACTGGTCATAAATATTTTAGCAGAGGACTTACTGAGGCTGAGTAGAGAGACAGTCACTTCAGGTGTGTTGTGCACTATAAACCTGTTCAGGTACGTGTCTGTCCTTTTTTGAAACAGCATGAGATAGCTGAACGTATACCACCTTACAATCCATTATAATCTGCTCACTTTTTTTTTTTTCCTCCTATAAAACTGATCCCTGTCCTGTCACTGGTAGTTTCTGCCTTTGTTTAGCACCTTGTGCTTATTTTTGTGGTTGTGTCTTCAAGTGTGCTTGCAGAGCTCTTCAGCATGTGATCTTTCTGCTGAACTTTGCAATCCTGGTCTCAGCTACAACGTTCAGTGACTTGTTCTCAAACGCTTTCATTTTTGGAACTGGAACAGATCCCTGTGAAGACCCTCAATCAAATGCTTCCATTTTATCAGAGAATAGTTGTTTTTTGTGCTCAGCACATAGGCTATCTTTTCCTGGTGTGAAATGCTGTACCAAAGTGTTCCAGAGCCTAGCTTCAAGGTGTGAGACCTATATTTCTCTACTTGGAAGACCTGGTAATCTTTCTGCAAGTGGAGAATGACAGGGCCTTTAAGTATCTAATCTGTATCTACCAGTGAATGTTTTAAAGTAATTCTTATATGGGGAAGTTCCTGCTCTTTCTTTGTAGCAATGGATTAACAAAGCTTTTTCATATTTTTTTTGAAAGCTTCAATAGTAAACTGAGGCAAAATTGTTATTTGTGTTACATGCAACTGAAGATTATAAAAACTGTATTTCACAAAGAAAGCTGTTCATTTAAAAAACAAAGTGAATCGCTCGCATCTGTTGAATACTCCAAATGCGTTACTTCTGAGGATGCAATGCTTTGTTCTGACCGCATGTCCAACATCTTAAAACAAAGAAGGAGGCTACTAATTTCTGACTGGCAGTGCTAAACGTGTGTTTTGTGATGCCATCAGCCTACCCAAAAACGTGAGGTAGGGCTGTGCTGTTGTCCTTGGTGTTCCCTTTGGAACTTTTTAAATAAGGTGCTAGCTTTGTCATTGTTACTGTGTTTCTGGGTCATCAGTGCATCAAAACGAAGTGACGTTGGATCAAATACCAAGGTCTGTTGAAGCTCACATGAAATACTCCTTTTCAGTGTTTGAGATCCATCAGGTTCATGGTTTTTGTGTGTTTAACTCGTACTCTTGTATGTATTTAGTACGGCGTGACACTAATATTTTACAGAAGTAAAAAATAAAAGTTTGATTAGTCAACAAAATAATAATTTTATCAAATCAGATTTGAGATAGACCTGTCATTTTTGTAGTTTTGTTTTAATTTTCATGCTCTCCTCTCTGTTTTGGCCAGAACTGCACTGAGGCTAGTAATCAGATTCATTTCTTGTCCTTTTTTACACCTGGCTCCTCAACTGCTGAAATTGTTGAAAGAAAGGTTTTTAAAAAAGTCTAAAGTACATGAAGGCAGGTATTTTGTTAAGCTCCTGCAAAAAAAAGTTACTGTTACCTGGAACCCATTGATTCATAAACATGTTCATCTTTATTAGAAATTGTTAAGTACTGTTGTAGATTACTGTGCACTTTAAGTGTTGACTCACGTGATACCAATGCTCATCTTCAATTGCAAAACAGAAACACTTCTGATAAATATTTATGGCCATTTATTAGCAGTTCGCTACCCCATAAGGTAATGGCTTTAGTAGAGTTATGATTTCTCTAGTTCCTGCTGTTTTAATACTGTTTCTGCCCTAGATCCTGTCAAAAGCGTTTCTGATTGTTTTGCTTAATTATCATTATGCGTTATAAGCATAGGAAGGTGCCAAGGAAATACAAAAACTATGTATATTTTCTAATTTTAGTAATATATTTAGTGTGTTCACTAAACATATAGTGTCTTAATCAGTATCAGCCTTTAAGCATACTTTTTCTGTCTAATAACTGTGATTTCTTGGTTATATGATGAAATCGACTTTTTGTCTGGCTCGATACAAATTATTTCAGAGGAGGATTTTTCTCCTTTTTTTTTTCCCCTATTTTTCCTGGCTTTGGGAATAAGCTGCAGTAAAACACCTAGTGTGTGTATATATATACTTCAGATCAGATTTTTTTGCTTTTGCTTGTAAGAAATAGTTTGAAGCATGATTACTGGATCAGAAGCTAAAAGTTTTCTAAGCATCGGTGTGTACGTTGTCTTTGTCCCACATAATGGATTCCAAAATAATACTTTGATTGCATTAGAAAGCTATTAGAAAACTGCTGTAGTTTAATTTTTTTAATCTCATTTAATGGTGGTACTAGCTGCACAAGATCTCAGATGTGTCTCCCAAGTTGAAATCTCAGTATCTACCTTCCTTTCTTTCCTCTCCCACATGTTGACAATGTAGTTCTTTCTACATCATGAGTAAGAGGTCATGGACCAACTTGTTACCCAGTTTTACTTGGTAGTCTGCAACAGATTCCTACCAGTGCCTCCTTTCTGGGCATAAGTACTATTATTCCAATTTACAGATGGGGAAACTCAGCCAGTGAGACTAAATGGCTTGACCAAGGTCATGCAGGAAGCCTCTGATGAAGCAGGGAATTGAACCTGGGTCTCTGGCTACTCTCTAGCAACTGATGGACCATCCTTCCTTTCAAAACTAGGTAAAATTTAAGACCATTTTAAGGGATATTTTTGAACTTGGATTTTTTGCCATCTTCTGCTTTTTATAATATATAAAACCCTAAAATGTAAAGATTTTATGTTTTTCATAGATGGCATCTACATTAGACCTTTGTGCAAATTCTAATGCAATAAGCTGTAGTATTTTTTCTATTCTAAATCATGTTTAGAGCTTGTATGACACGTGATGAAAAAGACCAGTATATCTGTCTTAGCTATACTATGGTCTTCCTATTGTTGCTGCTTTTATAGTGGAACTGATGTTGGAAAGCTTCAGGGGAAATTCCACTTGAACCAGACCATAGTCCTCTGTAATGTATTAAGGCCTGAATGTTAGGGTAGTAGCTAGACAAGAACGTGTCTTCTGGAAAAAAATGCTTCGGTCTGTCTGTGTCTATCGAATAAAGCAGAGCAATGGCTCTGCTTTCTAGTGTCACTTTTTATTGGGACAGGCAAAAAAAGGGGGGGGAATTACAGGTGTGTATGTACCCTCTGGTTTTTTGTATTGGAAAAAAACCTGGGTTTGTAGATTTAAAAAAAACCCAAACCACCAAAACATAAAAATCTTTATTGTTTGCAATTAAATATTGCTTAGGGAAGGTGTTTTTCCCTGTAGGAGAACTTGGGAAATCCTGCAGGTGCATTTTTGTCTAAGCAGCATAATTTTTTTTTTGTGATACAAACATATCTGCACTAATTGCATATCTAGTTGCTGTCATCAATATCACTGTTCAAAAGCATTGGTATTAAGAAAGCACCACTGCTTTTCTGATCAATGGCTTGTCTAAACTGATTGTGAGCAGACTTAGGAGGGTGAACAGAAGATGTGGTTGGTAGATGTGAACCTATGAATTGTAGGGCCATTGATACATTTTAGAGGTAATTTATTCTGAAAAGCCAGGGCTTTAGCGTACAGACATTTCCCTCTTGACTCAGAACTACACAATTTTCAAATTAAGATGAGAAAAAACCCAGGAAATTCTCAGTTATAATGCAGCTGCTTTGCTTAAGGCTTCTGGGTTTTTCAACAAAGGTAGAATGTTTCTGTTTGCCTCTTTAAATATCAAAGGGAAATATGTTTATTCACTCTGAAGTCTGTCTCATCTGTCCTTACTTTCCTTGCGTTAGGCATCTCTTTCAGGATTCCCTTAGTGTTTTTCTCCTAGAATCTAAGCATATTGGGCATCAGTTCATGAATATGCTGTAGTTATTTTCTGTAGTGATACCAAGTGGTATATGCACAAACACTCCGTGTGCTGTGCACGTCAGCTTCTGTTTCTTGCACACGCAGTACACAAAGTGATTTCTATTCCACGTTCTAGAAACAGAAACTGAGAACATAGCTGTTTATATTGAGGCTTTCATCCTTTTTGTTGCTGTGTGATCTGTTGGAAACTACTGACAATACTGACAATGTCATGTGTGGTGTTGCATGGTCCTGGAACAGCTGCCCTGCATATCTGTGTGTAGGAAAATGCTCTGTTGGGTATCAACTGAGAATTAGTAACACCTTTTTTTAATGGTTGTAAGTCAAGATTTGGCAGGACTCTATTGCTTATGCTGATTATACAAAGATGGAAGAAAATCGAATATTGAACGTAAAGCGTGTAAAACAAAACTTCCATGACTTCTCTGTTTTGCAGGGGAGAAAGATGATCTTAGTATGATAATGTTGTAAGTTTTTTTCTCTCCTTTTGAACCAGTTTGTTGGTCTGGGATTTTAGAAAGGAAAATGATAAGGTCTGTTTTCTGAGTTAAGTGATGGAATAGAATAGTTCAGTTGGAAGGGACCTAGTTAAAGCATGTTATTAAGGGCATTGTCCAAATGCTCTTAAACACTGACAGGCATGGGGCATCGACCACCTCTCTAGGAAGCCTGTTCCAGTGATTGACCACCCTCTTGGTAAAGGAATGCTTCCTAATGTCAAGTCTGAGCATCCCCTGATGCAGGTTTGAGCCATTCCCAGGCGTCCTGTCCCTGGATCCCAGGGAGAAGAGCTCAGCACCTCCCTCTCAACGTCCCCTTCTTGGGAAGCTGCAGAGAGCGATGAGGTTGCCCCTCAGCTTCCTTTTCTCCAAACTAGACAAACCCAGAGTCCTCAGCTGCTCCTCACAGGACATGCCTTCCAGCCCTTCACCAGCTTTGTTGCCCTCCCTTGGATGCATTCGAGGACCTTCACATCCTTCTCAGATGGTAGGGCCCAGAACCGCACACAGTACTCGAGGTGAGGCCGCGCCAACACTAAATACAGCGGGATAATCCCCGCTCTTGACCGGCTGGTTGTGCTGTGTTTGATGCCCCCCAGGATGCGGTTTGCCCTCTTGGCTGCCAGGGCACGCTGCTGGCTCCTGTTGAGCCTGCTGCCGACCAGCACCCCCGGATCCCATTCTGCAGGGCTGCCCTCCAGCCACCCCTCTCCTACTGTATACTTGTGTGAGGCATTACTCCTTCCCAGGGGCAGAATCCAGCATTTGTTCTTGTTACATTTCATGCCATTGATGATTGCCCAGTGCTCCAATCTATCTAGGTCCCTCTGCAAGGCCTCTCGTCCCTTGAGAGAGTCAGCAGCACCTGCCAGTTTGGTATCATCAGCAACTTGCTAATGATGCATTCAACTCCTGCATCCAGATAATTGATAAAAATACTGAACAGCACTGGCCCTAGGATTGAGCCCTGAGAAACTCCGCTGGTGACCAGTTGCCAGCCAGATGTAGCCCCATTCACTACAACCCTTTGAGCCCTGCTGTCCAGCCAGTTCTTCACCCAGCGCACCATGAACCCACTTATCTCCCAGTTGGACAACTTGTCCAGAAGGATGCTGTGAGGGACGTTATCTAAAGCCTTCCTAAAATCCAGAAAAACTACATCCACGGCCTTCCCTTCATTCACTAGGTGGGTGATCTGGTCGTAGAAGGAGATTAAATTAAAGAGGACTTTTCCTTTGTGAACCCACGTTGACTGTGCCTGATGATTGCGTTGTCCTTTAAATGTCTTTCAGTAGCACCCTGTGTGATTTTTGTAATTTTTCCAGATAGTGAGGTTAGACTAACAGGTCAGTAGTTCCCTTGGTCTTCCCTCATGCCCGTGTTGTAAATTGGAATAACGTTGTCTAGCTTTCAGTCAGTGGGGACCTCTCCAGACTCCCAAGACCTTTGGTAGATGATCGAGAGGGGTCCTGCTGTAACATCGGCTAGGACGTTACGGATGGCATTGCTACTGCTTTGTATATGATGGGTATGCAGTATCTGTCAGAATATTTAGTGAGCCTCTTAAACAAACGTGGAACACCCATCTTCAAGTTCATCACAGGCCATTTCTTGTAGTATTTTTCTTTTTCCCTTTTCTTTGTTTTTTTTTTTTTTGAACCAGGGAGTAACATGTTAAATTTGCAGCTAGAAGTACAGCTGTTCCACTTCATCAGTTTATAATGGTTCATAGAAATGTGAGGTGTCTTATAGGTTAAGACTGGAAGAAACTTTCTTGTAGTCTCACTTCACGTGTGTCACAAGGTAAATTGACTTGTTTAAGTCTTGTGTGAAGTAATAAATTAAAAATAAATCTAATAGGTATCCTTATATATTTGGGACAGAGTGGTAAACTGCACTTTATTGCTTGTTTGAATTTGTCTGGCTTTAGTGATCCTTGCCAGCTAGTTTAAGGGGACGTGCTAGTGAGAGGTCCTGTCTGTGTAGTTACTTATAAAATCTCCCCTTCTTTTCATCAAATTCTTAAATATCTTGCAAAAAGGCATGTATTCCAAAGTCAGCATTATTCTAATAGTTCTTTTTGACAACCTTTTTTCATATAACCTTTACGATAAGAGAATTGAAACAAGATGACGACCTCACTAATATTGTCCACATAAACAAATAATTCCATTTTGTTATTCTTATGTGCTAGTCCTCTCGTCATGTCACATTCAACTGCCAAAGTAGCACAAATATAATATTAAGAAGGGTACAGGCCCACTAAAACCAAAAAGGTGTTCAGTCCAATTTCCACTATATTACTGAAATTTGTTGAATTGAAGGAAGCATATCTTGAAAGGTCCAGTCATCTTTCTCAGCAGGGCAGCTTAAGCAGTTACGGAGTTCAAGAATTCATCAGGAGAGTTGCTTCATATTCTCTCCCTCTCCTCTTGGAGTTTGAGCTTTTGAGTCTGGGGGGAGGAGTGGGGAAGAGGAGTGTATGAGTGGTCTCTGATACCCCTTTTAATAAGGATTACTGGTAAAGCAGAGAGCTGGCTGTCTCCGGTTAGTGCTCTGTTACCCTCAATGATCTTGTAGTTATTACAAAACTCTGTTTTGACTGTCTAGCTTAAGGTGTTTCTTAACTGATTAAGAATTTCTTGCTGTTCATCTGACATATTTGATTATATTTGTGCAGTATGTAAGTTCTGTAGATGAAAGATTGGAATGTGACTGTGCTTTAACGTTTAATAGCCCTAGTTGTTAGGATGTGGAATGAGACTTGTAGCCCACGTTCCTGTTCTTAGCATTCTTGTCATGTAATTTCATATGGCTTTAACATTTGTCCTTTGTGGTAGAAAAAAGAGGATGATATCTCAGAACAGTGATTTAGAATTGTAGTGTGGTTTATATTGTCACACTTGTAAACAAGGTAATGAAAAATCTAGTGAGTAGATCTTTCTGGATAATCTCATGCCATCCAAAATATTTACATGTGGTTCAGGGAGTTTAATAAGGTACAAGGCAACACAAACCTTCTGATTTAGAGTGGATTTCACAAACACAAACTTTCCTGGCTGAAGGATTTAATTCTGTGAATGTCAGTTAACCATACTGATACAGGCCGTCTGCTGAAGTGCCAAGTAAGAGTGTCTAAATTCTCTAAAAAAATCCCAATGTGTAAGAGACTTGCATTGGATCATCAGTTGTATTTTGGGATGAACAGTTTTCACATCTTTAATTTTGTATGGGGAAATGCAGCATTTGGAGCCAGTGGTGTGTGTTTGGGATTAAATCATTTTTCATAGGTTTAGTAATTGCTGTGAATGAGAGTCCCGTTTCCTTTGTAATGTTTGATAGCTACGTAGATGTGATGTTCTCAGTGTTGTTATTACAATACTTAACCTGATTTTTCTGACTAAAGCTGCTGTCTCCTTATCCATAGCGATTGTAGGAATCTATTGTTTTTCTATTCAGTGTCTGAAAAGAGCTGAAATACCTTCTGAATTTTTATTTTTGGCAGATCTTTGTGGAATTCGATGGCTGTAACTGGAAGCAACATGCCTGGGTGAAAGTCCATGCTGAAGAAGTTATAGTGTTGTTGCTGGAAGGATCGTTGGTTTGGGCACCTCGAAATGATCCAGTGATGCTTCAGGGGACTCGAGTCTCGCTGGCACAGTGGCCTGCACTGGTGAGTATTTGGCCAAAACTCTCATATCCTCAGAGGTCTGCATCAACTCTGCTGTGAAACACAAGGCTTGGATATCGTACAGGGCGTCATTATGCAGGTACCAAAAATTGCTTGGGGATGGATTTTTTTAAAATGGTAAATAGGAGAGCAGTTAACTGGGAATTATAGTGCCTTTGGAAAGGCGTAGGAGAGGCAGTATGCTTCCAGTTCCTGCCCTGGAAACTGAAAGCTCACAGAAATGAGATGTTGTTTACCAGTGGGTCTCTGAAGAAATGTGATACATATCTGAAAAGATTACTTTTCCCTATTTTAGAACTTTGAGTGTGTTAGGCTTTTCTGAATTGTGCGAATAAGCCTTTTGGTCTTATTATGGACTCTCTAGGGCTCTGTATGGTAAAGGTTGCTACATCATTTTAACAGGTATTCCTGAAGGCACTTTGGGGAAGAGAATAGATTGTGGGCTGTGCCTGACCTATAAGTCATAAGTTGACCACTCCTAATCTAAAATAAAATTTTATTTCAGTGTTGTTTTCAGCATTAACTAACGTGACGTGCAAAATTTTCTCCTGTTTCTTGAAGTGGTTATCCATATTGCTGTTTACATGGCAGTTACATGTCATGACACTTGAGACCAAAGCCAATATGTTTTAGCTGGCATATCTGAGTATATGCATTCTGCAAACATGTTGATGAGTAGTATATAGTGAAGAGCATGCCTTGCATCCTTCTTTCTTCTCTTAGTGGCTTCTGCATTATATGCGAGAATCCTACCCTCATTTTCATGCTGTCTAATTTTTATTATTTTGCCCTTCTTTTGTTTCTTTTCTCTTCCTGCAGTCCTTGGACTGCTTGGGATCCTACTCTCTGCTTTTTAATACTACATTTTGTGCATAGGCACATTGGAATGTTTTTTCCAGTCAAGGACTTTGTGCCTTGGTAGAATTTGAATTTAGTGTTTTAAATTGACACTTGGGCTCAAAGCAAAAAGTTCGGCACTGCATCTGTCTCTGAGGGTTTCTTTATTGCAGTTGTCTTAAGGCAGAAGAAAACCAGGCCTGTACAGCAGAGCTTCTGTATATAGTGGGTTTTTCCATAGGTGGAGTTTTCCTTTCAATGTGTTTCCAACTTGTCTCCAAGAGTGAACTCCAGTTTAATTTCATCTGGGAAACTGTGCTTATGCAGGATCAGTTTCTTTCAGATGATTCCCAAGTATCTTGATATCGGAGTGATTTGGGGGTGCTACCATAGTCCACACACTGATTATGTAATGAGTTGTGTCAGAACCTGTTAGAAGATTGTTAGAAGCAAATATGGGTCTGCTAAGATTCCAGAGTATTTCCACTATTACTCAAAATATATCTGTAGACTTGCTGAAAAAATGTTTCCATACCATGTGCTCCATACCATGTATGTTCCATACATGAGCACTCAAGCTTTCACTAAGTACTAGAGGCCTACGCAAATAACTGCCTGGGAATATCGACTGGAGTTAGCCAAAGCACCAGAGTACATATGTGCAATGTGGACAATTCTGAGAAGCCAACTACTTAGCATTACAAAGTGAATGGTATTTTTTTGGGGGGGTGTTGGTGTTGGGTTTTGGGGTTTTTTTTGGGATATATCACTTACGAATGTGTATTCATCCTTCATTGTTTCTTTCTTATAGTCCTGGTCACTTATTTATTTTCTCAGTTTATGTAAAACTATTATATTCATACTGTTGTGTACGGGAGTATGGAGTGTGAACGAACTTGATGAGAGCTGTTAAGGGAAAAATGTCGTGAATACTTGTGTGTTACAATCATGTAAGTGTGAGCGTGAGCCAGATAATACGTTTCAAAGGCTCCAATGGTTGGCAACTTCCTCTGCCATCAGCAAGTTACGTTATAAGGTTGTCATTCTGATTCTGCTAGGTATTTTTAGTGGCTTGTCCTGCAGCTTGAATAACAATAGTACACCTGTTATGAACTTCAGTTTTGCACAAAACAGTAGTAAAAAATGCCCCCCTTTATTAATAGGCCTATAAATTACTTACACCTGACTTCTGTATGGGAATAAAAATGCTCCTTTCAGGAGGCTATACCTGAAATATGTAGCATAGTTTCAACCATTAACCAAAGCTTTTTTTTTAACCTGAGCATCAGAAGGTGCTTACCTATGAAAAAACAAATACCACAAAAAGTGTTTTCAGTTCTGCTTTAAGTTCTAATGGAATAAGTGGAGCCAATTTTCTGTAATTCCTTCTTGTTACATGCCACACTTGCAAGAACTGTTGGCTTAGACCTAATGAGTAATAATTTGCATTAAAACTCACGCAGTGGGTGGTGCAAGTTGAGAAACGAAACTTTTTATTCTTTGTGATATTTAATTAGCACGTGAAAACAACCATTGCTGGCCTGTATGTGTGCTCAGTCATTTTTATAACCTTTGTTTTTTGTTGTTCATCACAGACCTTCACTCCTCTAGTAGATAAGCTGGGTTTAGGCTCTGTGGTCCCAGTGGAGTTTCTTCTGGACAGACATTTACGTTTCCTGTCTGATGCCAGTGGATTACGTTTGTTTCAGGTATTTGAACTGTGTTCAGTTAAAGTGCAAATTTAACTTTGTGCTGTGATTGTCAGATTAATTTTTCTTTTACTGTTCCACTTCCATATTCTTGTCTTCCTCCTTTCACCACCCTGTCATGTATTTGCATTTTATCCCCCTGCTTTTCCAGGTGCTTACACTAACCTCCATCTGCATTCGAAAAGTCCTAGTTCTTCTCTATATTGGTCAGTTGGAGAGCTAGCTGTCAAGCATCGTGTAGCTGGTACTTGCAATGGAAGTTTTGCAACAGCTTTTGCATAGCTAGTCCTTTTGTTCCTCCTGGCATGTTCAGCAATGTTTTTCTTAGTTTTACTTTTTTTTGGTTTGTCAGTCTCTGAGAGCAGTCCAAGAAGAGCTCTCTCTTAAAAACTAATGATTCTATTACCTTAAAAGACTATACTTTTATGTTAAAACTGTTTGTTGTTGGCAGATGGGAACAGAGAGTCAAAATCAGATTCTGCAGGAACAGCCGTCACTAAGAGAATCTGTCAATGCATTGATCAGTGACCAGAAGCTTCAGGAGATATTTAGTAGAGGTGAGACTGTGTTTTTCTCTCTCAGAGCTGCTTTGTGGTGGAACAGTTAGACTATGCTGGGATTTGTGAAGGAGAATAGTATAGTGTCTGTTAATGTTTGATTTGGAAGGTCAATTTTCTGTATTGTTTTGCAAGTTCTTTACAAAGAAGCATTATTTTGTCACGGATACAGGTAAGCAGTTGCTGAGATACAACCAGAAATACCTACTGGGAATGACCACTGAAGATGTAGTTAAAGCAGGACGACGTATTCTTGATAATGTCCATGTATTTACAACTTCCCTTATTTTAACTTCTAGTTTTGAATTTTTAAAGTTTTGATCCTATTCTATGGATCTGTTCTATAATTCTGGAAATTAGAAGTGAAGTTACACTGTAGTTGTTGATCTTTAAAAAATTTCTTTTGTTATGTCAAATTCAAATTTTGGCATTTTGATAATTAATACATGAATTGTTTAAGTTGAAAATATGGTGTGGCCATGGCTGCTCAGCCTAGAGTTAATACCTTAACTGTTTGTGGGTTGTGTATTAGGGTTAATCCTGATTGCAGCTTTTGTTGTCAGATTCTAGTTCAAGTGCTAAAACGATTTTCTACCCAGAGTTTGGGTTCATGGGCCAGGTGGCCACCCTAGATGTAGGCCACTATTATATTTGAAGGACGATGTAATTCTTAATGGGGATTTGGTGCCTTTTCGTTAAATAAAATGTTTGTTGCTAAAAATGCTATGAGGACAATACTTCTTACAAGAGCAAGTAGCTTCAGAATTGTCCAGTTTGGAGCCTTCTTCTGAAGCCTCATTCTGGTTGTATCAGACACAGGCTGTTGGATCATGTGGATTTTGATGATCTAATACTAACGAAGTTTTTGTCGTCTGGACTTAGGGCAGGAGGAAAGCTCCGCATGCTGATGCGGAGAGTGAGGGCAGGGTCGGAGGAAACCTATCTGTAGATGATCTGTTACCCGTGTCAAAGAACTAAGACTGGTTGGTTTAGAGATGTTGGATATTCGTGCAATTCTATTACATTTTCCACAGTTACAGATATAGGTTTCTATTCTGAACTACATGCAGTTTATACTGGGATTTGATGCATCTGGACTGAGCCAGAATGCTGACTGTCCACTGGATTGATGCTTAGTAATTACTGACCTGTAGGTTAGAAAGCAAAAGAGGTTCGTTAGCAAGGAGCCCCCATCTAGCTTGATTTTACTGAGTTTATTTTGATCTTTTGCATTTTTTTTTAACTTGTAAACTGCATTAATTTTGTCTTTACAATAGTTTTGAGTTACAGCAATGAGGGCTTACTGACTTTTTACAATAGAATGCGTGGCTTATGCAGGATTTGCAGCAGAAGCCCTAGCGTTTTAATTTCTTTCCAGCTGAAAGATGACACTTCAAGCCCTAATTATCTGCACAGAACTCTTTATTGTATGACTCTTAATTAGTATGACACAAAGCCTGTTTGGTAAATGTACTCAAAGTCCTTCTTTTCCAGGTCCTTACAGTGTCCAGGGCCAAAGAGTTAAGGTTTACCAACCAGAGGATGAAAATAGCTGGCTCTCTGGTGTTGTGAGCCATCAAGACCCAATAACTCGTCTTATGGAGGTGTCTGTGACTGAGGTAAAAATATGAAGCACTGCTTTAGTGTTCCTAAAATACTATTCCTCAATATCTTGTGGAGAATGACAGCTTCACCAAAACTTGTACTTATGGTTCTTTGTTTTTTTGCTTTAAAAGATGAGTAATTATCCATGTTGCAATTTGCAGAATTTTTTTTTTTTCTGTTATGATGACTTCCCACAATAAATGATGATACACAGCCCACTTCTATAAAAGAAGCTATAAGAATTTCTTGGGAAATAAGTGCTATATGAAAAAATATTGGAACGGGCTTTCTGGATGGGGGAGCGTGCTGATGTACAGAAAGCTGCCTTCTGGGTCTGTTATGCTGTGGTCTTCCTATGCCTTCTCTCAGCTTCTGTCTGACAGGCTGTACAAGTGGTTTGAAACAAGTGTAGCCTAGAAGATGAAGTCTTAGTCTAAACATAACTGATTGATGTATTTTAGCTTAGGCTGTTTATTTTTGCCCTGTTCCTATCTGTAAACCTAGTAAGTGTTGTAAACAGCACAGAAAATCTGTGCCCTGCTAGAGTTTTCTGGTTTGTATTATATGCCTCTATGCGTCTGACAGGTAGTTCAGTCTTACCAGCAGCCTGCTCCTACAGGCTTCCTTTTTTTCAGGAGCAACTAGGAACAGGTCTGTGGTGCTGTGTGTAAATTACTGTAGCAGCAGCATTCTTCTCAGTTTTTTTGGGTCCCGTCCCATGGCCCCTGCCCCTGTAGCCTTTTCCATGTGCAGAATGAATGCACTGAACGTGCCCAGTAAGTCCTGTGTACACACGCAGTAATCCTGCGCTCTTGACTACTAGATCTATTGCTGGTGCACAGGAAAAAAGTATATTATGTATGGTAAATAAGTATAGTACTTTGGAGAGGCATTGAAATTCTGGAGTATGTGCTTTCAGCAGATGCATGCCAGGAAGCACCCAACTCTGTGTATCTACTGTGAAATAAAAAGGTAACCTCCAAGGACAGTGGCAGAGATTGGGTATTCGTTGCTCCTGTTGGGGAGACGCTGATGAGGATAGTTAGCAGGAATAGACTACTGGAAGGAAGCATATCACTTCTACATCTAACAGAGTGAATGTGCAGAAGGCTAGAACAGTACTAAAGCAAATTTAAGAGCTGTATTTAATGCAATGAATGCCTCTAGAGATGCTCAGTAGAACAAATGCACAAGGAAACAGCGGTAGGAATCAAATATGAAAGTTTCTGAAATAGAGGAGGAGCAAAAGGATAAAAGGTAAACTGGAAGGCTGTAATATTACTAAAGAAGCAGGACAGAAAGAAAAGGCAAATGGGAGAGGGGCTGCAGAGTAACCCTGTGTTTAAGGTCTCTTGTGTTGATACTATATACTCTGAATTAAAAACTAACCTCCTCTCTTCTTCCTCCTACCTCCTCAATATCAATCTGCATAAAAATCAGAGTGGTGAAATAAAGTCGGTGGATCCTCGACTGATTCATGTGGTGATGGATAACACTTCTCCAAGCGAGGTACTACAAGAATTCAGGTCTTGTATATATAGTATGAAACTTCATAAAGATTTAGATATAAAACATCTAAAACATGGAAACAACTGAAAACTGATGCTGTGTTCACTGTGGGCTTTTGATTATGTAATTGGAAGAGGAAAATTTTCTTTACCACTTCGAGAGATGGTCATAGCTTTCTTTAAACAATCTGTTTTCTTTTTGTTCAGGCCTGTTTTTCTAAGTTCAGCATGGATCTTGGGGCGGGGGGTTCAATAAACATGGTGGTTGTGCTCCATTTTAAAAGGTAGTGCTCTGATAAAGAATGTCTCTGTGCTCACTGCCTTTTTCTAACGGGATCACTCTGCTCCTTCACAGACCTTTTTAGGCATTTCTAAAAATTACTATCTGGCTTCTCTGAAGCAGGCTTTTATGCTTGTGGCATTTCTTTGCTTCAGCTGAGAGGTTCCATGATAACATTTGAACCTGTGTTTTTACCTTCTGTAAAGGGCAAGCTATCTTCTGTAGTTAAATATTGCAGGCTTTGGGTAGTGAACAGAAAGTGTGCCCTTCAGAAGAACTGTGGGAATTAGACTTGTAGCAAAAATTAGTGTGCAAATAGTTTTCACACATTAGCAAGAACTGTGTTGGAGTATGGCCATGCTGCATGTTTCCCAGAATCTGCCATGATGTGGTATGTGCTACAGCAAAGTAGCTCAGCTGAAGGTCTTATTGTGACGATCCTACCCTAGTACAAAAAAGACAAGACTGCACTTATGCTTGTGTTCTGTGTTCACATACTATCTTTCCTTCGATGTCTCAATTTGTGGTTAAAAGAACTGTTCCTAAGCTTAAGAGCAGTGTAATATATTCTTCGTTCTAACAGGAGAATGTTATTTGAACAGGTATTCCTGATTGTTCTGTTTAGTGATTGCATGGTTTTGTTTATTATAGGGAGGGGGCCTAAAAGCAGCTAAATCATCTAAAGGGAAAAAGAAGAAAGAAAGTCTGGAGGGAAAGGATGGACGGAGGAGGAAAAACGCTTCAGATTCTGGGTGTGATCCTGCAACAAAGAAGCTAAAGGAGAGGGGTGAGGTGGATAGCAATGGTAGCGATGGAGGTGAGGCAAGCAGAGGTCCTTGGAAAGGAGGCTCCAATAGCGAAACAGGACTGGATCCAAGGGCCAAACAGTTGCCTTCATTCATTCCTCAGATTAATCGCAATATTCGTTTTGCCACTTACACCAAAGAGAATGGCCGAACACTAGTAGTCCAAGATGAGCCAGTTGGTGGTGACACACCATTGCCCTTCACTCCATTTCCCTCTGTGGCTGGGCAAACGTTACTAGTGGGATCTGGATGTAAAGAGGCAGGAAAATCACTGGAACAGGTTGGCCAAGGCGCAGTGACTTCTGCAACTGCAGTTACTACAACTGCTTTGACACCGACAACTGTGAGAATCTCTGATACCAGTTTGCCGGCTGTTACGGGACAGGAGAAACTGAAAACAGGCCGATCACAAGCCCAGGGAGAGGTGAGTAGCTCATGATCCAGCATATTCAAGACATACATATTTGCAACGGATGTTCTGCAACATATTCCTGTTATAAAGTGTGCCCATGGAATTGAGAAAACTACTTTTTCTCTGATGAATCCCTCCCAAAGGAAACCTTTCTATTGTCTAAGAAAGACCTCAAAAGCAAAGGAAGATATTTGGTGGAGGAGTTGTAAGAGACAACTTTTTAGCACTCTTATCTGTATTCAGCCTTAATCTGAGAAATGCAGCCTTAAAGTCGCTTTAAGCACTGCACTTAATATCATTAATTTTGTTGTGTCGTGTGGAAGATAACCTACTTAATATCTCTTGCCTGTATATAAACAAATACGCATGAGTGTGCACTGAGTTGAACATTTAAGTTACTTTAAAAAAAAAAAGCCTCAAAACCAGAAAAACAATAAGGCTTCATTTAAAAGACCTTTTATAGATGCCTAGCTTGTCTTTTACAGCTATGATATCTCCGTAGTAGAAAAATGAGCCAGTTGCATCATATATTATCTAGGGCTGAATACAAGGAAATAATTAAAACATTTAAGATGGGTACCTTTTTAGAATAAATTTTAATAAAGAGCTCAGTCTGGAAGCAGCTCGAAGACCTTTTAGTTGTTTCTTTGTTTGCAAGGGGAAAAGTGGAAGAGTAGAAGGGAAACCCTGTTAAAAACAAAATAGAAGACTTTTTAGGTAATCAAATGAAGGCTTATAAAAACAAAACCCCACCTCAATAAGTAGAGCAAAAATTAAGAAACCTGTAGTCTACTGTATAAAAAAGTGAAGAAAATGGGAGATACATTAGAGAGTCCAAGGTGATTGCCAGGAGGTTAAATGGATTACTTTTATCTGTGTCTTCTGTATTAGCTAATGGAACGGGGTGGGGAAAGGCAAGATGTTTACCCTGGGATAAAGATTCCTAGATGGTAGGGTGTAAAGGAGAAATGGAGTTGTAGGAGACAGGAGTGTTACGTAATGAAATTGTTGTATAACAATATAACCTGCTCTCTCTTCCACCCCACCCCTGCCAAAAAAAAAAAAAAAAAAAAAGGAGGGGAAGAAAAAAGTTCAGAGTTGGTAGCAGCTACAAATTGTGTAGGTGAACAGCCAAAATTGTATCTACCGTCAGTGGCATTAAGGAATAACTTCTAATTGTGCTGGGAAGTTTTGGTACCACATCTCCTTCCCTCCCTCTCCCCAACCCCAAATCACTTGTTTTAAATCATTATTAATAATCTGGCTTCAGAATTTGCAGGTAGACCCCTAGTCCATTTCAAACTGTATTTTCCATCAGGGAGGGAACCTTACATAAATTAGTAAGTGTTGTAGATAGTTCACATGTGTTGTTGCTTCAGGCTGTCCACTTTATCATAGAGCGATTTGGTCCTTGAGATTACTTAATAAGCTTGGTTCGCATTCATATTCATATGCTTTTTAAAACTGTTAGAACGCAGTTTGTGAAAATTACTTTGGCTCTGAAAAAAAAATATCTGAAATTCTAATATCTGGAAGAACTGTCATGGGGGACATTAATATGTTATTAAAGTTATTACAGCTGGAGGTTGATAACGTGGAACAAGCTAAACATTAATTTGCAGTGTAGTAGGTGTGCAGTGACACTAACGACCAGTAAGATGTGTTGCGCAGAGGCTGTGGTTTTATTTAACATGGCCTTGGAATAAAAGTGTATTAATCATGAGTATTCCTCATGAGAAGGTTTCTAAGTTGAAACTCAAAGAAAAGGAGTAGAACTGATGAGTTTGTCGCAGAATATAATCAGTTACAGTAGGACTGTTAGAATTGGAAAATCCGAATAAGTATAAATTGAGAAGAGAGTAAGTGAATATTCCGTATCACAGTTATGGGTCTAGTAGAAATCTGCAAGTTAGAAAACTTCCCAGTATTTGAAGATCATCAAAATTAAGCCCTTTGTGCTTAACCTCTATTGAGTAATTCCCTTGAAGGCACCACTTCACAGGCATCCACCTGCCTGTCAGCAGACGTGGCTTGCTGTGACCAAGAACGGTTTGTTCACTAATTGCTAGAGGGCTTTCTTTGTTTAATTAACTTTGCAAACTGAGTTAATTATTTCAAGAGTGCTGGTTAAGTAGGAGAAGCTTGTCAGGATGATCTTGGGGGAGGGTGAAAGGCGGGAGATTATTGCAAGGCAGTTTCAATTAAGGTTCTCTTCTTGCTGATTTGCATTGAAACAATCAGCAGTTTAAATAACTTGCTTTTCCGTGGATTAGTTCACCTTATCTTGCGTCTCACTTTTGTTCTGAAGCCTGATAAGACATTAAGTGTTCATTTCCTCCGTGTGTCTTCAGTATGTAACAGACACTGTTAGCTCATTAGTTTCATTAGCTTCTAGGTAGGAAAAATTAGTCTAGCAGAATCTTTAAAGAACTTTCTTCATTGTAAATAATTCTGCTGGAAGTTTCTATTACAGGTGGATAAGTAGAATGCTAATTGTACAGTTAGATGAACCAAAGTATTGCTGAATCAAACAAGAATCCTTTAATAGGCTAATGCTTTTTAATTTTGTTTCAGAGTTCCCGAAATTCACTTTTGGCTTCTTCTGGATTTGGAGTCTCTCTCCCAAGTGCTTCCCAGTCCTTGGTATTTGGGGGTGGAAGGAGCCAATCAAATGGAGTGGTGACTCCAGAAAGCAAGCCTTCTGGATTTCCTTTTGGCTGTAGTACTGGACAAGAGGCTCAGAAAGATTCTGACCTGTCCAAGAACTTGTTTTTTCAATGCATGTCCCAAAATCTACCTTCCAGTAACTACTTCACAGTCATTTCGGAGAGCTTGAATGAAGATGCCTCTAGTCGGGACTCATTCAAGCAGTGTACAGAGAGTGTGGGTGCTGGGATCTGTAAAGGTAAAATGCTTTCAGCGGACACTAAACCAGGAGCCCAGTCTGGCAGTTCTGTGGAGCGGAAGCTGCCTGTGGAATCTATGCCTACCCTCACTCCAGCCTTTTCACGAAGTCTGTTGAATACTCGCCCCCCAGATAGTCATGAAAACCTATTTTTACAGCCCCCAAAGCTATCAAGAGAGGAACCCTCAAACCCTTTCCTGGCATTTGCTGAGAAAGCAGAACTTAGTCCTTTCAGTGGCTTTGCATCTTCATCTCAGACAGGGGTTTCTACTCCCTCTACACCTGTGGGTCATAAGGCCACTTCTGGCTGGCCGGAATCACTCACCTCTACAGACTCTTCTCTAGCTAAGAAGAAAACCTTGTTTATAACAACTGACTCCTCAAAGATGATCTCCAGTACTCCTGGTTCAACAGTTGCTGCTGGTGTTCAGAGCCCTTCCACTGTAGGGAATGGCCGTTCCAGCTCACCGACCAGCAACCTGACACAGCCTATTGAGATGCCCACGCTCTCCTCCAGCCCAACAGAAGAAAAACCAGCTGTTGGGCCTGGCCAGCAGGACAATCCTCTTCTGAAAACTTTTTCTAATGTGTTTGGAAGGCATCCACCTGGCTTTTTCTCTTCACAGGCAGAGTTTCCACAGGAGAACAAAGCCCCTTTTGAAGCTGTGAAAAGGTTCTCTCTAGATGAGCGGAGCTTGACATCCAAACAGGACTCGGACTCCAGTACCAATAGTGACCTGTCAGATTTGAGTGACTCTGAAGACCAGTTGCAGGCCAAGGCTTGTATGAAGGGAATCCCAGACCACTTGATGGCAAAGTTAGGCCCCAATGCAGAGCGCAATGCTGAATTGCTGCTGGGGAAAGGAAAAGGGAAGCAAGCCCCAAAGGGCCGGCCTCGCACAGCTCCCCTAAAAGGTGATGACTTGAATGCAGGGTGTCTTGGAAGCACAAGGATGTGGGATACTGGGATATCTCCTCTAACCACAGGTGTAAACCTCATTTATGCTCAGTAGGCAGCACACAGGATATTTACAAGAAGCATTAAGCTTTAGCCTTGTATGTGAATTAACGTGTTCAGTTTGAGAAACGTTTAAGCAGATATTTGTCAGGACAAGAGTGTGGTATGCTGCAGACTTGAACAGTCGTACTGGTTTTACGTGGGTTTGCTGTTGCGGTTAACTAATGGATTTTTACTTCTACTTTGCCTCACTCAGTTGGCCAATCTGTGCTGAAAGATATGAGTAAGGTGAGGAAGCTGAAGCAGTCAGGTGAGCCTTTTCTCCAGGATGGCTCTTGCATCAATGTAGCTCCACATCTGCACAAGTGCCGGGAGTGCCGTCTGGAGCGGTACCGCAAATTTAAGGAGCAAGAGCAGGATGACTCAACTGTGGCGTGTCGCTTCTTCCATTTCCGGAGGTGCTCAAATTCTTCCTTCCTTCATATATAGTCTATGTGCAGAGCTTGGACCATGTCCAAGCACAAAGTAATATGTTTTACTTATTTAATATGCTTGGGGTACAATAATGAAGATTTTGAGTGTCTTGCATTTCCCTGCGTCACCTGACTGGAATTCCCTCACTGGGGCGGGAAGAGCTGCTGTTGGAAGATACAGCTATATGATACTAAGTGAGCCTCCAGGTCCAGCCTCAGGGGATTGAATTTGCTTTATTGGGTAGAATTTTACTGTTGGGTAGCAGTTTGTATGTAATAACTGTTCTCTTCCTCTTTCATAAGGAGTTCAGAACAGAGGAAAAAAAAAATTAATTTGGTTAACAAGTAACTAAACATTGCCAGCATGAGGATAATGTTTGACTAGGTTTTATTGAGTACAGAACTGATTTTTAGGAGTAGAACACTACCTGTGTTTTTTCTCTGTCGTGTACCCATCTTACCGTTCTTTGACTTGTCACGCTTCTCTTCATCTTCCTTAACTGCCTATTCTAGCAAGTGCTAGAATAGCACCCAAAAAGATGTTCGTTCACTTTCTGGCATATAAAGGATGAACTGAATTTTTAGTATGTGCCACCTATCCAGTAAGGATTATAGCTGCTTCTCTTCCTGAACTTGTTAAAAATTAATCTAGCATTGAGATTAAAGACAAGATTGTTTTTGCCTGAAAATGGAGTTACCTTTAGTATTGGCAGGAGATGTTCAGGGTTCTGTAACTTATGTTGTTATATCCTTTACCATACAAAGACTAGGAGGGTCAACAGCTACTGATAAAGCAGTTGTGACTCGTCTTTGTGGAGAGCAGTGGCAAGAATAGTAGATATGATAAGGATTTTTGTATGTCTTGTAATGTGAACTGCTAGAACAGTTGCCAAGTGCTAGTGGCCCTAGCCAGGACTGAAAATACTGGTTTCCCAAAAGTTGGGAAATAACTTTCTCCTGAGTTAAAGTAGAGTGAGAACCATGCACAATTTTACAAGCAGCATCATGCAGCAGCCCAAATAAATTGAATTTTGTTATCTCTTTCTATTAATAGTATAGAGAAATGTGACTTACCAAGCTGTAGGCATTTCCTGTATGTGGAATTTCCCACCAGCGCTTACTGGGACCTGGGGATTCATTCTAGTGGGTTTTGTAGCCATTGCTTTCGTGTACCTTATTCTCTGTGTTATTTGGATTTGCATAATAATTGTACTGGCTGTGGAGTATAGCACTCTAGCTCAAGCCTTTTTTCCTCTTTCTGTGTTTATGTTCTGACACAGATGGCATTATAAGTTAATTAAAGGTGGCTAAGCAGCTTCTCAGTTGCTCCATTCTGTTTTCTGCAGGCTAATATTTACCCGGAAAGGTATTCTACGAGTCGAGGGTTTCTTGAACCCACAACAGAGTGACCCTGATGCCATGAGCCTATGGATTCCTTCCTCCTCCCCTGCAGAGGGGATCGATCTGGAAACTTCCAAATATATCCTGGCCAATGTTGGGGACCAGTTCTGCCAGCTTGTTATGTCAGAGAAGGAGGCAATGATGATGGTGGAGCCACATCGTAAGCTGGGCTTTTGACGTGTTTTTTGTCCATCTTCTCTGTGTAATGTGTGTACGATGCAGTGGAATAGAGTTGAAAGTATAATATAATTTGTTGTCAAAATGCTTCTCCTTTTCTTCCAAAGAGAAGGCTATATTCACTTTTTTGGGGGGGGGGGGGGGGGTGTAATTGTGGGACCAGCATTGGGGATTTTTCTTTTGGATCAGTGCGACATTACTACCAAGGAAGCTAACAGTAACTTTCCCAGACATCTTAAATTATTTTTCAATAAATAAATGCAGAAATCAGCTGACCCATGCTCCTAAGAAAATAGAAATAAGTTCAGAACACTTATCGCACTGGCCAGCTACGCTTTAATGAGCAGCTTTTCTTACGTATTCCTATCCTGTTACGCTCCAGGGACGTGACATAAAAGCACAGGGTTTTCCAGGGAGGGAGCAGCACCTGTGTTCAACCTGCAAGGACTCAGCTGAGCGACTAGTTGGCAGCGTTGCCACTACAAGGGGAGTGGGTTTAGAAAAAATTTTCTAAAGGTATCCAGCGTATCACATGGATAGCTCTGACTATCTGATTTTTCCCTTTAGCTTCTGGAATGTTCAGGGGCAGCCATTTGGAGAGGACTTCCCCTTCCTTAGCAAATGTGTTGGTTTAGAATCCAAAGAGTTGACAGGCATCCGATTAGTAAAACTAAATACATATTCTTTATAGTATTATAAGTTCACATTATTTGTTCATAAAACTAGCAGAAGTTTTATACTTTTGCTGTAAGTTCCATAAGTGCTCCTTGAAATTCAGTTACTGCAGAACTCTGTAAGGTCCTCCATTTCTCTGTAGTGTGTGCATTTTGGGACTTGACCTTACCCACTCTTAGAAATGGGGATTTTTAATAGTGTCACAAGACTAGCAACTCAAAGAATGTATCTCTGAA
Organism: Nipponia nippon; assembly: GCF_047370975.1. NCBI lineage: Eukaryota > Metazoa > Chordata > Aves > Pelecaniformes > Threskiornithidae > Nipponia > Nipponia nippon. Next base: position 6,783,888 of record NW_028262333.1, on the reverse strand, counting down.
TGTAAAAAGTATGTGTTTCAATACTCTGTCCTCAAGTCATGTTTCTGTGAATTGTTTTCTTTATCAATGTTAACTGTGATATTCTCAGATTCGGTGGGAGAAATACAAAATATAAAAGCAATAATTCCTAATGTTTCTTCTCTTTATAGAGAAAGTGGCATGGAAGCGAGCAGTACGTGGCGTGAGGGAAATGTGTGATGTATGTGAGACAACACTCTTCAATATTCATTGGGTTTGTCGCAAGTGTGGTTTTGGGGTCTGCCTGGACTGTTACCGGCTGAGGAAGAGCCGTCCACGTAGCGGTGAGTACTGGAATTTTTTTCCCCCCACTGTAATCGTTGAACTGGCTGGCTTTCAGTGGGGATAGTTTCTGGGAAGTTGCTGAAGGTTTTCTGGGAGAGTTAGTGAGTATCATCTTGGGAGGCTGGAGGTTTGGAATTTTGGCACTACTGTCTTATATGCTGCTGTTCCATTCTTTGTTTCCTTAGATACCTCTGTTTTATCTAGTTGGTTAGAATTTGTATATTAATATTATAACGTCAGCAGGCATAGGCTATGTACTGAGACAGACTACTGTATAGTTCCATCTTTTCCTCAGAAAGTATAAAAGAAAATTAAGTAATATCTTAACAGTTCGGAACCATCACAAGGTGAACTAGTAAGCAGACATTGCAGAGAGCTCCTTTCTGTAACAAGGAGTTAGATTGGAAAGTTTTCTTCTTTCTTTGATTCCTTGATGCACTAGGGTTTATAATTCAGGAAAAAGTTCAGTAAGTTCATTTTCTAACAAATAGAGGCACACTATGTTTACAAAAGTGAATACCTGGTTGTATTTTTGTGTATTTTACTGTATTGAGACTGCTTTGGTAGTGTGGGTGCTGACAATGGACAATCTTAAGTGTAAGGCTCTTAGTGACAGTCACGTTATTACATGGAGCAGATGTACAAAATGCTGGATGTTCATAAGTGTGAGTACTGCTGTCTATTCAATATGATAAAGGTGCCAGAGAACACTGAATGAATTATAAAAGCAATAGCTTTTTGAAATAGATAAAAAGTCACCTATTTTTATATCATTGTTGTGGCGTAACCTCAGTAGGCAGCTAAGCACCACTCCACTACTTGCTCACTCCCCCACGACAATGGGACTGGGGAAAAAGGAAAGGAAGAGTAAAAGCGAGAAAATTTGTGGGTCAAGATAAAAATTGTTTAATAATTGAAGGAGAAATACAAAAAGAGAAAGAAGACAAAACAAAGCAAGTTGATGCAAAGGCAATCACTCACCACCTCCCATGGGTAGACCATTGCCCAGCAGTTCCCCAAGCAAAAGATGGCTAGTCCCCTTAAACTCCCTCCTCTCTGTTTTTATGACTGAGTGTGACATTGTACGGCACAGAACGCCCCTTTGCTTAGTTTGGGTCATCCGCCTGGTGGTGTTCCCTCCCAACCTCTTGTGCACCCCCAGACTATTCCCTGGTGGGGTGGGTAGAGTGAGAAACAGAAAAGACCTGGACGCTGTACAAACACTGTTCAGCAATAGCTAAAACATTGGTGTGTTATCAGAATTGTTTTGGTCACAAGTCTAAAACACAGCACCACGTGAGTTGCTATGAGTAAAATTAACTCCATCCCAGCCAGATCCAGTATAATAATGAAGCCTATGAAATTACTGCCAGAATACACCAGAAGAGAGCATAACAATCTTTAAGACGTGGTTAACCTGGGTACAGTGGAAATAGTTGAAAGTAAGTAGAATAGGGTTTCTTGTATCTGGCGCTGTACATGTTTGGAAAAAAGCATTTGGGACTGAACATATCACTGACGGAATGTGGCATAAAGCTGTCCATGATTCAAGGGCAATAGTCTCTTAACCCCTTTTCTTCTCACATCAAGCAAATAAATACGATTACCTTACCCGTGCCGGGTTAAAATGAAGAGATGTCCAGGGCATATGAGAAGCTTTTACTCACTGGTGTACAGAGGAGGGTCAGTGTTGAACAGACTGATATTTTACAATGTCAAATGATAGTGTGTGGGGCGGTGGTGTATACATATATATTGCTTATCAATGATGTTTTCTGAAAACAGTATTGTAATTGTGGATTATTGATCAAGTCTGAAATTTTGGAATGAGCCAAAATGTAGAACCAAGGCATTACTTAAATACAATTACTTGCCTCAAGAGGCTTCTAAACTTTGTGCTGTAGAAATAACCTATGCAGATACCGGGTCTAAAGGACCATGAAATGAAGTTTTATATGATCCTTCTCATATCCTACCCCATTCACCCTTCCCCCCCCACCTTCCTTTTTAAAGGAAGACAATGGCATGCAGCTTATGCAGCTACATATTTGTAGGCCCAACTTGGTTTAAAATCTGAAGAATTAAAAGTTTGTCAGACTATTCAAACTATTAATTTGCTACTTGTTAGCTTTGTAAGTAGATACACTGACAAGAGAGCTTAGTTTCTTCTTCCTGGAACTGATCTGCAGATAACTTTTTGTTGAAAAAGCTTAGGAGATGATGACAAGAAAAGACAGAATTACTCTATAACTTAGGAAAGCATAATGAGAACAGGAGTGTGATATTCAAAAACTGAGGCTAGAAGACAAGATTTTTAGGTGATTGAAAATAACAAGCTGCTAGAGGTAAAGGGAAAATGACTGTGGTAGCTGTATAATCTGAAGAGGCAAAGAAGTTGCTGTAGATCCTGTTCTAATGGTCTGTATTTATAATTTATTTCTGAGATCACCAGGTTAATCTCCTGCACTGTGAAGAATCTAAAGAAAAAATATCGATGCAGAAACATTCTGTATTGTAAAGTTTTAGTGACTTTTGTACAAAATTTTACTTTTTTTGTGTCTTTATTCCAGAGACAGAGGAGATTGGTGATGAGGAAGTCTTCTCATGGCTGAAGTGTGCAAAGGGTCAGTCTCATGAACCAGAGAATCTTATGCCGACACAGATCATTCCTGGTACAGGTAATGCTTGAAACCTGAAAGGAAAAATTCCAATTTTTTTTTTTCCTCAATTCTGAGCAAGCAAGTAGAAAAAATACTAAGATGGTTGGTGTTGTAGCTGTTACCTTTTCTAGCATGGATTTAGAGTAGACTTTCACTTGCTACAGCAGAAGGGTTGAAGGGAAGGTAACCCAAGTAAGATCAATCTGTGGGTTTGAAGTGAACACCCTTCTGATACTAGGTGTGACTTCTTGTGCTCAGCTGTTTCCAGTTGTATCAGTAAATTTGGTTAACTTGCAAGAAAGATCTTTTTCTGTTGGGGGGAGGGAAAGTAAATAGTCAGTGCTGAACATTTACTTGACTGTTTACATAACTGGTCCTAAAAATCATAGAATCATAGAATGGTTTGGGTTGGAAGGGACCTTTGAAGTTCATCTAGTCCACCCCCCCTGCCATGGGCAGGGACATCTTTCACTGGATCAGGTTGCTCAAAGCCCCATCCCACCAGACTTTGAACACTTCCAGGGTTGAGGCATCCACAGCTTCTCTGGGCAACCTGTTCCAGTGCCTCACCACCCTCAGAGTGAAGAATTTCTTCCTTATATTTAATCTAAGTCTACCCTCTTTCACTTTAAAACTGTTGCCCCTTGTCCTGTCACTACAGGCCCTGGTAAAAAGTCTCTTTCTGTCTGTCTTATGATCCCCTTTATATATAGAAAGGCCACAATAAGGTCTCCCCAGAACCTTCTCTTCTCCAGGCCAAACCACGCCAACTGTCTCAGCCTTTCTTCATAGGAGAGGGGTTCCAGCTCTCTCATCATTTTTGTCGCCCTCCTCTGGACCTGCTCCAACAGGTCCATGTCTGTCTTGTACTGGGCACCCCAGAGCTGGATGCAGGACTCCAGGTGGGGTGGAGTAGAGTAGAGCAGAGGGGGAGAATCACCTCTCTTGACCTGCTGGCCATGCTTCTTTTGATGCAGCCCAGGATACAATATGGCTTTCCGGGCCGCAAGCGCACATTGCTGACTCATATCATGGTCCCGCTAGATGGCCTCCCTTCCCTCTAGCATATCAACTGCTAAACACAACTCAGCTTGGTGTCATCCCCAAGCTTGCTAAGGGTGCCCTCAATCTCACTGTCATTGATGAAGATATTAAATAGTATTGGTTCCAGTAAGGACCCTTGAGGGACACCACCTGTTACTGATTTCTGCTTGGATATAGAGCCGTTGACTGTAACTCTTTGGATGCGGCCATCCAGCCAGTTCCTTACCCATTGAATAGTCCAGCTGTTAAACCCATATCTCTCCAATTTAGGAGCAAGAAAGTTGTGGGGGACCCCATTAAAGGCCTTACAGAAGTCTAGGTAGATAACATCTGTTGCTCTTCCCTTGTCCAATGATGCAGTCACTCCATTGAAGAAAGCCACAAGATTAGTCAGGCACGATTTGTGCTTGGTGAAGCCGTGTTGGCTGTCTCTAATAATCTCCTTGCCTTCCATATGTTTTGACGTGTCTTCCAGGAGAATCTGCTCAGTGATCTTACTGGGCACTGTGGTGAGGCTGACTGGTCAGTAGTTCCCAGGGTCCTCCTTTTTACCCTTCTTAAAAATGGGCGTGATGTTTCCCTTTTTCCAGCTAGTGGCGACTTCACCTGACTGCCAGGACTTTTCAAGTATGGTGGAGTGTGACTTGGCAACTACATTAGCCAGTTTCCTCAGGACCGTGGGATGCGCCTCATCAGGTCCCATGGACTTGTGTATGTTCAGGTGCCTCAGGTAGTCTTGAACCTGACACTGGTGGAGCCCCACCTCAAGTACTGTGTGGAGTTCTGGGTGCCTCAATACAAGAAGGACATCATACTACTAGAATGTGTCCAGAGGAGGGTGACCGACATAGCAAAGGGTCTCGAGGACAAGACTTATGAGGAGTGGCTGAGGACACTCAGTTTGTTCAGCTTGGAGAAGAGAAGGCTGCGGGGTGACCTCATCACAGTCTACACCTTCCTCAAGGGGGGCAGCGGAAGGGGAGGTGCTGATCTCCTCTCTCCGGTGACCAGCAACAGGACATGAGGACAGGGAATGAAGCTGCGCCAGGGGAAGTTCAGGCTGCACATTAGGAAGAGGTTCTTCACTGAGAGAGTGGTCGGTCCCTGGTACAGACTCCCCAGGGAAGCAGTCACGGCACCAAGCCTGTCAGAGTTCAAGGGGCATCTGGACAATGCTCTTAGTCATATGGTTCAGTGTTAGGTAGTCCTGCGAGGAGCAGGGAGTGGGACTTGATGATCCTTATGGGTCCCTTCAAATTCGAGATATTCTATGATTCTCCTATGATGGGAGGAACTTTGTTCCCCTGGTCCCTGCCTTGAGGTTCAGGGACTTGAGAGAATACCACTGAAAACAGAGGGGAAAAAAAAAATAATTGTTGAGTACCTCAGCTTTCTCCGTGTCAGCTGTGACCAGCTCTCCTGTCTTATTTAGTGAAGGTAGGGTGTACATTTTCTTTAATCTTCCATTTCTGGCCAACATACCTGTCGAAGCCCTTATTCTTTGCATGCCTTGCCAAATTCAGCTCCAGCTGTGCCTTAGCTTCCCTGATCCCCTCCCTACACATCCAGGCAGTGTCCCTATATTCTTTCCAGGAGACATGTCCCTGGTTCCACTGCCTATGCGTTTCCATCTTACATTTTAGTTTGACCAGGAGGTCCTTACTGACCCATGCTGTTCTCCTGCCTTCCTTGCTCGATTTTTTGCAGATGGGAATTTGGAGCTCTTGCACTCTAAGAAAAATGTTCTTAAAGAGTTGCAAGCTCTGTTCAGTTCCTTTGTCCCCGAGGGCAGTTTTCCAGTGGGTCCCATACACTAATTTCTTAAGAACTAAAAGTTCACTTTCCTAAAATTCAGCGTCCTGACTGTACTCTTCACCTGGCCCATATCCCTCAAGATTGTGAATTCCACCAGGGCATGATCACTGCAGCCCAGGCTGCCACCAATCTTGACATCTGTAATTAATTCTTCCATGTTGGTGAGCAACAGGTCCAGTAACGCTTATCCTCTAGTCAGGCTGTCTTTTTCTGGATTAAGAAATTATCCTTGATGCACTGCAGAAGTCTTCTACACTGCATACAGCTTGCTGTGCTGCTTTTCCAGCAGGTGTCAAGGTGATTGAATTTCCCCACCAGGATCAGAGCTTGTGAGCATGATGCTTCCTGTAGTTGTAGTAAGAAGGCTTTGTCAGCAGGCTACCCTTGGTCAGGCGGCCTGTAGTAAACAGCAACAGTGAGGTTTCCTGTGTTGGCTTAGCCCTTAATTTTTACCCATAAGCTCTCAACCTGTTCATCGCTGTTTTTCAAAGACAGCTCTGTGCAGTCAATCCATTCTTTTACATAGAGAGCAACCACTCCGCAGTGCTCCAGTCGTGCGATTTGTCCCATCATGTTTCAGCGATAGGGATTAGATTGTATCTTTCTAGTTGCACAATGACTTCCAGCTCCTCCTGCTCGTTACGCATGCTGCATGCAGTGGTATATAGAGGCACTTCAGCTGGGCTGTCAGCCTTGTCAGCTCTTGAGAGGAGCATGCCCAAATTCCTTTGAGGCATTTCACAGATGTTTCCCTGTTGCTTCCTAATACATCAGCAGCCCCTGGCTCTTCTCTGTTGCTCAAATATCCATCCCCTTCCCCCATTAAATCTAGTTTAAAGCTCTCCATACAAGTCTGGCCAACTTGTTGGCAAAGATTCTCTTGCCCTGCTTGGGCAGGTGAATCCCATCAGCTCCCGAGACACTCAGCTTCTCAAAGGTAGGTTTGTGATCATAGAAGCCAAAACCTTGAGTATGGCACTGGCCACACAGCCAGGCATTCACCTGTTTAATTTGACCTCCATCTTCTTACTGGGAGGATAGAGGAGAACACCACCTGTGCTCCAGATCCTTTTAGCATTGCTCCAAGGGAGATACAGCCTCTTTTGATGGTTCTAAGTTGCCTCATTGCAGTATCATTGGATGCTGCAGGGAATAGTAGGAGCAGATGATAATCTGTAGGATTCGCCAGGCTTGACAGCCTCTCAGTGACATTGCAAAGCTAGTGCTAGCACAATTCTCTATTCAGAGACAAGTGTCTTGTTACAGCATGTGATCTTGAAGATACTTAGCAGTAATACTAAAAATACTGTGTATATATTGTAGTTAAGCCCTTGTTTTTAGTTTTCTTTACATGTGATATTAAAGATTAACTTTATTTCCAGCGCTTTACAATATTGGAGATATGGTTCATGCAGCACGAGGCAAATGGGGTATTAAAGCCAATTGTCCATGTATTAGCCGGCAGAACAAATCAGTGTTGAGACCAGCTGTCACTAATGGAATATCACAGGTATGTAATTTTGAGGCTGAAATTACCTTGTTTGGGATTACATTTTTAAGATCTATTAAACGTTAGATCCTTTAGACTAATCTATTGTGAAACACAAACTTTATTTTCTCTATCTGTATTCTGAGTGTTTTAGCTTAGCAAATATCTTCTGGGACATTTTTCAGGGATGTGTGCTGCAACTGTTATTTACCAAGTGGATATTTGGGCTAATACTCTTATGTAGAAGTTGGGTGGGAAGCCATTCATATTGATGCTGTATCTTAAAACAAACCACTATGAGTAGCTTGCAACATGTGCATTTATTTTGTTATGGTTCCTGAATGTTATGCTGAATCTCGAGCAGTTCTGTTTCTGTTCACACAAAGAGTCCTCCTGTAAAAAAGAGAAATGGAAAAGCACGGGCTTGTGTTAAAAGATGATGTGATAAGAATTCACACCGCAGTGGAAGGTTATACACAGAGACGAAGCTCCTGTGCTCTGCTGCCGCATAAGCATAAAGGAACTCTACTGTGCACGTAAAGCAAATGAACAAACAAAAACAACAAGCAAAACCCAATGCATTGGATAACTAAAATGTCTCCCAAGTTGAACTCTTCCCTTTATTCAGCATTTAGCAGTTGTTTATATTTTTGTTTTAGCTTCCAACTGTAAATCCTAGTGCATCAGTCTCTGGAAACGAGAGCACCTTTTCCACTGGAGCAGGGACAGCAGGAGTGGGGCAAATAGAAATGGACACTGTTCCAAAATCTGAAGCACCTGATAGTAGGATAGAAGAATCTGCAAAAACAGAGACATTACCAACCAATAACACTGGTGAAATAAAGACTAACAGACCACTTTGTCCAGAAACAGCTCCGTCGTCAGCCTTACACTGGCTTGCAGATTTAGCAACGCAAAAAGCAAAAGAAGAAACAAAAGGTGAGCAGAAGACGTGTCCTCGGGGGTTGGAATTAAAAGAGAAATGATAATGTACTGCTTGGTTGCTATTCTTTGTGAGAGTGCCTAGCCCTAAATAGAAAAGAACACGGTCATTTTTCTTCCTTTGCCTCTTAGAATCAGTTTTCTTTTACAGGCTTAGGAATATGCAAAGCTGGAAAGATGATGATACAGCTGAAGATAAAAATACTGTCTTGTTACTCCCCCTTTATTTCAGTGTCAGTTCTTGTATTTATTTTCTAAGTAATAAGCCACTGGTATCCTGATGTAAAATGATAGTAATTAATTGCAGATGCAGCTTTGTCACTTTATAAATATTGAAGTAAATAAAGCTGGTTTGTGTACGATGTGAAGAGTGCATTTCCAAAGAATTGAGAGACTAGAGTCTACTTGGAGGGTCAGATGAAAGCTTAGAACTTCTTTAATACTCAGTAGTTTAAGTGTGATTCTCAATATGAAATAACTGTTCACAGAATACACCTCCCAGTCATCAAAGGTAACATGACTAACACAGGATTTATTCCTGTCCATATATCTAGCAGGGGATACTTTATATGTCAATGTTAAATGTTCATGACTCTTTCACTAGTTTTTCAGGGCTTAGCCACTGCAATATTTTGACTACAGTTAAAATTTGAAATATTTCATATTGAAACATTAATTCAGAAAGTCAAGAAAATGTTTTTTAATTGAGTTTATTACAAAGTTGTGGTTTCTTGTGTATCAAGCTTTCAGATCAGATCTATTGTGCTATTCAAAATCTTAACTAACAGCATACTAAGGGTAAAATCTATGTGAAGTACATGTCTTTGATTCTTTTTAAAGTCACTCATTCACTGTTGCAGTGATAATTTACCTTTACCACAAGATTCTGTCAATATCCTATTTAATGCAAGAGCAAATAATTTCAGAGAACTTTATGATCATTTGAACTTTGCCTTTTTTCTTCTTTTTTTTTTTTTTTTCCAATGTTGATATTTATCTTGCAGAATCAGGATCACTGAGGTCAGTGCTTAATAAAGAATCCCATTCACCCTTTGGATTGGATTCCTTCAACTCCAGTACAAAGGTTTCCCCACTAACCCCGAAGCTGTTTAATAGCCTCTTGTTGGGCCCAGTGACATCTAGCAACAAAGCTGAAGGCTCCAGCCTCAGAGATCTGCTACACACAGGGCCAGGAAAGCTTCCTCAGGTCCCGTTAGACACAGGAATCCCCTTTCCTCCGGTCTTTTCTGCAGCTTCTACGGTAAATAATTTTGTATTCCTTCAATGATATCTGTTCTAGGGAAGAATTTCATGATGATCTAAAAGTTTTCATCTAAATGTTTTTATAGTGTCTTATTCTTAAATGTTGAAACAAATGCAGTATCTTAGCACTCCACAAAGCTGTAGAGAATTTTGATGCTAATTGTTAGTTTGTGGTTTGGTTTACTACTGCTGTGGAGAAGCTAGTCCTTGCAAGAGACCAAGAAAGTGAGTTTTTAAATGTAGCCTTTAGATTGTTTAATTGATAATCAGCATGCCTCTAAAAGCTCACTTTAAATTGCACATCTTTAAAAATGTGCAAGAGCATACCACAGAAAAAGACAAAAACCTATGAGCAGACCAGTTCCTTAAAAAAACTTATGTATACTTGAAAGGCATTTAACACAGAATATGAATTTAAGAATTTAAGGTGTAGTTGCTACTTCTGGATGCTTATTCTGGAATAAGGATACTTTGTTTCTCTTTAATCCATTTTGGAGGAAATAACCTTAAAAAAAATCCTTGAATAAATCAATGATATTTGAAATGGTTACAAGCATTTAGTTGAAGAGAAGGATAGATTCTGTGGAATTTATCAAGGCTTAGCTCTTCTTGGAGAATACTTTCTCCAAAAGCTGAGGCAAATAGAATGAGAAAGATGATGAAATGGCTTGTCTCGTAGCAGGATTTTTTTTTTTTTTCCTCTGAGTCAGGCTGGAAGGATGAAACCTTAATAATAGTTCATGTTGTTTTGGTTTTGGTAGAGGGACCCGTACAGCTGTATGGGAAAATATGTCGCTGCTGCAGGAAAGTGAATCCAATAATACTTCCCCCCCGCCCCCTCTCATCACTGAGTACAGGCAAAGAAATTGCCATCACTTGTTTTAAAGCAAGTTATTCCTTCAAGGCTTGAGAGGGCCTGTCTCAACTTGTATCCCTGTCCCTGCGACTCTATGCATTCTTTCACCACATTGAATCAGATCTACTATGTAATGTCTTTTTACACTTTCTTGACTTCTGGTTTTCACAGAGTAATTTAGATTTGAAAGAACTTGTGGGGAACTCTGGTCCAACCCCCAGCTTGAATGGCTGGATGCTTAATATAGACTATATATGAACGAAACATACCTGAGAAACCACAGTTGTGTTGGTCAAATTGAGAGGAATAATAGATAGCTGCTCATGAAGAGAATCATCTTGGTGTTTCTGGAGCATTGACATTCTGTTGTGAAGAGTAGTTAGCATTGACTGTAATAGCTAAACTACATATTATCTATTTCGTGGCCTCTAAAGAGTTAGCATAAAGGTACATTTTTAAGACCATTGTAAGTGGATGATGTTATGATCTAGTCTTACTTGCATAAGACAGGCTGTAGAAAACTAATATAATCCGCAGCAGCAGTACAGGCTGGGGTCTGACCAGCAGGGGTGTAACGCTTCTGAAAGGAGCCCAGGGAGGACAGCAAGCTGAACATGAGTCAGCATTGCACCCTTGCAGCTGCGAAGGCAAACTGTCCTGGGCCTCATCAGGAAGCGTACAGCTGGAGCACATCAGGGAAAGTGATTATTCCACTCAGCACTTGTTAGGTCACACTTGGAACACTTTCTGGTTTTGGTCTCCCCAGTTGAAGAATTAAACTGAAAAATTGGAGGGGGTCCAGTGGAGGGCCATGAAGAATGATTAAAACGTTGGAGAGCTTGACACATGAAGAAAGGTTGAAGAAACCGGTTCTCTTCATCCTAGAGAAGAGAATGCTTTGGGGATCTGATCGATCTTATCGTATCTAAAAGGTAGTTGTAGAGAATATGGAGGTACTCCTTTCACAAGGGTGCATGGTAAGAGGGCAAGAGGCAATGGACACAAGTTGCTTCAGGGGAACTTCTATCTGGATATAAGAAAAAATTCTTACTTTACATTCAAGCAATGGAACAGGCTGCCCAGAGAAGTGATGTAATCTCCTTCCCTGAGAAGTTAAGGTTTGGCTTGACCCAGCCCAGGGTAACTTAACCTGATTTCAACAGAAAGTTATACCAAACGATCTCTAGGTCTTCCTTCTGACCTATACTCTTCTATAATTTCATGAATATTTTTTACTGAATTTGTATCTTCAGTTATGAATAGTGTTATATTTTAGATTGATAGCTCTGCATATGGTAAATTTTCTGTCTGTTGAAGTTCAGTTTTAAAGAAGATGGCAAAATTGTTCCCGTAGTAGTTTTTCACTGTTACTGTTCATTCAGCTTCCAGTCCCTGCTTTTTTTTGGAGGGGGGGCATTTTTGGGTTTTTTGTTGTTTTGGGTTTTTTTTTGCTAGAATGAGAAGCTCTCTGCTACCAGAAATCTATTGCACCCCTGCCCCCTCCTATAGGTGTCTTGTGAATAATGCTCCAGTTAGTGTTTATCTTCTGTTAAATATATGAAGTATATTTAGTGTCTTAAGTATCTTGCTATAGGTAAGGCCTATAGGCAGGCTTTTTTTTTTTTTTTTTTTAAGTTAAGAACACGATTTAAGATTGTGTTGTTAATGTCTTCCAAATTTTAAACATCCCTTAAGGAGTTTTAAACATCCCTTGAGGAGCACGGACGCCACAGCCAGAGAGGCTGTCTACTAATGGTTCTATTAACATTGTACATCCAGGAAGCACCTTCTCCTCTCTGTCTGTCAGTGTTTAATTAATGTTCCCATATCCCTCAGCTTACCTGTGCCAGGGTTGTATTCACTTTCTTAATAATGGAATGAGGAAAATGGGGAAATAGAGTTGAGATGTTAATGTAAGTTAAGAAAAATATGAACCTTGTTTTACCATTAAAGTAGCAAAGTTTAGATGACTTAAGTTTTCTGTTCCATGATTGTTTGCTGTAATATTTTTTCTAGATACCCTGTAGCAGGTTGTTTTAAGTTTTACTATTATAAAACAGGGGCATAGCTGTTTCTGTTCTTATTGGGTATGTGCCTGTCTCTGAGCTGATTTGTTTACTGTTGCGTGTTTTTCTGATAGCAAGATGTCCGTGACTAAAATCTGAATGAGAGCATACATACATTAATATGTATGCTATTGCAAGACTAAACTTACCTCTGGATTTACATCTTCTAGGGGGCCAAAGGTAAAGCCAGCCTGCCTAACTTCTTAGACCATATCATTGCTTCCGTGGTGGAAAATAAGAAGACGTCTGATGCTGCAAAACGGGCTAGTAATTTAGCTGACACACAGAGAGAGGTCAAGGAAATGGTAATGGGCTTAAATGTGCTGGATCCACACACTTCCCACTCTTGGCTGTGTGATGGTAGACTCCTTTGCCTTCATGATCCTAGCAACAAAAACAACTGGAAGATCTTCAGGGAGTGCTGGAAACAAGGCCAGGTGGGTGATGACAAATAACCAACCTTTACTGCTTATAAGTATCCTGAAATTTTAACCGGTACCTTGATTATTGACGAGTCCATTCAAACTTTGGCCAGTTGCTCCTGAGTGAATATGATGAATGAAGGTTTTGACTGTAGCACTATAAACAGGGGACACAGCGGCCCTGTCCACTCCATGCTGTACTGACTCAAGCCCGTGTGCCCTTGCACACTGAGCTTTTCTCAGCTTACCAGTATGAGGGTGTTTGCTTTGACAACCTTTTTAGTTGTGGTGTGGTTTGTGCTGAACCCGCTCTACTACAGCCCAGTAGTGAACCCACTATGATTTCCCACATGCATCCTAGCATCTACCCCATACTTAATGCTTTATAGCCTCAGGAAAAGGTCCATTCCTTCCACCTGCAGCATGTGCAAGAATATACTGCTGCATGCAGTAACTTCTGCTGAATTTCTGCTGAAATTTTTGGGTGTGCTTGATGCAGTGTCTCATCCTGAGCCTACAGCTTATGTGAAGCCAAGTATTGTTTTGAATTCAGCATCTCATGTATTGAGCACTCTCCTGGATTGTCTGAGGGGTCATCAACCAATTAGGCCTTCAGTCAAGAGACTGGACCTTAGAGCTGCTGCCAGCATAGCCACTTTTTCAGATCTCGATCCATAGTGCTACAGCTTAGACTTCTTCAGAGAGTTATAAAGATTGGCCTGGTCAGACAAGCTGAATCTTAAAAAAAAATGGGTGAGTAGCTGCTGCTGCAGAGGAAGCACACCCATAGATCTAACAGAATATGGTGTCCACCAGTGTTCGAACTGTGTTCTTGGCACTTGGTTCTGCAGCTACCTCTGACACCATTACCTTCACCAGCTACTCAGCATTGAGACCATTGGTGCTAGACAGTTATGTCCCTCATCATCTTTTCTGGAGAAGTCCTTGTTGCTGGCTGTTCTGTTGTTATTGTGCTAATGCACTCGGCACTCACACTCCATACTTATTTGTGGTTGCTCACAAGACGTGCGGACTGCTGAGCTGTGGTAGAGGAACAGATCAGGCTGCATGTTCCTCTTTTGGCATTCGGGGTCCATTCCTGCAGAAGTGGAGTACTTTACTTTCCAGTTAAGTTTAGCGTGTCCCATGGGACTGCACATTCTCTGGGTCCCCTGGGCACAAGCATAACTAGCATGTAGCCATGAGAACTGCGGAGAGGAATGTGGCACCACCAACCACAGAGTTACCGGTTCCTGTTTCTGACTCCCCTAGCCAGCTCCTAAGAGGTGGAAGAGGCTACTGTGCAGCACACCCTCCTTGTCTGACTAGAAACTTAGCTTGCTGCTGGTATTGCCAGCTTTCCCCCTAATTGCAGGTAGCTTCTTGTCCTGATTTTTTTGGAGTGCACAGGGGTCTCTTCCTGTTGCATCTTTCTGTATTTATGAAGGATTTCAGACCATTCTTTTGCAGTGCTGTGGTGTCAACCATCTGCTTGAATTGGCAAAGAGCTCCTTAGTTTCTGGTCAGTATACTCTGATAACTTTCTCAACCCTCTCTGTCTGCAAATAATACTGCCTCTCTGAGGCGGTTCCTAAATATTTTGGGAGGTACTTACAAAAGATGTGCTTCTCAGTTTCTCTGCAAATGAGACTGGTTAATCACCAGGTGCAAGATGCTGCACTTGGCCCTGGGGTTCTTGACTGTTAACGAATCTTGAGAGACTCCTTATGGAGTCTAGAGATGTGATTATCCATCTTCTGTCTGATGTGTAGCTTGCAGTGTGCATCGCCTTCCAAGTTGGTGCACGTTCTGAGGCTCTGGCCACAACTGTCATGCTCATGTGCTATTTGTGACCCTCTATTTTAGGCTTTGCCCCAAGATGTGCTATTGATGCTTTTGGATGATTTTATCATTCAGAAGACCCCTTGTATAGCAGCAGACTAGGCAAGTCCCTTGCTCATTCAAGGATTCTCCAGTGGTGTTGCACTCACTTGAGTTTCCAGCTGAAATGGGGAAAGCAACCTAACTGAACCTCTCTCATTCCTGCACGAGAGAGAGCCGGTGACCCAGGCAGGCGTCGCTGTCTTGACAAGGGTATTCTAAACAGAATTTCTTCAAGCAGAGATTCTCTCAACAAACTCTGCTCTATCACAGTTCTCCCTTGGCTGACATCCTCCTGTACATCCCAGCTGCACCCTTAAAAGTGAAGTCAAAGAACATTATTTCCACCACAATCCCCCAGATCATCTTTCCCTTCCCATTTTGTGGGCTGGAAAAGGTTAGTTGGAAAAAACCTCTTAGCTACTCTCCCCAGCACAATAAATGCACACTGGACACTAGATCTTAGTTGGAAAAAACCTCTTAAATTACTCTCCCCGGCACAATAAATGCACACTGGACACTAGATCTGAGCCTTATGAAGATCTTAGCCATGGTAGCATCCCAAATTGTTAAAATTCTTTTCACTTTAACAAATGGATAACGAATGGCACTCTTTCAGTGTCATGCAGAAAGAGCAACATTTTTCAACTCCTTTGTCTTCGAAATTGTCAGAAATAAGTTAAATTCTGTCTTATCCCAGAATTCACTTGCAGACCATAAGATTATTTCTTTCTGGAGCTGTTCTTCAAGAGCATTTTGCTCTCCTGAACATGGTTGTTGCTCATCTGGGGATACTGTCAGGATTCTCATCCTATAGCAACCTGCTCTTTTCTGAGTTTTCATACTCAGCTTTCTCTTTTTTGAGATACTGAAGATTTGGAGTGGCGTTGGAGGTTTTTATTTGTTTTCTTCTAGTAGTGAGAACTGAGCTGGCAGGAAATGTCTACCAACCAAATCTGCAATCCTTTTATCTTGCAACCCTAGCTGTGCTCTTCACTAGAGACAGCATTTTCTTTCTTCCATGAGAAATTCTCTGCTTAATAGCTGGAAGGGTTCCAGTAGGTTAAGTAGATTTTTTTCTTTTTTTTTCTTTTTTTTTTTTCCCCAACTGTTATGTTCAAGTGGTCAAGTGAATACAGCAGGGATCAAAATTTGTCATTATTTTCATGGACTGAAGAAGACTAATTTATCCATCAGCTTTATCCATGAGTTTCGACCCATCCTGTGAAAGGTACTGTCATTTTACTCCTCATCCATGATCCCTAGGTTTTTGTAGAATATGATTAAAACCTTTCCATTGCCTTAATGTTACAATTCCTGTTGGGATCAGGGAATATATTTAAATTTGGGATGAGTGTATCTGCTCTGTCATCTTAGGGAGGTTTTCTGCTTGTCAGGGCCTCACATTTGGGACATAGTGGAAAGACTGCCAAAGCTTGTCTGTCCCTCAGACATTTACCCTCTGCTACTCTTCCATATTGGCGTGAACAATACTATCAGGGAGACCTGGACAGTATCGAGAGTGACTGTATGGCTCTGGGAGTAGTGGTCAAGGCCATGGAGCCCAGGTGGTTTTCTTAATCCTGCCAGTGAGGGGTAGAGGGGTGGACCGATTCTGCACATCAACCATTGTTTGCGCAGCTGGTTTTGACAAGAGGGTTTTGGGGTTTATGATCATGGGATCATAGGAGAGCTATAAGCCAGGACCAAGGGAGGGAGAGTATGACCAGTATGACCAGTTTTGAGAAAGGAATTAGTTGATTGGGTTGGCAAGCAAGCAATGTGGAATGATGTGAACAGGAGAAATCTCATACTCAAGAAAACAGGGATGAGAGATGTCCACCTCAAGCATATGCACAGAAGTAAGGAACTGTGTACATCACAGCATTGTGAAGAAAGCTGTCATACCATTTCTGGGAAATCAGTGTGACTAGGTGCCTTCCTGAAGTGCCTGTACACTAATGCATACAGCACAAGGAACAAACAGGAGGAATCAGTGTGCAGTTGCATGGCCACAATCTCATTGGTATGATGGAGAAGTGGTGGGATAGCTCATGCAACTGCGTTATGGCAAGGGCTAGGTACAGGCTGTTCAGGAAGGACAGTTCAGGAATGACAGGCCAGGAAGATGAGGAGGGAGCAATGCTGTTCATGTGAGGGAGCAGCTGGAATGCGTGAAACTGCATAGGAACAGATGATGAGCCATTTGAGAGCTTATGGGCCAGGATTAACAAGCAGATTAACATGGGCAATGTTGTGGCGAGTATCTGCTACAGACCACCTGATCAAGAAGTGATAAGGCCTTCTTCAGACAACTGGAGGAAGCCCTGTGTTCACATTTCCTGGCCTTGTGGGGCCACCCTGGTATCTGCCAGAGGAACAACACAACAGGTCACAAGCACTCCTGAAATTTTCTGGAGTGGATTGATGACAGTGTCCTGACACAGCTGATCAAGGAGCCAAGTAGGGAAGGATGCTCTACTGGACATCATGCTTACACGCAAGGTAGAACTGGTTGTTGATGTGAAGGTAAGGGGCAGTTTTTGTTGCAGTGACTATCAGATGGTGGGGTTTGGTTCAAGATCCTGAGAGGAAGGAGCAAAGCAAAAAAGCAAGATCAAAAGCCTGGGCTTCAGGAGAGCAGACTTTCACCTTTTCAGATATCTAGAAGAATCCCATGGGATATGGTCCTGAAGAGAAGGGGGGCTCAGGAATGCTGGTTGAGTCATGCTTAACCTTCCTCATAGCCTTCTGTGATGAGACAACTGGCTTGGTGGACGAGGGGAGAGCCCTGGATATGTTTTATCTTAACTTTAATAAGGCTTTTGACACTGTCATAATGTCGTCAGACAAACTGATGAAGTACAGACTAGGTAAGTAGACAGTGTGGTGGATTTAAAACTGACTGAAATGCCACGCTCAGAGGGTTGTGATCGCTAACACAAAGTCCAACTGGAGGCCAGTTACTAGTGGTGTACCGTAATGGGTCAGTATTGCATTGAGAATTATTTAACATCCTCATTAATGACCTAGATGGGATAGAGTTCATGCGCAATCAGCAAATTTACAGATGATACAAAACTGGGAGGAATGGCTGGTACACCAGATGGTTGTGCTGCTATTCAGAAGGACCTGGACAGGCTGGAGAATTGGACCGAGAGGAATCTCATGATGGTCAGCAAGGGAAAATGTAAAGTCCTGCACCTCAGGAGGAATAACACCCTGCGGCAGTACATGCTGGGGGGCAGCCGGCTGGAAAGTAGCTTTGCCTGGAAGGACCTCGGGGTCCCGGCGGACAAGGAGGTGTCCGTGAGCCAAGAATGCGTCCTCGTGACAAAGCAGGGCAGCGGCATCCTGGGCTGCGTTAGGAAGAGCGCTGTCAGCAGGTCAAGGGAAGCGATCCTTCCCCTCTACTCGGCACTGGTAGAGGCCACACCAGCAGTATTGTGTCCAGTTCTAGGCTTCCCAGTCCAAGACAGACATGGACTTACTGGAGCAAGTCCAGCAAAGGGCCACCAAGACGATTAAGGGACTGGAGCATCTTTCATATGAAGAGAGGCTGAGAGAGCTGGGACTGTTCAGCCTAGAGAGGAGAAGGCTCGGGGGAGTGTGGGGAGGAGATCTTGTCAGTGTGTCTGAATACCTGGTGAGAGGGAATGAGGAAGAGAGGGAGGCAGACTCTTCTCAGCAGCGCCCACTGGCAGGACAAGAGGCAATGGGCACAAATGAAAAACCAGGATGTGCAACCTGACCACAAGAGAACACTTTTTTTAGTGTGAGGGTGTTTCCTTCCAACCTAAATGTTTCTGTGGTTCTGTGGGGTTTTTTTCTTTTTTTTTTTTTTTTTTTTTTTTTCCTGAAGTTGACAGGAGAAGACAACCCTTTTTTATTTTCTTAAACCTTACTCTTCTGGAGTTGATGTTTCTTTGCTGCCTTCTAGAACTTAAGGGCTATGTTGTGTTATATTTGAAAACCAAGGCCATTTCTATTATCCCCAAAGTTGCTGGGTTATTCATTCAGAAATGAATGGAGGAAAAAATTGTCCCCCCACTTAGGGACTAAAATGGATACTAGTCCTGTTAGAGGCCGTCAGGCAATCCAGGTGAAGCAGTGCTTAGTCACTGGAGTGTTTTTAAGCAATCTAATTTTGGAATTGCACTAATACTACTAGAACATCTAGGGGCATCTGTGCTCCCCAGGGCTGTACTGAGCTCTTCATGTGAATAAACCCATGATCCACCTTCAGATCATTGTTAATGTAAGGGCACAGCTTGGAATTAATTCACATAGACATGTGAACTGTCATTGGAACATAGGTAGCAGTTACTAAACCTAGAGTTCTTCAGGTGCGATAGCCCATGTGCAAGTTCACTTCATACCCTCTTTTGCTTTTCTCTCAAGTCTTGTACTTCTCTCTAGAGATTGCAGGGTGAGAAGAACTGACAAGGTCTTGGCCAGTGTTGGGAGGATTGTCTGGTATACCTTTTCCTAGTACTGTTAGGTTAGCAAATCCTTGAGCATTTATGGGGAGAGGCCACTCAGATCTTGCTGTGGAATGTATATATGTGGTTAGCCTAAACGTCTTAAAACCCTTTTTGCAAGTGAACAACTACTTTTCTGCTACTTGGTTTTGTACTAGGAAATTAACAATGATCCATGATTATACATTAAGAATGAGTGAAATAGTTGAAAAATTTGTATCAGAATATGAAAATTTCATATGAGAAGGCTTTACTATAAATGCTGTTTCTAGTGGTAGTTGCATTTGTGCTTAAAAAAAGGAGAGGTGGTGGGACTCAACACCCACTGTACTTCCACAGGTGGATTGACCTTGGGTGGCTGCCAGACCCCTACCCAGTTGCTCTCACTCCCCCTTCTCAACAGGACAGGGGGAGAAAATAAGGTGGAAAAGTTTGTGGGTCACGGTAAAGACAGGGAGATCACTTAGTGATTGCTGTCACGGGCAAAACAGATTCAACTTGTGAAAAAGTAATTGAATTTATTGCCAATTAAAAATAGAGTAAGATGGTGGGGAACAAAGAGAAAGCTAAAAACAGCTTACCCCCCCTACCCTGCTCCTTCTTCCTAAAGGCTTAACTTTACTCCTTCATCCCCAACGCTTCTACCTCCTCACACCCCCCCCCCCCCCCCCCCAAGCACAGCAGGGATGGAGAATAATGGGGGTTGCGGTCAGTTTGTAACACTTCATCTCTGCTGCTCCTTCCTCATCACACTTTTCCCCTGCTCCAGTGTGGAGTCCCTCCCACAGGATACCATCCTTCACAAACTGCTCCAGTGTGGGCCCTCTCCAGGGCCTGCAGTCCTTCAGGAATAGACTGCTCCAGCGTGGGTCCCCAACAGGGCACAGTTTCTGCCAGAAAAATTGCTCCTGCATGGGCTTCTCTCCAAGGGCTGCAGCTTCTGCCAGGAGCCTGCTCCAGCGTGGGCTCTCCATGGGCTGCAGCTTCCTTCAGGGCATCTCCCTCTGCTCCACTGTGGTCCTCCACAGGCTGCAGGGGGGCAACTTGCTTTCACCATGGGCTCTTCCATGGGCTGCAAGGGAATTTGTGGAGCACCTCCTCCCCCTCCTTCTTCACTGACCTTTGGTGTCTGCAGAGTTGTTTCTTTTGCTTCCTTCCCCGCACCCTCCCCACCTCCCCACACCCCAGCAGCCGCGGAGCATTTTTTACCCTTTCTTATTATCACAGAGGCACCACCAGCATCAATTATGGGCTCAGCTTTGGCCAGCGATGGGTCTGTTGGAGCCAGGCGGAGCCATCTTTCTCCAGCACAGGGCAGCTCCCAGCTTCATCTCACAGAGCCCACCCCTGCTGCCAACACCTTGCCGTGTAGACCTAATACACTTGCCTTAGTAAGTCTAATATAATACCACTTCTAAGGCAACTGCACATGGCCTGGAACTGAAGTTTGCTTTGACTCTGGTTATTTGTTTGATGCACAAAAACCAGACATGGATGAAAATAGATTTGTGTGTCTTTTGTATGATGGTAGCCAGGAGTCTCAGCTCTTAAGAAAGTTTGGCTGCATGTGTAAGAAATTTGGTTATGGTGGAGTAAGCATTCATCTTTGTATTCTCAGCCCGTGCTGGTATCTGGTGTCCATAAGAAGTTGAAGTCAGAGCTTTGGAAACCAGAAGCTTTCAGCCTGGAATTTGGAGATCAAGATGTAGATTTGGTGAACTGCAGGAACTGTGCCATAATTTCAGACGTGAAAGTGCGTGACTTCTGGGATGGCTTTGAGATAATATCTAGTAAGTAATATCTATGGCTGACTAGTTTAACTGAGCAGTCTGTCTCGCTACCTTCAACTCCTCCTTTTCCCACCTATTTTCTCAAAAAATAAAAAATAATATTAAAAAAAACCCAAATAGCTATAAGTCTCATCCAAAGAAGCCATTGCTCCTTAGCTGTAGCGCACCTTAGAAAATACTTTGGTGAAGATTAAGGCAGGGCTGCCCAAGAAAACTTCATCTGTACTACAGCATGTGGATGTGTGTTACTTTCATGTGTCAAAAGATGATCCATTTCATGGGATACTACTTTTTTTTTTAACTTTCCTCAGTGAAATTAATCATCGGTTACCGTTATCAAGACAGTAAGTGATTTGACTACCCTTACTCTCCTTCCAACCTCAACATTTATTGTAAAACTAAAGGGAACCTGCAGAGCTAAAACAGACTGAGGCTTTTGATGCTAAAACTCAGACTTGGTGGAATACATCAACTAAGTAAACTTGACATTGCAAATTATTCTTACAGTAGATCATCTGCGAGTACAAATACATGTTTATATGTATTATGAATAGCAATGCTGTATGCATACCTCATGTGGTAACACATTACTTAATGCTTGAGTTCTTCTTTGAGGAAACCTTCTGTCAAGGGTGGATGTGGAAGCTAACCGGCTAAAATTTCCTGGGGATATCACTGGTCAGATTAAAGAGCTCCTGAAAAGCAGAGTGCTCTATTTTAGATTGTATATGCCTAGATCAGAGTGGTCTTATATTTACAGATGTTAGAGTTGTAACAGTTCATTGCAGTGTTGCTGATTGTAGTGTTTTCTGTATTTATTGCTATGTGCACATAGCAGAAATGGTGAACTATTGGATGGCTTAATGGAATGTTTGTTCAACAGCAAACAGTGATAGATTTGTAGACCAAGAATTTTCCCTTCCCTAGTCATTTTCCAATCCAAGAGCTCCCAATTTTTGACTTGTTTTTATATGGTTTCAAGTACAGAGTCTTGTATTTTGTACTGTTAAATTTCATACTATTTCTGTTATTACTCAGAAATAAATGGCCTAGAAGGATATAATGGTGTGGTCTTCCTGTGTATTAACAGTAATTGGGAAATTTCACAAACTCTTCGCTTTCGTGCTAGGGTCATTCATGAAAATAGTAAATCTGTATAGGTCAAGTTACCTTTGAGCAATGTTTTTTGTAGTTTGTCTCCAGACAGACATGCTCCTTTCTGCAAAATCAGCTGCTGCCTTTCTTTTAGATGATGCCTTTACCACACTTTATATGAGAAATGTTAGTGATCTAGGTTGGAAAACCTGATGACTTTTGCTAGTTTCTTTTAAATACATTTTCTTTAGTGTTTTTCAGCCGTGTGCAATCCCCGATTTAGAAGAGTATGGTTTGCTACTAGTCCGGAGATTTCACACACCAACTCATATGAAAACTGCTTGCAAATTATATAACGACTCTGACTTCTCTGCGTTACATGAATTTTAGATTTCTCAAGTACATGGCTGGTTCCCTCCCCCCCGACTCGCATTAAATTATTGAAGAGATGTAGAACAGCCACTGAATTTGGAGGTGGTATTGAGCCTAATCCCTTGATTAGTCAATATGATACTTTATTTTAATCTTGTGCTGCTTACTTTTAATATCTTTGAGTTCTAAGTGGACTTTTGGCAGGTCTAACTTTTTTGTTTTGATCCTTCTTAGACCTGCTTTTCTTTGCTGATCGGATGTTTTCTGGGTTTTGTCCAGTTTCGTGTAATTTGTCAGATCCAAATGTTTTCTTCCAGGTAGCTCTTTGCTCTGTCCTTTCTGAATAGCCTTCCTACAAGTTTCTTCTTATTTGGAACAAAGATCCTTGATGAGTTCAAAATCTTGAATACGGGAAGTTCTGAAACATCTTTAAATTCAAGTCCTTGAGCTTTTCGGTTCACTTGCTTCTCTAAAATCCATAACTCATCAAAATTTGTTTTCTTTAAATCAGTCACTTTGGTTTACATATCTGCAGTTCTTAATTCCTTTTAATTTCAATGAAATCATTTTTTATATTGCAAACTAAGGCTGGCTTCTGTAGCCTGTTGATATATATAACGCAGATGTGATTCACAGGTCTCCAAGTCCTAGTTTCTTAGATATGCTTTTTCCTTTGGTACTGTCAGCAGCTCTGCTAGGTCTGGGTGAGATCAGTTGCTTTTTGTTGGTAAGGTAGGAAGTGGTGAAGGATGTTACTTTCTGGGGAAAAGGGGATGTGAAGGTGTCAGACTGCAGTACCTCCTGTTTTCCAACTGATGGCTTCATGTAGAGTTGTGAGGAATCCGGTAGAAGAGTGAACTTTGTTTCTCTCTAAATTTTATACTGAGTCTTCTAAGCTGCTGCACGTACCAGTTCCAGATATACTCTCTTAGCCATTGTAACATCTGAGGCAAAACAGCAATTGGTGAGGTCAGTGCTGTTATATCTTACATCCGCTGTTGCGTACGTAATGTCATCTTGCTGTGCTACCAGCTTTCTCTGTTACCAGTCAGAACTCACGTACAATTCTTGGAAGTGAGGAACCAATGTTTGAATTCAGCACCCTGCTAATTTGAGTGCCTCCAGCAAAGAAGAATTTAAAAAACTAAAGGCTGTCTTCCTCAGGAACCACCTGCTGTTTAGCTTTTTTGAGTGTGGTGTACCATGGTTTCTTCCTTTATACTGAGGTTAGGGTTGATTTCAGAGCATTGAACCAATAACTTCAATTTTATAGAAACACAACTCCTCTTGAAATGAAAGATAAAACTCCTTTAGACTTTGGTAAAAGTAGTAAGGCATAATGCTTTGGAAAGGCTTGGTTTTGAACTTGAATAAAAACTATTCTAAAGCTTAGCAGCTGCACAAGATCTGTGAAACTTCTGCTGTAGGTAATGATATACAGATCTGATTGTTAAACTGTTGTTTGGGCATACTATGATAATGCTTGGAAGCCCAAAGAAAAATCAGGATCCATTTTGCTGCGCAATGTAAGAGGTCTTGGTACAAAAGACTTACAGCTTAAACAAGGTAATGGGCTGTGGTAAAAATACTACATGAAGAAATCTTAATTTGTTTCTTGCAGAACGGCTCAGGTCAGATGATGGTCAGCCAATGGTACTAAAGTTAAAGGATTGGCCTCCAGGGGAGGACTTTAGAGATATGATGCCTACAAGGTAAGTAAACCTTAGTATCAATGCCTACAGGCCTGCTGTAGGCACTACAGGAGGAAAAAATGCCTTTGTTCTCTTTTTGCTCTCTAGGTTTGAGGACTTGATGGAAAATCTTCCTCTTCCTGAATATACCAAGAGGGACGGCAGACTGAATTTGGCTTCTAGGCTGCCAAGCTACTTTGTCCGTCCTGACTTGGGTCCCAAAATGTACAATGCCTATGGTATGTGAAGATAGTTCTGCAGATGTTGGTATTTGTGACTCTGTTATGCTCTTTATTATACTTAGGGCATATGCAAGACTGTGGCACTAATCAAAACTCCGTGCTTATCCTGGAGCACACTGTCATTTTTTTTTTTTAATTGGTGCTGTGATCTATTCTTATGCTAGTCCTTTCTCTGTCAGATGTGCCATTTTTTGCCTTGTGGTTTCCAAGAGATGTACATATGATAAGTTTGCAAACAATTATTATTTAATACATATAATAAGCATAATACTGATACAGGGTTCAAGGAGAAGTTAATATCTTTTTGAGACCAATTGATATATTTGAGTGGAACATCAGCCAGCTTCTGGGCACTTTGATCTGTGTGTTCATGTTTCTGACCAGGGTTGTAATTTTCTTCATCCATGTCTAACAACACAGATCACAGAGAACATGCAAGGCAAAACTGCCACCATGTTCCTACCTGAATTGGATAGTTTTGTCCTCTTAAGACTTTAATTATATAGTAGGTAAATAGCATACAAATGGAGGAAACCTTTGTCTGAACGCATACCCTGCATGGGACTGTGAAGCATTAAATTTTCAAATGCTTGTCAATATAGCAGAGTGTGGAGGAGATAGGAACTATTAATTCATGTTGTATCAACTTGAATTATTTCAGTTCCTGAATGTACCGACTTTGAAGTCATGGCCAAAAGCAGGTTTTGGAGACTTTTAATTTAAAACAAATTATTTTTATAGTTCCAGGATACTTTTAAATAACCAATTGATTTGGAAGTATGTACTTTTGCAACTTTAGACTAAGGTAACTAAAGTAGTTGCTCTTTTTATATACTGAAAAATATCAAGTGATACTGATAAGGAAAAAGTTGCAGCCATCTTGCAAAGCAAGTATGTGGAAGCAAAGTTACCCTAATGTAACTTCTGTAGTTCTCTTTGAATATTTATGAGACAGGGGTGCAGGGTTTTTTAAGGGTTTTGCATTCCAATTATCGATACACCTACAGTAACAACTCACCTGAGGATGTGAAAGATTTTTCATTGTTTTGTCTTTAAAAAAATGTGTTAGCTCAGTAACGAAATGTGGATCAGACTTCAGCTGTAAACCAACATATTGCAGTTCTGAGAAAGTGTTTGTGGGGTTATTTTTGGTTTTTTAGCAGTATGACATCACAAATAAGAGTTAAAAAAAGAGGGGTTTGTGAACTTAGGCAAATTGAATTTATTGAGTATTTAACGGTGTTCAATGCTTTGGTTTATGTATTACTCGACATGTAAGTTGAGTGAAGAAGGCTGTACACCAAAGAGCTTATAATGTAATCAAGCAATATATATATATATAAGGGTGCAGCAAGAAGCAAGGTCATCAGTGAGGGCTAACTTGTCTTTGTGTATTGCTAGTTGCTAGCAATGGAAGGAATGGATTAATGTTGTTGAATTTATCTTAAATGTCAAAGTTCTCTTTTCCTTTGTATCAGAGTTTGTGGAGGGAGTGTTGACAGTATTTTTTTTTAGCATAGAATGTAACTCTACTGTTTGGTCCTTCTTAGATGTATAGGTCTTGGTCCAAAGAGAGGAGGTATTACACTTCATTTACTTCCAAGTTAAAAGACAAAATTTAGCTAAGTCTGTCTTAAAAACCAGTTTTGTATCTTTTTGCTCTTAGCTGCTTTACAGACAAATTAAAGGGTGGACCTAGGTGTAAAACCAGTAATTCTGTCTATGGTGAATAAACGTAACTTTTCTAGCGTATTAAGTGTATTTTGGTTGTAAATACATGGCTTTGTTTTCTAAGTATGCGGTGGAAAAAACTTCTCAGTAGTGAGGTAAAGTCTTTCATGTGCTTAGCATTTTAAAGCATTAAGATAGAAAAATGGTGACTGAAGCTTGATTCTTAAAGTGATACTCAGTTACCTAAATAAAAGGACTGTTTATAGAAGTTAACTGTGAAGAAATCTTATTCCCTTCAACAGGTTTTGACCAGTTTTATATATAAATACCTGAACTGTTTAACATAAGACTTGCCATTGGTGTTGTATTTGTATTGCCCATCATACTCTGTGTGACTTAGACCACTAGTGAATTACTAAGGGAAGAATGACACTTCTTAAATTACATCCTGCTGCATCGGGCAAAGCAGTTTTGGGGTGGAGGTTGTAAGGGCCCTTACTTGAGGTCAATAATTAACCTCTCTTTTGTGAATCTGTCTGGCCTGTTTTTTGAACCTATATATTATGCTTATCCGTGTTTATATTTCAGTTGTGCTTTCTGAAAGTTCATGTTACAAACTGTCTAAATTAGCTACTGTTTCTGGTCTGTTATGACAGGTACTGTACAGGGAGTTGAGTTCCTGTCCCTAGAAGCTTATATTTTAAATAGAAAAGAGACAAATAGGATGGTGATCCTAAAACGTAACCAGTAGTCTTGTGGTCATACTTACGTTAGTGTTTGCTGATATAAAGATTTTTTTTTTAAATATTTTAATTTTTTTCCCTGTGTTACTTACTAGAGGAGATGGTAAAGCAAAAGTAGAGAGAGAGAGTGTGCTATTGAAGGGTCAGAGGAAGAGAGAAGAATGTGTTGTATGAGAAGGTGAAAGAATTAAGCAGCAAACATTTGAAATCTTTCTCCATTACTCATAGCCACTTGAGAGGTGTAAGATCATCCAGTGTATAAAGGTATAAGCACTTGAGAGTCTGCCGGTGTTTTTCCTTACTCAATTGTAATCTGAATTGTTCATGATGAGTTGGACAGTAACTGCTGTGAATTCAACTGATCACATGGATTTTACAGCTGAGTATGAGAAAATAGCTGCTGGAGGCTTATACTTGTAACAGTCCAATGACTTGCTGCACACGGTATGATGCTAATGCCACTTACAGCAGTCGGGCTTTCTCTTGTGCCTCCAAGCAAAGGAAAACGGTGCCAAAGAATGCCTGCTACCTTTGTATTACAACAGCTAAGTTCCCTACTACAGACTGTATAAATGACCCTCAGAGAGACAAAATTGTGAAGTACAAGTACAGGCTTTGGTTTTAAAATGCTTGTTTTCTCATGACTTGGGTGAACTATATTTGCTACTTCTATTTCCTGTAAAATAAAAATACTAGTTATCAGTAAATTTTTTACTTACACCACACATGACATGAAAATAACTACTTCACCTGCCCTTTGACATTGGTTTCTGCTCTCATTGCTGTGTAAAGTTAGCATTCTAGAAAGATGTTTCAGGCAGATTATTTCTCTAAGAGCTTAAACAGAATTTGGTTTTATTTTACACTCTATTATAGGCTTAATTACTGCAGAAGACAGACGAGTTGGTACCACAAACCTGCACTTGGATGTGTCTGATGCTGTTAATGTCATGGTGTACGTTGGGATTCCCATTGGGGAAGGGACCCATGATGATGGTAATGTTTGAGGAAAGCTGTTTTCTGTCCATTACAAATCAATTGTGTGTGAGAAAGACGACTGTACCTTTCATTGTTTAAGCTTGTCATATCTATGAGATATAACCCAAATATACAAGGCAGTTTGCTATGTCTGCAGCACATATTTAAAAGTGCAGTAATGCTTCATTGGTTCCCAACTGTGGAAGCAGCAGAGTTTTGCTAGAAATTAGATATCTCCCTGAAGAAAGGAGGAGAAATGGTGATGTTACTCTTTTTCTTCTCCTTGTATTTGAATAATTGTAGTTAGTTCAGTTTAAATTAATGACTTGCTTTGTGATTAGCTGTCAGTTGACACATTTCCTGCATTTTGTTAAGATGAAGCTTGATGTGCTTGGAAAGGGCTCTGTATGATGCAGCAGTTGCAGTAGCAGTGTGACTAGATTTAGCAGCTCAAAATGCTCCTTCCTCTTCTGTATGTCAAAAGTCAGAAGCTTTGTAATCATACCGCTTTTATGTGGATTCCCCTTTCAGAGGTTCTGAAAACAATCGATGAGGGAGATGCTGACGATGTAACAAAGCAGCGAATCCACGAAGGAAGAGAGAAACCCGGAGCATTGTGGCACATCTATGCTGCCAAGGATGCTGAAAAGATACGGGAACTTCTCCGGAAGGTATGTTGGTTACAAAGGAGGCTTGAGCCTACAGGATTCCTTGACTAGCTTATTTATAGCAGCTGAATGATACAAATTGCTATCAACATCAAGTGCATAGGTATTTTCATGTTGTCTTTGAGGACATTAGTAGTTATTCCCAGGTTTTCAGCCTGGTCTAGAATCTTCATACTAATGCACACATCACTAGTTAAGACCTAAATGAGCTTAATGAAAGTAAAGTTCTACCTTGAAATAGTTTGTTATGTTTTTTGGTACAGAGCTTTTTGTGAGCCAGCAATATCAAGGTGCTGTGTCATGGTTTCCCCCCACCCCATATCTTGGCCCTAGGTTGGAGAAGAACAAGGCCAAGAAAATCCCCCAGATCATGACCCCATTCATGACCAAAGTTGGTACTTGGACCAGACCTTACGTAAGCGACTCTATGATGAGTATGGTGTACAAGGCTGGGCAATAGTGCAGTTCCTTGGAGATGCTGTGTTCATTCCTGCAGGTGCTCCCCATCAGGTAAGTATGCCAACTCTAGGCCATATTGACAAATAGAATTGAATTGGAGGCCCAACAGAACTGCGACTTCAAAATAACTGTTAGCTAATATTGCTGACTTAGGTTCCTTTTCCTACATATGCAGTTCTTACAGGAACTGTTTGAATTGGATTTTAGTCATTATATTGGTAAAAATTATATAAATACCTGAATGATGTGTACATTACTGTGATGGAATTAAGAAAAAAAAAAATAGGGTGAATGGTGGGAAAACATTTCTGTGTAGTGAAACTTCAGCCAAGGGAACAGAATTCCAAAAAAGTGCGGAGAACAGTAGAGACCTTGCTTTAGAGAACGCTAGTGTATGTGGGAGAATAGGGAACATGTGAGATTGTCGTATTTTGTCCTGTTTTTACCATTAGACGCAATTCTGTGTGAGATCAAATGGGCTTCAGTTCCTGTTACTGATAAGTAAATGTGGAAGAACCTAACATACATGGTGGTGGGGTTTTTTGGGTTTTGTATGGTTCACTCAATCTTGATGTATCTGTCATTTGATACGGGGGTTTTTTTTAGGTCCATAATTTGTACAGCTGCATTAAAGTAGCAGAAGATTTTGTATCTCCAGAACATGTGAAGCACTGCTTCCGTCTGACGCAGGAGTTCAGGCACCTGTCTAATACTCATACAAACCATGAGGATAAACTGCAGGTAACCATTTTATGACAGTAGTCACTAAATATGTCCTGTTTTGCCAGCTTTGTTCAGTACTAGAAACACGTGGCTAATGATTTAAGAAAAAAATAACAACTTTCCACACTTTGGAGGTTCTCATTGATAAGTATTTAAAAAATAATTAATGCACCTATGTCGACAGTATTATGTAAACAAAAATTAGTAATAAACTTTTTGATTTCTCCAGAGAAAGGGGTTAGACCCGATGATCCTTGTGGGTCCCTTCCAACTCAGGATGCTCTAAGATTCTATGAGAGAACTTTCCCACTATTGGACTAGTGCATGTATCGGTATTAATAAGTGTTTAAATGGCTGAAACCTGAATGACAGTGAAGCATAGCAGAAAAAAAAAGCCCTATTAAAAAGGAAAAAGCAGTGCTTTGTTTTGAAGAGATATGTTTATTTGAGCAAGGACACTTGCATTTGTTTCTCTATTGCCGAAAGGAAAATTGCTCTGAAAGTGAAGGCTTGCTTATTTAAATCGGGGATATGGTTTAGTGGTGGACTTGGCAGTATTAGGTTTACAGTTGGACTCGATGATCTTAAAGGTCTTTTCTAACCTAAATGATTCAATGATTCTAAAGTAGTCCCAAACAGGAAAATTAAATGTGTTTTGGTTTGAAGAAATCTGACTGCTTAAACTAATAATTATGCACAGAACGTATTATGCACTGAAATAGTACATTGTATATATGACAGTAAGTTCTACAGAGAGAAGACTGTAGGAGACCTCTTATGATTTCCCCTACGTATGCTTCTGAAGAGTTAGTATCTGTTTAGTTTGCAAATTTTGTTGTCAGCATTTTTTGTGTATTAGTAATCTCATGCATGTAAAATGAAGGAGGGTGGAGATCTGCAGAATGGCTGTTCTTGCACAAGGGAGTACTCAATATACAGCCATTCTCCAGTATGTCACCCAAGAATGTCAGAACTTACCGTGTTAATTCTTTCAAACAATTCAGTGAAAAATTGCTGTAAATTTCTATGTGGATTTGCACAGGATTTTACAGGAAAGAAGAAGTAGGATCAACTCTCATTGTGAGGATCCAGCTTCTAACGCTGTACCTCTTCTGCTGTAGCGATACAGATGTGGAAGTATTTCTGTAAATGAATAGGTTGCAAATGAATAATGCTTAGTATTTAAAAAAAAAAAAAGAAAAACGTAACTGCTGGCAAAGTGGAACTCGATACTGCTGCGAAAAGGAATACTGGTTGTATTTGTGCCTCACAGCCAAACTTTACCATTTTTCTTTGTCATTTTTCATGTATATTTTTATAGTATTTTTATAGAAATATCTGTCTCTGTATTTTTATATATATATTAAAAAATACACAGAGACAATAACTGTCGCATAAATGATACAAAAGACTGAGATCATATGTACATCAGGAAAAAATGATGGTGCTTGGCAGTTAGTTGAGCAAGTGCAATTAAGCTACTCAGAGGTGAAACTTTTCCGTTCAATACCTAGAAACTGAATTCGAATAAACTTAAATCAGAAAAATCAGAAACAAGATAGAGCTTTGATTGTTAAATAGCTAAGCATGGAACAGATTGCTGTGAGTACTAGTAGATTTTTCATCTCTGATCTTGCTTGCCTTTCTGGAAGATGCACAAATTAGAAGAATTTCTAGCCTCCGTACAAAGACAATAGGATGATTTGTTGCATCATCTTAATTTACATAGGGTTAAACCATATGATTTTCTTGCTCCTTTTGGGTTTGATTCATGTGAATCTAAGAGATTCACATCACAAGGACTTTTTCAAATTAAACTCATATGGGTGACTTCGTAGTGTAGTCTCTCCTCCTCTCATGAAAGAGACTATATCTTAAAATAACATAAGTAAATATATGTTGTTGAGTGACCAGAAAATGAGTTAATAAATCAATGCAGGTGTCTAAAATATTTGTTGTCTAACCGTGATACTTAAAATTTGTGCTGTTGATATCCTGAAGCAGTGATAGTATATACTTTGTGTATACTTGCCAGCTATTACAAATTCAGCTGTCAAAATTGATTGCATAGGTATGTAAGACTCTCTTTGTTAGTCTGTAGAAGTTGATTTTTTTTTTTCCTGTTACAGGTGAAGAACATTATCTACCATGCAGTGAAAGATGCTGTTGGCACACTGAAAGCTCATGAATCCAAACTAGCTAGATCGTAGGAATTGCTAATTCCAAATGCCCTGTGAAGTAAGCCTTTTGCTCACAGTATATACAGGGACTGCACATGACTGCCTCTGCAGGAGCAGAGGCTTCTCACTAAGAGCTGGTGTGGTCAGTATTACACACACTCTTCAGCCACTGTTTTCTACGCTGCCTCAACACTGAAGGTCTAACGGAAGGTCGCACTGTTACACGCAGAATTCCAGATTCTAACGAAAGGTGCCATGTCCCTTTCCTGTGGCCTTTTGCAAATTGGAAGAACACGGAAACCACTTGGTGTTCCTGCATATTATGATTAGAAATGGTATAAAGAGTGTGGATGTTTTTTTTTTTCCTCATGCCCAGTTAGTCTCCACGAAGTTAGAAGGAATGTGCTGGAGGTGGGTTGTCCTGCTGCAGACTTAGTTGATAGCTGCTGAAGGAGTGTGACCAACGGTAGCCCAACTGCAGAAATTTAAGCAAACTTCCCATGTGAGATACAGGCCAAGGAAAAGAATAAAGCTATTCTCTGCACTCCCCTTCTTGTAGCCGTTTCTCTATACACTGTAGAGTTGCAGAAATAAAGGGAGAACCCACTTTTTTTCCCCAGGAGACTCCAGAAATAGGAGAATTGTGTATTTAGTGAAAAACTAGGTTTGTAGTGAAACAGTTAATATTTCATGAAAGTAGATATTTTTAGTATTTTTGAAGTACCACAACTGTTCCTGGATTTTCAAGGAAAGGCGCATTACATTTAGTCTTCCTTTCAATAAAATCAAGAAGTGATTTTTAGAAAGCAGTCCAAAATAGCACAAAAACAGCCAAAGGAGAGTGAATAGAAATTGACACCCCACCTCCCTTGCCCATATTCCTCACCCATCTTCCCCCCTCTCCCTACGCCACCCTGCTTCCTCAGATGAGAAGTAAAAAGGAGTATAAACTCTGTTCTCATGTGGAGATGTTGTACATCTCTCCCTGCACTGGTGACTGCAGGCAATAGTTCACCCAATACCAGTGCTAGCTGAAAACATCTATCCTTTCCAAAGTGAAGGAGAAGTTAACTTTCAGTGTCAACTTTGTCCAGAACTATTTTAAGTAAAATGTTCCTGCTTGATAGAACTGTATTCAGAATTTACTAATGTCAGCATTGATGCAATGGATTTCATTGTCCGGGTACATGGGGAAATGTATCTACCTTATATCCAGCTGTACTGTAGTGCCACCTGCAGGCCTGTTAATATGTTCACGGTTATTTCATTTTTTTAAAAATAAAAGTCATTTACTGTAACAGCCTGGGCAGTTTCTTTCAGACTTGTCCACTGATCTTCCTGCTTTGACTTTGTCTCAGCTTCTGCCTCTGGTAGCGTAGGCTGCCGGTTCATTTTGTGCCCTGTGTCTGATCAGAAGGCTTGGGTGTTTTACGCCTGGCGTCCCAAGCGCGTGCTGGGAGCATACCAGGCTACCTGCGGATTCTTGATTCTCAGAGGTAGTTTGGGTAGGGGATCTAACTTGTCATGAGCACAGCACAAGATGCTGTTTCCCACCTCTCACTGTCTTCCTAACAGCTTGGGGTTCAGAGCTGCCCTCTCCACTGGAGATACGGATATATGTATGGAGATACGGATGGGGTGGTAAAGGTTCCCTGGTTTCTGACCTTGGAGGTCGTGATGGCAGCAGCAGTTTGGTTCCCTGGCCCGTCGCATACTGGCAGCTTCTCAGGTTGGTTACTGGGTACAAGTAGTTTACTCCCGGGCTTTTGCGGCCTTCGTACCCTTGCAGCTGACCTGTGAATATGAGCTAATTCAGTCAGCTACAGATGAAAAGGATTATCCCGGACCCATGAACCGTTCAGCTTCACCCTATTCCTATTGTGCAGAATGTCTTGTGAACTTCTGTTGTACTCTGTGCATACAGGCCATTCTGAATGGTTAATTATAGCTGTTTCCCTCATTTGTGTGTGTCTGTATATCAGCAATTAGAATTAGATAAAGATCAAAAAGACAAAGACGTGGCTATTCGTAATGCAATAGCTTCCGTCATTTCCACTGCAGTGATCTACACTGAGAGTTCTGCATCTCATGCTGAACCTTTGTTTGGTTTGAGCCTCTCAAACATTGATTTTGTCTCTTGAATTTCCTCTTCTATAATCATGGAGTACAATCAACCTAAAGCAATATTCAGCCAAAATCAGAGGAATGATTTGGACAAAAATTACAGATCAAAATTAAGAAATATGTAGCAATCCAGATTTTAGACCAGATGAAGACAGGAAGAATTTGTAAATTGATCTGGCAAATCAGTTCCAGTAACTTACGTCTGAAAACTTTTATCCTTTATCTGGATTGTATGCATCAGGAGATGGAGACTACCACTTCTTTTGGCAAGTTTTTCCAAATAGGTGACTTTTTTTTTATGGGGCACAAATTTGCATTTATCTAGATTCAGAATCCCCTTATCAATTCTTGCTCGTTTTCTACCAAGAAAAGGTCTTCACTTGATTAAAAGCTCTAATTGTCAGCTCTTAGAATGCTGTTAAACTACTCAAAATTTAGCTGTTACTGTACAGCAATTTCAGAATTTCTGAAATAGAATTTTCATGTATTGTGTATGTGCAAACACGTAAGTTTTTATTATGACTAATCAGATATATAGAGAGCTCGTATAACATTTATGGAGGTATATATTATATATTACATATATATTACATTTTATATATGTATATATATCAAACCCAGACAGCTGCGGGGGGTTTGTTTTGGTTTTGTTTTCTTTCAGACATGCTTAGCTTCTGCTCTCTGCTGTAGCCTTACGTGGTCAGGGATATTTTATGGCACTTGTAATTAGACTCTGAAGCTCACTGCAAGCCTACCGTGTTGATGCCGGACGCAATTGTATTTACAGCTTCTACTGCATCCTTTGACAGAGTTGCAAGATTTAATGATGTTTTGTTTGAAAGTATGTACCTTTGTTAGCTTAGCAGTTTAACTGGGCTCCAGAGCCTTTTTTCCCAAGAAGCGTTTGTCCTCTGTTTAGCCCTTTGACCATTTTCATAGCTTCATAGTTCTTTTATGTGGCATTTCACTCCCCCGGTGCATCTGTCTTCCAAGATGAACAGTTTTGGACTGTACAATCTGTGCACAGAGCCTGCTCGGTGCCTCTGATCTGTTCTGGTTGACTTTCTTGTGCCTCCTTTTTGTTTAGCTACCCCATTTTTGAGGGAAGATGATTCAAGCTACGTGTGGAGTTTTAAAGTTTGTTCACCGTGCGTTTCTATGGTGAGATAATGGTGTTCATTCATTTCTGAAACGTGCTTGTTGCTGCATTTCTTACTAATGCTAAGCATGGAGATTTCCAGTAGCGATGACCGTACTGTCTTTCCTGCATAGCGACAGCTAATCGGGGGCCTGTCACCTATACAGTTATAGGTGCGTGGTTAGGGGACTCTTCCAGGGCGCGCGTTAGGATGCTCTCTTAACGGGGTTTGTGCGAAGGGTCGGTATAAGCACTCACCCTCCAGTACCCACCACTCATTCTACCATACTTCATATAGAGCTTCCAGCACAAGCAGCCAGCCAAAGTGATTATAAAATTGTTTTAAGATGTACAATCAGTAGTTTTTATCACGGTATTTTCTGGTTACAAATTTTAAGGGGCAACTGATATATTACCTGGAATGTAAGCAGATTAATGGAGACATTATAAATCAGAAATTTTAGATCAGAGGGAAAATAAAAATTTCAGTTGCATGTCTTAAAATTTAGTTCACTGCAGTCACGACATTTGTTCTACTGAACGCTGTCGTGCCATTACTGAATGGAGCTGCCCACGATAGTGGGCAGGCACCAATTTTTAATGGCTTTAAGCTCTGGCTGTCTTTCAGCCAATGTCCTGTGCAACTACGGCCAAGTGGAAGCAGGAATTCGGGATTATATGGCTGTTGGCCTGCCCAAGTGAATTTGGATCGCGTTGACAATACTGAAGCTCGGTGTGTGCTCAGCCATGCAAGGGCGTACTCAGCACAGTTCAACGTTCCACAGTTTCACAGGGCCTTCAAAATGTTACACAGGACACGTTCCTCTTTTTCTCTCAGTCTCAGATGAAGAGGAAGAAATAACATCCCCCGTCTGAAGATTTCACTTCTTTTCAACTAACAACTCCTTCCTTTTCTTGATATTGATTAAAAATTTAACAGTCTGCAAGGGTTAATTTTCCAACACTTAATCTTTTCTCTGTTTATAAACTGTATTCTGAGGCAACTGAACCGGGCAACATAAATATGGGAAAGATTAAGTGCTTAGTACATCAGAGGTGGTGATCCATTTGTTGTTCCTCTGAAAGGTTCTGGGACAGCCCCTGGTAGAACCTGAGGATGCGGAATCGGAATTGGAGCAGAGGAGCTGGGTGTCAAGCAGTAGCTTGAATTTACCTGCAATACAAATAAGACGAAAGAAGTTACCAGGCATGGATATTCTTTAAAATGACTGCTCCTATGTGCATATGACTTCCCTTCCTCACTTCTGATAGCCCTTTGATAGCTCTCTGAGCTTCTACAGTTAGGAGGTATTGGTTGAGCTGTATGACACATGCTAGTGGCGTATTCTTGCATCGAGGTTATCTTGTAAGTACTGGGTGGAAAAGGAGCGTGAAACTACACAGCGGGTGAGCGAAGCACGGCATGGAAGCACCTGTGGACAACGCATCTTTCAGGCTCTGGGTACCGGTAAGTAATCTTACCTTCTGATTGTCAGCAGCAGTGTTTTCCCAAACTCATCCCCCATCTATCCGGGATGCATAGACCTGCTTGTGGTCACTCTCTCCCAGTGCATCTCAGAATCTGAAATCAGCCCACAGCTTCCTTTCCTCCTCATCGGCACTGTCTCCGAGATCCCTATTCTCAACCTTTGGCAAAGAGCTGCGTGGTCCCACCAGGCATCTGAAAAATACCCAGGCAGAACTGATCTTGCTTTTCTCTCATCTCCCTCATCCCCCTGCCTTACAAGAACTTTTTATTTTACCTCTCTGCCTTTATATAGGCTAATATGGAAATGGTAAAGTGAGTTTCAAGAACTAGATGTAACGAAATACAGCTGCTTCGCCTAGGAAGGCTGCTTCTAACTAAGCAGCTTTCAACCACAAAGCAAAACAGGTAAAGAAGGGAAATGTTCTCAGAATAATTTCTAATTCCAGGGCCTTACCTCCAACAATGTCAGTTTATACTGTCAGCTTGCACCTTTTCTGTTTTCCTCATCGTTTTCAGCATTTGATACGCTGCCATTACAATCTGCACCTTTAAGCTTCAGAGAGAGCGTTCCCGTTGTGTTCTTCCACTCCACCTTTCTTCCTAAGACCCTTATTTATCCGGCTAAACATTTCCAGAGGCACCCTTGTGTTCTTGAGCCCTGACTAATTGCTGTTCCTCTTCATCACAGCAGCTTCTGCCTGAACCTCGGCTTCAGCAGGATCCCTGGATTTGACCTGGCATTGTTCTAAATGTAGCTTTGCTTAAGCTGCTCTACTCGAGGAGCAGTTAGTTTAATTCCCATGCCTTATTGTGTAGGCCATAATAGATTGATTTAACTGTTTGTGTAACACAAATTTGTCATGACTTATTTCAGCAGTAGCATACTTGCTAGAAAAATACACAGCCTTAATTTGAAAACAATCCACAAATTGCTTTGCCAGATAGGTCTTAAGATCTTAATTACACAGCACTATACAATATTACTAATAACTTAATAAAAAGAATACAACTAATAGATCGCTCTATTTCAATTTGACCTGCCTCTGGCTTTTATTCCAAAAATAGCCCTTCGGTACCAGTCGTTTCTCCTTGTGGGAAGGTAAGTTAATGAATTAATTTCTCATTCTTCTTTATGATATGGAAAGAAATTGGGCTACTCATTGCTAACTGTAAATTGCTAGCTTAAAATACATTTCCTCAAGTTGCTCTAAAGCTCAGCGAGCTGCTTAACAACAAGCTGCCGCTTAAGACATTCGCAAGACCACTGCTCTACCAATGTTCGTATTCTGTTGTTCTTACCACCATTTATTTCTAACGCACTGTAAATCTTCATACTGCTCCTCAGCACATTAAACGGTTTAAAACACTAAGGCACATTTTATTTAGGTGTCACTTACCCATCCTGCAGTTATTCAGCACTCCCACACTTTTCCTATGTTGTACTTGGTCTCTGAATTTTCTGTTTGCATCTTCCACTCACCGGAGTATGAACGCGTTATTCAAGTACCAGAGCTGTTGCCATGCTCCTCCCTGGTATGAAACCGGTGCAGTTAGAAATAAAATTATTTTGGTGAAGGTTGCGCACGTTTGAGTTACTTGGATGTGTGAGAGCAGATTCCTTTTATCCTATTTGTAGGTTGGTTACGCCATCAGTGGCGTAAATTGTGCAGTCCCTTATGCAGTCATTTTGTGGCCCTTCATATCCAAAAGCAGACTGTGACAAAATGCTGTCGCTGCCTGTAGAGACGTTTGTGTTTTCAACTCTTACATGCAATGGAAAGTTGCTAGTGTTCTGTATCTTTCATCATTGCTCATTATACTAAAGTTCATGCACTCATGAGAAAATTCTTCCCTAGCAGCTCTTTGTTTTTGCTCTGGCCCTTTCTTTGGTCTCTTTCTTTTTCATAAAGGCTGTTTGGCAAGTAATGAGACATTGCCATAGTGCCTTCCCTCAGGGTTTGTTTTGGTTAGCTGAAGAACCACAATCGTTTCCTATCAAAGCAATTTTTCTTTTTTTTTTATTAAAAAACGGCTTACGTAACGGTCATCTTAGCGTGGGTCAGAGATCTGTGTGCTGGGCCTGCTCCGTCCTTCGCTGTAACGCATGCATCCAGGCTACCTGGGGGGGCAAAAGGGGCCCGCTGATTCACTCTGGCGCTGACGGGGGAGGAGGAGGGTTCTCTCAACAGTATTCCTCGGTGAGCTGTTAAAATATAGCAATTTCTGGCACTTTGGTATGCTTAAGCGTACACAACAAGGAATTTTCCCTTTTTTTTGTACAGCCTTCCCTGTGTAGTTAAGCCATCCTTGGCCTCTCAGCTGAAGTTTCTAAGAACAAGAGCACTGAATTATCCTGGAAGCTACAACTGTTCGCTTCATCCCTTTGGTTTGATAACCCTGGCCTCTGTCTTTTTTTTTTTTTTTTTTTTTTTTTTTTTTTTTTACATTTGGTTTTGGGTGGAACTGGGAGCCGTGGGACTTTGAAATGCTTTTAAACATAACCAATCTGTTTGTTGGCAGTATTTAGTCGCTGTTTTCTTGAGCTCCCCAGAGGAGGCAACTTTACGGAAGATGGCTTCTCCTGCGGTCTCGATCGCTCTCCCTCCCGAAGCGCCCGTGATCCGGGATGAGGATTACTTCTGTAATTTTCTGGCCCCGCGCACCTTGCTCTCCTGCCATCTCCCCAGCGGGTCCCCGTTCCTGCCGCGCCGCTCTCGCCCGCCTCTCCCCGGGGTGGGCGGCGGCGGGGCTCCCTCCCCCGGCGGCCCCCGCTGCCCCCGCCAGCCCCGCCCCGGTGCGGCCGAGCGCGGCCGCCGCCCCCGGGCGCTTCCCGGCTGCGGGGCGGGGGCTCCGCAGCGGCGCAGGGCGGGATGCTCGGGGCGCGCTGCGGCCCTCTCCCTCCGACTCCTCCCCTCCGAGCCGCCGGGGCGGGGCCGCGCTTGCTGCAGGAACCCGCCCTTTAAGAGCCGCCTCCCGCCGCCGCCGAGCCCCGAGCCGCCGCCCGGCGCCGCCATGGTCTCCTGGATCATCTCCCGCCTCGTGGTGTGAGTGCGGGCGGCGGGATGTGCAGGCCGCCGCGCGGGGCCCTGCCCTGACGGGGGAGCCCCCGGGGGCCGCGGCCGCCGCCCGGAGCCGGGGCTGCAGCCGGTTCTGCCTCGGGCTGGGGCGGGGCGGGGGGGGGGGGCGGCCGCGGGGCCGGTGCTGTCTCGCAGGGCGTCCGGCGGGTCGGCGCAGGCTGCCGCGGCCCGAGGGCGGTGCCGCGGTGGGGGCGGCCGATCCCCGGGCGGGGGCGGCCGCGGGGGCCCGGCGCCCCGCCGGGAGCCTCGGGGAGGGGCGGCGGGGGGCGCCGGCGAGCGCTGAGGGGTCTGTGCTTCTCGCAGGCTGATCTTCGGCACCCTCTACCCCGCGTACTCCTCCTACAAGGCCGTGAAGACGAAAAACGTGAAGGAATACGTGAGTAGGGGCTCGCCCCGTCCCCCCGCGGCTGCCCCGCAAGCCCCGGGCCCGGCCCCGAGGCGGGGGCTCCCCGGCGCGGCGGGGCCCTCGGGTCAGGCGGGCCGCCCCAGCGGCAGCGGCCCCGACGGCCTCTGGAGAAGTTGGCGAGGAAGGGCGCTTACCAAAATGGGAGGTTTCACACCGTAAACGTGGGCTGTTTTCTTCTCAGGAGATGCTGAGTGAGGAGGGGAAAGCGGGGGAAACACTGCAGTCTGGAAGCATCTGAAAGTCCAGGACAAGTTCTTTCCTCTAACTTTATCCTGACTCCGTGTCCTTTTACTGCTTTTTCAGTACTACTTTTGTTTTCTTCCAAAAGGCTGAGTAATTTTGCTTAGTTTGTGTCTTCCTATCAGCCTTGCTTGTGATCAGTGTTTTCTGTTGGTCAAGACTTCATCCACCTTTCTGGAATCATTTCCCTGTCTCTATCTGCACCATTGTTACAATTACCGTATTTAAAACACCAGACGCTTTCTAGTGGTGTGATGTGTCGTCTTCTTACAGAAGAGGTGTTCAGAGTTGATCGGTGGAGACAAGAGCTGTTTTGGCTTATGGGTGGGATGAGTTTCTGTTTAGAGCGAGGAATAACCTGATGGAGAAGAGCGGTAACATGGGTGAATAGGCTATAATTTGTCAGTGTCGCTTTGCGATGCCGTCTGAGACACTTCATCCAACTGGCTCTGTTTGTTCCTTACAAAATGACGCGTCAACAACGAATATTGCAGGATATGGTCCTTTTTTGTCTCGCGCTGCTTCGGTCCTCTAGAATTGCCTAGACCTTTCCTACGTGTTGGCTTAAAATTCAGCCCACTGGTTTTTGAAAGAGACGCTAGCTGAGGTGAGAGTCTCGCCCGTAGCAGACAGCTTTACAAACCACGGCATCTGGCTGAGGTGTTCTGGGATTTGTTTTGGGTTTTGGTTTGGTTTTTTTAATTCTGGTCTCAGCAGAGAAGTTGAAATGTGAATGTTCAGGAGGCGTTGATAACTGATACCGTGTTTTGAGTGAGTATTACAGATATAGTCAGAAATACGATGAGCCTTACTAAACTTTGAAGTTTATTAGTAATAATATTAGAAACTGAAAAGAAAGCATGAAAGAAACTATGATCCTGTGACTTTATAGTTATCTTTGAAGTTATGTATGAAGCAGTATCATATTACTATTTTCTTCTCTGGCCTTCCTCTCGTCTTTCTTTCCAGTTGCCTATGACCTTCATTTGCTGCATGAAATGCATATTTTTTACCCAGAATTTTGTTCTGGCTCATGAGTGTCTGTCACAGAATGATTGTGTTCCAGTTAGACAATCTGTGTTAACTTTAAGACAGACTCAGATTTCCGAGTTTTAATTTGTTTTGTTGAGAACTTGAGAGGAAAAAAAAAACACCACCTCATTTTTTAAAACAGCCTATAGCAGGCTTGTTCTGGAGCTCAAAGACCCGGTAAATATGGAGCCTTTGCATTTGTAGGCATTGTTTACAGTAAAAACCTGTTTATTTTCTGTGCTGTGTTTCCTTGCAGAACGTAAACATTGTGTTATCTGATTTTCTTTTGGTAGATGTTACCTAAATTGCTGTAAGACTTGCCTAATCTGATGGTGCAAAAGAAATGAGATACCCTATTTGAGTATTGCAAAGTTGTCTTAATAATATCAACTAATCACCTGGTCGTAAGCCCCACTAGGGCTGATGTGGAGAAGTATGGCATTTGTTTTGGAGTGTTGTTTAACGCTTCATTGATACGGTTTTCTTGAAGTAGATAGTCCTGGATTGCTGCAGCGGAAAATCTTCTCTTGTTTTTATTTTCAGTGAAAATACTGGAGTTGGTTCAAGAAAATGTATTTGAACTGCTAAAACAGACCTTATATATAAATTATTTCTTCTTGAGAGGACTACATCAGAAATAAGCATTTAGATGCTGGACTGCCATCTGCCTAATTCATTTATCTTTGGAGGGTTCTTCCTTCTCAACATAAGCAGAAAGATGGGGGGGAAAAAACAATTTCATCAAACACAAGAAGGGGGGCCAATATCTGTTCAAACTGTTCTTCATGTGAAAAGTCAGTGGAAAACTTGAACGCTGTGCTGCACGTTTTCAAAGCCAGCTGCGTCTACGTACTACTGCTTGTTCATAGTGCTTCAGAACTAACATTGGCGGGGGAGAAAGACCTTACAGGTCTGTGCTGGAGAGTGTGGTGTGTTGAAGGTTGAGTTGACACAGACCAAGCTACCACAAGCAGTCTCTCATTGGCATCAGAGTACAGTGCAAACTTACTCTTCTCCCCCACCATGATATAAATTTATGATAAGTCCTCGAGCAGCTGTGACAAACTGCTTCTAGTAGTTCAGACTGTTTTAAAAGTAATTTCTTTCTTTTTATGCGTCATCTTCAGCTATGGTCAAATCTACATTCTATTTATGATTTTGCATTTACTGAATTTATTTAGGTTCTTGGCGCAAGTTGGGGAGACTACAGAGGTGCAGTTAGCTGAAGCTGGTGGTCATCAGCTTGAGCAGCAAAGAGCTGACTCCTTTTTAATGGACTGAAAAAAAACCATAGCCTAGTTTGACCCTCAGTTTTTGCAGGTGTTTGCAATCTGTGGATTGCAAACATCATAAGAAAAAAAAGTAATGATTCTTCCCCTCTGCTTTTCTGGTTTCTGATCCTCTGCACTTCAGGAAATTCTAGAGCTAGAAGTTGGATCCTCCTGGTTGATTTAAGAGCTATATTTCTTTTTGTCTTTGGCTGTAGAGCGTGGGGTAAATGGTGGTAGGAGGAGACAGAGGGCAAGGGACCTGTGTCCAGTATCAAAGATGTGAGCACGCAGTTTATTTAAACAGTAACAAAGCAATATTTTCTGTTCTTCTCATTTCCTCTTCTAATACTGCTGAGCATTCTGTTAGCAGAATGAAAAAGTCTGATGAGCACTGAGCTTACGGTTTCATCAGGCTGTCTACAGTGACCACTCCTGAGTGGCAGGAGCTAATTTATGTAACCACAACAGTTTTCCCTAGAAAAAGCAGATACCGTAAGTTCATTACTTTGTATTTAATGACATTTAGCAACAAAATGTCAACTGGAGATCAATCGGTATAGATGCCTTTCTGAATTCTTTAATCAACTCATACCTAATCCCCTGGATAAGAAAAGTATCTTCTGCACATTTTGTCATCATCTTATTCGCAACCTTTTCCAGATCTTTCATGAAGATGGGCAGCACAGATCTCAACACTGATTCCTGTGGGATTCCACTGGTAACTCTCCCCGTTGTGAAAAATGGCCATTTATTTTTATCCTTTGTTTCCTCTCTTTTTAACCAATTGTTAATCCTCAAGAGTCCCTTCCTTTTTATCCTTGACAATTTAGTTTCTTTGAGTGTTTATTTAGGCCTGTTGGAAACTTTGTAGAAACTCCATACATGCTGCCTGTAAGGGAAGCACTATAGCACGAGCTTATGGAAACCTTGTAAGAATTCTGCTACATTTGTGAGATTAATTTTTTTCTGCAAAAAACATATTCCTCATTATGTTATACATATCTATGTATCTGCTGATTGCTTTTATTATTATTGCCTTCATAAGTAAGATTTACTGGTGTGCAGCTTCTCTGAAATCTCTCGCCCATAGGGATCCCTGTTTGCCACCTTCGATTTGTCATTATTCGCACTTCCATACA
The DNA here is from genome assembly GCF_047370975.1 of Nipponia nippon. Classification (NCBI taxonomy): domain Eukaryota; kingdom Metazoa; phylum Chordata; class Aves; order Pelecaniformes; family Threskiornithidae; genus Nipponia; species Nipponia nippon. The sequence goes on along the minus strand of NW_028262333.1, from coordinate 6,740,138 downwards.
AGAGCTGATTTATGTTGCTGCATTGAAGAGTTACCTATTTGTTTCATAGAGTTGCTTTAGAAGTCAAGTGAATGACACCTGGTCCTGGTCCTGTCCAAACTGATGATAAAGGAAAAAAAAAAAAGGCAGGAGAGACCCATAAAATACAAGTTTTGCTACTTTATGTTGTGAAAAAATTGCACAATAAAGTGGAAATAATTTGGGCTACTAACCACTATCATCAAAACCATCCACTGTGTTAAAGGGGTTGGAGGCAGCATAATTTTATTGGCTTTTTTAGAAGGTTTTGGAGGGTCTTTTAAGAACAGATCACCAAATTTTCCAACACTTGCAAGTTTGGGGAAATATCTGCTTTTATAACTTCATTTGCTGTAACAAAGACTGTCACTAAACTGTTCATGTAATTTTAATATATGGATTAATGTGTGGATTTAATATGTGGAATTTCCTTGATTCAGCTTAGTTCTCCTTTCCCATTCTTGATGACACTAAGAGTGTTAAGTTGCGTTTAGCAAAGGTGACCTCTTCTGTCCATTTATCTGCTACTTACATTTATTTTTACTTCTTAACAGTATAGAAAACTGGCAATTTCCCTTATAAGATATCGACTCTTCTGCTATTGGACATTTTTGGGTAGCAATTTTTATAATTCAGCTGATTCCTCTTTAGGAATAATTGATCTGTAGCTGAGAGACTTGTTACTAAAACAGCAGAGTGTGAGCGTGTGTGTGTTAGGGGGGAATTATTTTATGTTTGCTTTGAAAGAAATACCTACTGCTCCAGTGAAAGGTGTGAGGAAGTAGGCGGATAGACGGTAGGCATACAGGTGTGCCATAATGGCACAAAGGACGCTCTGTAAACTATGCTCAAGACCTTAAACAAGAAGATAAGGTTGAGGTGGCATGTTCTTGGCTTTCTTACCTCTCCTACTGAGCCTTTATTTAAAAAGAAAAGAAATGCTTATGTTAACTTCTGGCAGTAATGATTATGGTAAAGAATGCTTATTAATGAGTTAGAGCAAAATACTCTATCTGTTGGTTTGGGGGTTTTTTTCTTCCCAAGAAAAAACTTTAAATCAAGAAAATATTGGGCTACAGTTGAAACTAAACTTTTGCATGTGTGTGTGTGTATACATATTTATTACAGTAATCATGATATATGAAAGACTATAACTTCTTAAAGTGAACTGCTTATTCTTTTTAGATAGCTGATTTGGGACTTTAACACTGTTGCATCAGGATATTGCTACAGGGCATGCATTCATCAGTGTATCTGTATGCATTTATCTATTTAGAGCACATTAATCCTACATGTTTTCCCAAACTATAATGTACCATTTGGTATGTGACCCTCTCCATTACTGGTTATATATGCTTTCTCATTGTTGAATTCATCTTAATGTGTGGAGGTGATGAGTCATTTATACTGATAGGACATTTTGCTTTTTTCTGGGTTCTGATGGATGTCTATTGAGTGATTGCTCTTTTGCAGGTGAAGTGGATGATGTACTGGATTGTGTTTGCCTTTTTCACCACTGCAGAAACACTGACAGACATTGTTCTTTCTTGGTGAGTTCCTTGGTGGCATGGGGTTTTTTGCTGGTTGTTTGTTTTTTTTTTTAAAGAAGAGAGGAGTAGTGTTAGAATAAACTGTTTCTCCTTCAGGAGTTTTCAATCCCTATGAAGAGTCTGCAGGTTTGTAGATATTGTGGATAGCAGCTGCTGTCTTGGCTGTTTCGTCTACTATACTTGCAAACAGTTAGGATAAATACACAGTATCTGTAAGAGGATCTTCATTCATAAAATAGGAACCCCCCATATGAAATATGAAACCCCTCATAACATAAAATATTTTTGAGAAGCTGTTAATATGAATGGGTAAAGTTTGAGAAATGGTGGTCTAAAAGACACTTAAAAAAAAAAAAAAGATGGTAGAAGGAAGGGACCTGTTTTGCTTTGCGAGCCTGTTGTGCGGAGGAGCAGATCAGGTGCATGTCAATGCTCTGAAGGGTGTTTTGCATGATGAAATGCTCTTCCACTAGCTGGGGTGGGGTGGAGTGGAGTTGGGGGAAGCAGTTCTTAGTCCTTGCAGTGCTGTCTGTCGTGCTTGGCAATATGGAGGCCTCCAAAAATGCCAAATCATCGTTACATGTCTTCAGCTGCACCTTTGGAACAGGTTACCTTCAGTTCTAAATTGCTTTAGTGTTTGCATGCATCTCTGAAAGAAAACTAGTCAAGAGTTGCATCTTTTAAAGAAACATGAAATAGCTACACATGCCTTACAGAAGTGCTCAGCAGTTTTGCCTCTTCCTGCATAAACTTTGAAAAGCAGAAGAAGATATAAAAAGTACAAGAGCTTTGGCTTGTTCACGTACTTGAAGTGGACCACTGAAAACAGAAGTCTCTTATTGCTAACAGAGACAGCAGAAAGTTTGCATTCACTTGTTTCAGTCTCTGCTCCTGTATCTTCCCAGAGACTTTATTGGGTAAGGGTTAGAGATGAGAGACTTACATGCTGCCTGCTCTTTTTCATTTACGCTGAGCCTCCTTTTGTGTCTTCTCTGAGGAGTACCTACTGGAAGTTTCAGAAGCTGAGCTGTCAGCAGGAACTTGAGATTTATTATGTAGTTGAAAACTTTGGAAAATGAGAGGGAAACTAATGTAATATTAACATTCAGTGGATGCTCTCTGAACAAACTTCGGAATGACGAGAGTAGCTATCAGATTGTAATTTGGTGTGTTTGCAGGGCTGAGAGATGCCCTGTTTATGGAGTTTTCATGGCTATGGATGAAAGACTAAATGAGACTCGAAGAAGGTATGTCCTAGGATTCCAAAGAGGGTTCTGCTATTCTGACCTGATATATCGATTCTTTTGTTTCTGAGCCTTTATCTTGCCCTTGCTCTTTCTGCCTATGCTGCTCTCTACCAGTTATCTCTATCTGTCTCTGTGCTGATCTTGACTCCAGTTCTCCATCTTTCTCTCTCTCTCCTTTTTTGTTTTCTTCCCTCTTTCTCTCAGGTTTCCCTTTTATTTCGAGCTGAAAATTGCATTTGTGATTTGGCTGCTCTCCCCTTACACCAAGGGCTCCAGTGTCCTCTACAGGAAGTTTGTGCACCCAACGCTCTCCAATAAGGAGAAGGTACTCGCTTGTTGTTAGAAGATACTGACCTGTCTGGGAGCTGACTGACTTTGGATTCAGTTATGCCACAATAAAAACTGAAATGCATGAATCATGCTTGCGCCTACATTAGTGGATGTAGAATGACTCTGTCTCTGACAACGATGTCGTACTGCAGCTTACTGAAGATGGTAATGTAGCCAGTAGTTTGCCTAATGCTTAGAAAGCACGTGTGGCTAACCCAGTGTCATGAGCCCTTACAGTCACTGTCAGTAGTTAAGCTCTTGGAATCATGATAGGAGCAGCATGTTCTATAGCCATGGTGTTTTTTCACATTGTCAGTATAAGCAACTGCTTTGTTTCAGTTGTTAAAATTTGGAGATGGCATACTTTAAGTAAAAGTTGTATTTGCAAGCTTTCTGTAAGTAGCAGAGAAACTGCAGTTACGTGATCAATGACAGCTGATGCCAGTAGCCTGGAAAAAGAGGTCCAGATGAGCTTTGGGTTTTTAAGGGTGATGGTGGGGAGACTTTAATCATGTTCGTAACGAGGAGCTAAATGCCGTGTTCCACATTGCCTTCCTAGGAAATTGATGAATACATTACTCAGGCTCGTGACAAGAGCTATGAAACCATGATGCGAGTTGGCAAGAGAGGGTTAAACCTTGCTGCCAATGCAGCAGTTACTGCAGCTGCAAAGGTAATGCAACACCTTCTGTAACATTCAGGAATTCCCCAGCAGTATGGTTTTGTGTGCCAGCCATTAGTGCTATGGGTCTGTTAGGGATGCTCGTACTTGTTAGCACCAATCCACTTTTCCTTTCTTCTAGTTTGCCTTGCAGTTAATCCCATCCTTTGACTTATGAAAAGCAGAGGGAGAGTGGAATGGATTTTGCTTTAACCTCTTCCCTGTTGGTCTTGGGAGCATACTTTTCTTTTTCCCTTCTCTGCATTTTCCAGAGTACCTTAGTGGGGAATAGGGCACCTTTCCTCTTTTTCTAAATGATCCTATGTGAGGTGATCTTGGTGAAGGTGAAGTGCTCTTGACCCTAATTTTTATGTCCTCTTAGGGCCAGGGAGTTTTGTCTGAGAAGCTGCGAAGTTTCAGCATGCAGGATCTCACTCTGATCCGAGATGAAGATACTGTGCATATGCGAAGCCATGAGCCACAGCTGCACTCCTCTGGTGGGAGTCTTCTTGAAACCATTGAGGATTCAGGTACAGAACACCCCTGCTGGGCCATTGTAGGAGGCCTCATATGGTGAGCCAGGAGGGGAGGAGCGGTTCCCTGGACTTTTCATGCACTGGGTTTCAGGGGGACTGCAAGATTCCAAATTATCTGGGAGAAGTTACGTTGTCTTCCCTAGTCCCTACCCGTCTACTCACACATCTCTCTACTTTTGGGATTATCCTTCTTAAGGATTGTTGACATCTGCCTTTCATGTGGCCCTTCTGGATGGGCCATTTTAGATGTCGTGTGATTTTTTTCAGAAGTATTTGCTAAAACTTCCTCTCTTATTCCTTAGCTTCCTGTTACTCCTCAGGAGAGGAGAGCAGTGTGGCACAGAGGTCTAATGGAACCCCGTCAGAGACTAGAACAGACCCATCAGATGAAGATGCAGGAGACAAACTTCCTAAACGTACCCAGAGTCTCAAAACTCCTAAGAAGATAATGAAAACTGAGGTGAGCTGGTATATAAATTATTTCCAGCACAGGCAATTGATTTGTGAGCTTTGTTGGAAGGCTCTGGCTTCATAGTCTCGATGCATTTAAAACCTGTTTATATAAAACTTGTTGGGCTAAGTCTTTGCTAGTTGAGTCCTACATCAGACGACTTGCTGTCTACTTGCTATACTAGTCTCTAGCTTTTGTATCTTTATCATGTCTGTAAGCCTCCGTCATAAGCCAGGACCCAGCTTTGCTTTCATTCAGGTTGTGTGTTGAAGGGTGGGGCATTAGATATTTTTAACATGTGTTGTTGACTGTATCATCTCTCCTGTCTGTTAGAGTCTGAATATATACTACTACTGTGACATTTATCCCTGGGACAGCTACTTTCTCCTCATTTAAAATGCAATGGTTCTGTACCTCTTAGGCCTTCCTGGACTTCTGCATATTAGATATTGGGGAAAACGTAATTTCCCTCTCTGCACCACTCCCCATCCCTCCCGCTTCCCCCCACCCCGGGGGTTTTGTCTTGAAGTTTGGGTAACTAGTCATTGTTGAGCTGTCCCCTCCATGTGACCATGGGATGATCCAAGATATTCAGATGGGGCATGAGTTGCCTGTATTCTTCTTATTAAAACAAGCCATACACAAAAATAAATGCAATTGTGTCCAAGAGCCGTTTTAGCTTAATAATCTTTATTTTTAGCTGTTGGTGTGTTTTGTAGAATATGCTCTTTGAGGTGCTGCTTTCCAGGTTTTGACTCTTGAACATTTCTTGTGGTTTGATTTATACGTGATAAAATGCTTCTCCCTTTTTGCGAAGCTGGAGTCCTATTTGCTTGATTCAACTCAGACTCCTAATTTTATTTTTTATTTTTATTTAAGATAGAGAGTGCCATATGACTGGCTCACATTGTCGAGCTTTGCAAGCTAAATATTAAATAATTTGGAGGATTGCTTAGAGCATCATTTTAAATTGTACTGTTAACCTGATTCTACAGTGTACCGGACACCTTTGCGTGTGAATAAGTACTCTTTGTAACACAATCACGAAATAGTTGAGGTTGGGGGGCCTCGGTCCAACCCCACTGCTCAAGCAATGCCATCTAAAGCTGGTTTCCCAGGCCTGTGTCTGGATGACTTTTGAACATCTCCAAGGATGGACATGTATGTCTCAAGATCCGTTAAAATCAGCCTGGATCTTTATGAAATTCCTGAGGCTTACTTCTGAGTTGACCCCTCTGCTTTCTTCTCTAGCATATTAGACAGGAGCAGGAAAACAAGAGGAACAAAATTTGATCCCAAGCTTCCTAGTAAGGAATTTTGGAAGTGAAATCGTGAAAAGACAGTAACGACTCTTCTATGCTGTTTATTGTGAATACAGAAATTCCGATAAAGCCTTTTGCGCTCATATTGGCTTTTATGCTCAGTCTGTTTGGATCTTTGGTTCAGATGTAGGAATCATAGGCCTTTGGCTGAGATCTCTGAGATTGCCCAGAACGGCTGAATGCATCGTAGATCATAAATGCACTCTTCTTGCCAATATCTAGAATGAAAGACATTGGAGTTAAAGCGTGCAAATTAGTTCAAGGTGTTTCTATATCTTTCAGAGAACAGCATTTGGGATAACAGTCAAGAAGCAGTAAAGTTATAGCAGTGAAGTGTTATGTGAATGTTACCAGTTAGAAATATCGCTGTGTCTCATCTTTTGTCGAGACAGCTGACTCTGATTTTTTTTTTTTTTTTTTTTTTTTTTCTTTTTAAAATCACACTTGTCCCGTTTTAGAATGTCTTCCTCTCCTGGTTGCTATTTGATGGATATGCTCAGAGTGATTTGTTCACTAACCAAAACCAAATGGAATGGTTAGAATCATAGAACTATAGAACAGTTTGGGTTGGAAGGGTCCTCTAAAGGCCACCTAGTCCAACCCCCCTGCAGTGAGCAGGGACATCTTCAACCAGATCAGGCTGCTCAGAGCCCCGTCCAACCTCACCTTGAATGTTTCCAGGGATGGGGCATCTCCCACCTCTCTGGGCAACCCGTTCCAGTGTTTCACCACCCTCATTGTAAAAAATTTCTTTCTTACATTTAGTCTGAATCTGCCCTCTTTTAGTTTAAAACCATTACCCCTTGTCCTACTGCTACAAGCCCTACTAAAAAGTCTGTCCCCATCTTTCTTATAAGCCCCCTTTAAGTACTGAAAGGCCGCAATAAGGTCTCCCCAGAGCCTTGTCTTCTCCAGGCTGAACAACGCCAACTCTCTCAGCCTTTCCTCATAGGAGAGGTGTTCCAGCCCTCGGATCATTTTTGTGGCCTCCTCTGGCCCCGCTCCAACAGGTCCATGTCCTTCCTGTGCCAAGGGTGCCAGAGCTGGACGCAGGGCTCCAGGTGCGGTCTCACCAGAGCAGAGTAGAGGGGGAGAATCCCCTCCCTTGCCCTGCTGGCCACGCTGCTTTGGATGCAGCCCAGGATACGGTTGGCCTTCTGGGCTCTAAGTGCACGTTGTTGGCTCGTGTCCAGCTTTTCATCCACCAGCATCCCCAAGTCCTTCTTGGCAGGGCTGCTCTCAGTCCCTTCATCCCCCAGCCTGTATGGATACCGGGGGTTGCCCTGACCCACTGCAGGATGCTGCAGTTGGCCTTGTTGAACCTCATGAGGTTCACAGGGGCCCACTTCTCAAGCTTGTTCAGCTTCGTGAGTTAAAAAGCTTTTTTGAAACAATGGATGACATGAATAGGGTCATTGTGTTGTAGTTGTTTTGTCTTATTTTCACTCTGCATTCTTGTATCTTTCTGTTGGACATTTAGGTGTTAGTAAACTAACCTAAGATGCCTCTTTTTCTTTCTCTTCAGGTTCCAGTAAGAAGTGTGAAAGCCCGCCCTAAGAAGAAAGCTGCAGGTGCTCTTGCTTCTGGCGAGTCATCCTAAGGAGACCTCCCCCTCCCCAGCACCTGTCTGTGTCCCGGGATTTGCCTGTCACTTTTGAGGGGAAACTCCCCAAAGGAAGGGAGCTGAGATTCATGTACATAACAGATACTGCTTTGTAGAGCTCATTCCAAGGCAAGGGGGAGGCTGGGATTCAGAAAATGGAGTAGAGGATACATATCCTCAGGAATTTTCTCCTTTTCATCTCTCTGTTGGAGGGAATGCTGATATGTCTGTACATAGCCTGTTGCTTTGGAATTCCCACTGTATAACCCTAGTTGGGGAGAATCTTTGCTGGAAGAACTGACTGGGGTTAGAGACATCCATTGCACAGAAGCTGGAAAAATATTAGACACTGGAGTTCCACAGGGGTGGGTGGCTCCCTAAAATGTCTTATCTTGCTCTGGGTATTCTTCTGCAGCTGCGTGTTGTTAAGAAGTGCCCACCATGATTCATCCTCCTTAAGAATGGACCATACCTGTCATGTCCATCCCCTTTGAGAAGGTGACTGAAATGATGTATGCTGAGTGCTTTCAAACATAAAGGACTAGCTCATGGGAGGAGTATGCTAGATTCCCGTTACTAGTACTGGAAGATGAAGAGATTGGTTTTTATTTTATTTTTTCTGGAAGGTGAAGGGAGATAATTGAAAAACTGAGTAGTGAAGAAAATGTGCTGTTATATGCACACGTGATGGAGTGGATACAGGTATCTGTAAGAGTTAACTATTGAGAAGGAAAGTTGGGCATCTGTAAGATTTTGGCTCTTTTCGAAGCTGCTTGAATTTTATTTCAGGTTCTGTTGTTAACTGTGATTCCTGTGAGAGCATCAGAGTGAGGCGAGTCCCATGTAGTGGGAAAAGTTGGCAGGGAGACTGTAGCTTTGCCATTTAGTGGTTTAACTCCATGTCATCCTGATGCTTGTTACTACAGACAAATTCTTTCATTCTAGCAGATGACTGGGGAAAATCTGGCTCAGTATAGTCTGCAGGCATACTTGAGAATTTCAGAAGCCCTTATCTCTCAGCTTTAGGAGATCTAATCCTCAGGGCATGAGAACTGATAAATAGCTGATGTATTAATTTTGCTAGTTCCAGGATTCCATTTATGGGGGATAAAAAGCAGGGAGCAGGGCACAATACTGTGATTAATCAGTCCTCTTGCTTTATCCTACCGCAGCCCTTGCACAGATTTTCTGTCTATGTGCCATGTTTATCAGTGTCCTGAGACTTGAGCAATATGTAACACTTGCGACAGAGCTACATTGAATGTAGAATATGTATCATGGGAGTGAAATTGCAGTGCTGCAGAGAGAATTTACATCATGCCAAGCTATACTGGATTCTAATCTGTTGAACGTTGTTAAGGGGAGATCCCCTGTACACATGCCAACAGAGTCAATGGGAATTTATGAGATGAGTAGTGTTCCTGTTGTTGAGATCTATGATGGGGAAGCACCATTATAGACATGGTTGTCTGAAGGAATACTTGATGGTCTTAATCTTTACTGAAACTAGTTATCAAGGAACCTGGCTCCTCCTTCCCTACTGAAGACCATTCTTAGCTCTAGATGCAGGCATTTGTGTTTGCCCGTGTCTTTTGCTGTCACATTTCTGAAATTACGGTGGATTCTTCACAGAGCCCAGTATTTTGCTGTTGACAATGTACAGAAGCAATTCTGCAAGTAACGTTCCACAAGTATTTCTGTCTTAAGGAATAGCCCTTCAGAAGTTCATAAAGTTGAAGATTAGGACTGAATTTTTTCTTGTTTCCCATTGTCTTGGTGGCAAATCATTATGCATTGACTAGTTATTTTAGGAAACCAATTAAGCTGGTTTTATTAAGCTACTTTTATTTGTAGCTTTTAAAAATTGAAGTCCTGACAAACCATGTCAGAAACTTGCATCTTGTCAGAAATACTTGTCCTAAATTATCCACAAGGCCTTATCCAGAAGCCAGTAGAAAATTCTTGATTTGGCTTTGAATTTTGAGTTTCACAAAAAGCCCAAGTATTTTTTTCTTTTTAGTTTGTTTGCAAACATTGTGTACATGTCTCACTAGTACATGTAAAGGCATGTCCTGAAGCAGGAATTCTTTCTGTTTCCAAAGGAAATTCCTCTCTCCATATGAGAGAGAAAAATCTTTACTGATTATGTGGAAGATTCAGTTGTGAGGAATTGCTGTCCTGGATTTTGCTGTACTGAACAAGGTAGAACCATTATTCTCTACATACGAAGTATCTCTATGACCACATTTCTTGGGGGGGGGGGGGAATTAACAAAAAATTTCCATAGCAAATTATTTATGTAAATCATTGTGAGGGGCTTGATTTGGAAGCCAAGGGTTGGTTAGTCTCCCTTATGCTGATCTTCATGCCCTTTCCTTGTGCACGCGTTGTAATAGTCTCAGATTGCTCTGTTCTCATACAGCGACTTTCCAGAATGTTTTCTAGAATCAGTTCATTTGTAGTAACTCTTCCTGCTTTGAAGCACAGGAAGAATTTCTGAAGACTCGGTTTTGGCATTTGGATTTGCCTCCTGAGCTAGGTCCTGTGCTAAGTATCTTTTACTTAGCATTGATGCTCGATGTCATTAGCCTGTGGGTAAGTACAGGTCAGTCTTACTCTGGCCTTTGTTATACAGGGGAATTAAATGATTTCTGGTTGTAAGAGAGAGTCTGGAGTAGTGTCACGGACTATTAGCTAGTGTGTGATACGAAGCTGATGATGTCAAGCAGCAGAACTTACCCAGAGCAAGAACAATGTCTTAGCATGGACACAATTTTCTTCTTCCAGTACAAATGTGACTGCTCGATTGTGCTCTGCTTGATCAAAAGCCTCTGCAGGTCTGCCACCACCCACGTGACCTCTTAGTGAGTTTCTAGATATAGTTCTGCATTGGATGGCACGGTCCTGCATAGAAATTCTCTTGTTAACGAGAACGCTGAATGTGCTGTTTTGATAAAATGCTTTTATCAGCTGTTGTTCAGTGTTTTCAGCAGGAAATGCTGGAATGTAGTTTCTCTTCAGTATCATCTGTGGGCTTCATTGTGCAATTAAGCAAATGGTTAAATCTTCACGTAGCAGTAGAACCCGTTGTGTTCAGTGTTTCTACCCCTTTCCTAATATGCCTCGGCACAGAGAGAAACGCAGTAAGAGAAAATGATAACCTGAAGATGGAGGGGTGGGTTAGTATGTGTGTGTCAAACTTTGTGTGCCTGAAAATTATCCTAAAATACCATGAGATACAAAGTGAAGCCATGACTGCCTTTTGGAAAGAAATGTACCTCCGTGTTTTATAATACTGAGTCAGTGTTCTGCTGTTGGAAAAGAAAATAGGGAAATGTGGTTTCCCTTCTGAGAAACTTAAATCATTTGCTGCATAAAAGGGAAAAATGTTTTCTTGCTTGGCAGTATCCTCCATGGTGGGTAAGAATTAGGAAAATGTAGGGGAGACTACTGTCAGGTTTTAAACGCTGCACTTCGACAAAACATCTTAATTTCTTACTGTTCTTTATCGAGTTTCTGATTCTCCAGCCTTACGTTTCCAAGTCTGGGGGACTGATTTCTTTTAGACTAGATTAACTTCCTTGGTAGGTAGAGGGGGTATTAGAGAGAGGGATGCTGATGTTCTTAAAATTGCAAAGCTGCTTCTGGGGAAGCTACACCTTCCCCCATCTTAGTGAACTGAGTTCCATTCATTGTCCTTTTGCAGTGCTGGGCTTTCTTTTTTATACCTCCCTCTTGGAAGTATGACTCCCTCACAATATACAGCCAAGTCATTTCTGCCTTGAAAAGCAAGATTTCTAGAGAACCCCAACTTTCCAGAAATTGTTATTTATTCTTTGCCATCTTAATCAGCAGGAAATATAGTGCCTTAGGAGGAAGGTGGGATAACTACGGAATACTCGGCTGGTTCTCTGATCTGCACATAGCATTGTATCAAGGAGGCTTGCATGTTAACTATGAAGTGTCATTATATGCTTGAGAGCAGCTGTTGACTTGACCTGAGTTTTCCTGTCTGTCTTCCAAACTTGCATATAATGCTGGAAAGTGTGGCGTATTGCCTAAGAGAGACACCTAGGAAAAAAAAAAAATCTTATCCTTCTTTCTCATGGGGACACTGTATTGTCACGTTACTCTGCTGCTTGCTGGGGAGATGCTGAATCACATCTCTCTCTCTCTAACTGGTCAGTACTATAGCTTTTCTTGTTTTACCAACTAAGAACTTGTAATGTGCCACCAGGCTGAAGCATCTTGTGGTGCTGCTTTCTGAGTTGCCCTGTGAAGTCAGATATGTGGAAAACCAGCAAATTATTCTGAAGCTATATGAGCTCATAGAATCATAGAGTCGTTGGACTTGGAAGGGACCTCTAGAGGTCATCTGGTTCAACCTCCCTGCTCAAGTAGGGCCACCTGGAGCCAGTTGCCCAGGAGTTCTTGTGTGCTATTTGTGGTCTGGAGCCTACTAAATTTAATATCTAAGAGCTGGTATGTGCAGAAATGCATGTGCTGTATGGGGATGTGCTTTAGTGTTGCTGAGGAGAAAGGATTCCTGGTCACTTTTCATCTGGAATTTGGCGCTGTTATAAGATGCTATAAACCTAACTCAGTCTTATTTATAGGTATTGTTAAGAAGCCTAGAGGCTTCAGAAGAGATCTTAAGAGGTGTGCAGAGTAACTTGTGAGAACAATTGTTTTGAACAGTAAATGAAGACAATAAACCTGCATAGCAGCTAAGAACCTGTCTTGTGAGATAGAATTAGGGTGGAAGATGGGCTGTGTACAGTACAGAGTTGTCCAGGAAATACTGCTGACTTTCTGATCCTCAAGCAATGCTTAAACTCTGGGCTTTACAGATTAGAGCCTGTTTTCTCTCTTACAGCCCCGCTCTCTCTGTGTCTTACCTTTCTAAGCTGGGCTTGAGCTACATACATTGAGATTCTTGAACCTTTCATCCCTTCGGAACAATAAAGTTTGAATTTTACCTCAGCACGCAGCTGATCTGCAGGGAGGACCAGATGAGTATCAAGTATCTCGCATCACCTTGTAGTAGATGTGGTATGCTGGGGAAGCACCAGCAGGGAGCTCCAGAGGATACATTCATCTGGGAAATTACACACACACACAACCCCCCCGGCAACAAAGCCGACTTTTTTGGATGAACCAAATGCTGGACTTTGCTACGCTCATATACGCAGCCATCTGTAGAATCCCAAAATTCAATGTCAGAATTGCCAGTGCTCTATTTCTGGCGAGAACTGGAATCAAAATAATACAAAGAGAAAAGAAACAGTGGCAAATTGGTGGGTTCTTTCTGCAATTCTGCAGGTAAATTTAGGTGTTTGCTGCTTCTTTGCCTAAAACCTTTCTGTAAACCCCTTACAAGCAAACCGTTACTTCCTTGCTCTGTTTCTCAGTTCCTATCCTTTCATGACCTGGTTATGTTTCTTACGTTTTCTCTTATTAAGCAAGAGACGGCTTCCATTTTGCTGACTATGGAGACATGAAAAATACTGTCTTTTAGAGCTGAAAGTTAGCCTTTTTCTATTATTTAATCCTATGACCTAGAATCATACAGTGACTTGTACAACAAGGCCTCAGGCTGGATTCCCAGGTGGAATCTGATCAGCTATTGTCAATAGCGTAGTTTGATGCACTTGCCTTTTCTTGCAGTGGCTGAAATATGCTTATTGCAGACCCTTTGGACAAGAGCATTCTGTCTGCATTTAGCCAAATCATGGTAGAAGTAACGTTTGTGGGAAGGCTGCAAAAGTGAGCGAACTCTAAAGGAGCAAGAGTTCAAGTCTTCTGTAACATACAACTGTCTGAGACTATCTAAAAGATTTGTGGCAGCAGTAGAAACGCATTGCTATGCTGACTTATGGGGAATTCAATCATGTTCTTAGCAGCAGGTGAGTGAGGAGAGTCAGGCTGGATGGGAAGCATATAAAATTTTTACATACAAGGGAACTAATTTGTTATCATAAGTAATGCTCAGTAACTTACCAAAAAGAAAACAAGTTGAAAATTTTTGGTGACTTTATAAAACTAGGAGGGAAATTATCCTGATCGTCAAACCCGGTATTGAATACAACCCTTTTGTATTCATGCTGCTGCCTTTTTGGGAAAGCACTGAGTTGATGGACTCTTTACTTTTGACTCCTCTGTTAGATTATTTCTCAAATGTTGTGAATGTCACATAGAGATAAATGAATTTTTTATTTTGACATGTGATCATGAATTCATGTCTAAATAGGAGACAGTGTTGGTTGAATGAAAGCCCAGTAAGAAAATGGAGAAGCTGAGACAGATCTAGGCAGGTAAAGATGACTGAAGGGACCTTCCTTGAAGTGCAGAAATTGGAGACTACGTAGCGATGCTTGGTTTTGATTCAACGTTTTCACAACAAAGTTCCTGTTAGCACAGTGCTGATCTAACGGCAGTAAGGCACAGGGAGGGCTGTGAATTGCTTTTTGTCCACCAGAGGGTATAAGCATAACACAAAATCACCAAAAATGAGAGAGCAGAGACTTGTCTGATAACAGTTGAATTATGGCAGGTTGAACATCAATATTTCCTACGTATGAGAGTGAAGGTCCTGCTTAGAAGGTGGGGGAGGGAATGAACTGGGGCTCTAATGGAGAAATATGAAGTAATACTGCGGTTAACCCCTGACAAAAAAGGCTATTTAAGCTTGCTGGGCTTTCTAATTGAGCCGCTTTCCAGTGAGGCTTGCTGAGACAATAGTGTTAGAGAATAACTGTCCTCAAATCTTCTTGTTGTCCATTCAAACCATTTTCTAGCTGCAGGAAGCAGCTCTGTAAGTGGCAATGTTTGTCATTTATTCCCCCCCCCCATTGCAATTAACCAGTTTCTGTGTGTTTGTGTACTTCAGTAGTGTTGCCCTGATTTATACTCTGAATTTTGTACTATTTCCTGGTAAGAATGAGTAGTTTCTTTCAATTGGATCTATATTCTGTGAAAATAGAAGCAATTTTAATCTAAAAATATAGATGTATCTAATGGTTACTATGGTAATTCGTGACCATGGCAACAGAGAGTTAGCATTCTGAAGAACAGATGGATTTGTTCTTTTTGTTTGTTTGTTTGTTTTTTAAGTCAACAACCTAATTAACAGTGCAAGCATTTCAGGAAAAACCACTGACTCTCTTATTTCTTAACCATACACGATCACCTGGGTACAAGGGATTTTGACATTGTCTGGCATAAGATTTTGATAGAAAAGGTGATGAAGCATGGGCTGGAGAAGCAGGTAGTGAAGTGGATAAAAACTGGCTGAACAGCCAGGCGCAGAGGGTGGGGATCAGTCCTGGGACGTCTCGTTGGAGGCCAGCAGCTACCAGCATACCCCAGGGCTCACTACTGGGGCTAGTCCTGTTCAACATCTTCATTAACCATCTGGATGACAGGGCAGAGGGTACCCTCAGCAAGTTTGCTGATAACACGAAACTGGGAGGAGTGGCTGATAAGCCAGAAGGTTGTGCAGGAAGCAGCAAGAGGTATAGAGAGTATCTGACCTTGCATCTCAAAATATATGGAAATCCTAATAGGAACATGAGACGGTCTGAGGTTCTTTCTGATGTTGAGGAAGAGGAGGTCTTTTATCTGCAACATTGTAGATGGAGACTTACAGACTGAAGGAGGTACAGGACATACCAGGAGGTTACTGTGGGAAAGAAAAACAGAATTTAGAATAGGGCTGGGGATTCTTTATTAAAAAAAAAAAAATAAAAATCAATATGTTTCTGTTCTATTTTTTCCATCATATGATCAGAGTTAAATAAACAACATAATGCTTTCAGGCAGGTGCTAAATTTCAGCTACAAGTTGTGGATTGCCCTGACATAGTTGAGACCACAAGAGCATGTATTGCATTATAGGAAACATTTAGTAATGATTTAAAGAGTTATATTTATAAGAAACTAATATGTTATTGAGGGAGATAGGAATGGGCTCTCATGACTAAGCCTTGTATTTAGTGAACGGCTATCTCTGCCAGCATAGAGCTAATGTAAAGGCCCTCTACTAGCAACACTCAGTTGTATAAGGAAATGTGCTGGATATAAGTTTAGCCAAAGGCAAATCACAGAATTTTCCAAGCTTTCTCTTTTTCCTAGGCCTTACTGGGGAATCTAGCAACTGAAGGGAAATAACAGCATTGCTGCTGTCACTTGCTAATTTGGGGCAATGAATATCTTGAATTAAATAGAATCTAAACTGCATTTAAAAGCCAATTTTTGTAAAAACCAGCTGTTGTGACCACAAGAATACAGTAACTGATCAGTGGAGCCTCTGTGATGCTCAAAGGCTGTTACCTCAGGAGAGGGAAAACAGAGAAAAGGCCAGCCCAAGCTGCCTTGGGTCAGTGAGTCCAGTCTCCTCTCTCTGATACTGCTCAGTCTGTTCGGTGAGCAGTGAGCAGTCTGGAATTCACGCATGCACGGGAAAAGCCTCTTCCTGACACTGTCACCTTTTTACCCATGCTCTGAAGCACCGTGATGTGAAATGGTTACTGGGTTTTTTGGGGGAGAGGGAGTTGTTTGAATTCTTTCATTAGTTTTTTGTAGAGTCATTAAATAAGTTTGCTCACTTGCTGCAGTATAATGACTTAAATGTAGAAACCCTAAGGCATCCTAATCTCGTGTTGTGCTTGCTTTGTTACCCAGACTCTTTCTACATATCTTTTTACATTCTCTTTTGTGAAGACCATTAAAGAAAACCGTGTATGATCTCTTCGATATCTTGCTCTTTTGCTCTCATTTCTTTTCTCCTATTTCAAAGGACCTGTTGTTTTTCTTCCATTTCTCCCCAGAGTGTGATACGGAAGGTTTTATCGATGCAGATGTGCTTTCATTCCACAGGGTGGCAGCTAATCCTTATTTCCCTACTCCGTTATTTTGACGTTTCTGCTAGAAGCAGCTTTACTGGCCAAGTTTCCCTCTGAGGCGTAAGGGTCATGAACCTGTACATACCGCTCTTCTGTTGGGGTTAAAGAGTATTTGGAAAAGCTCATTATATTGTGTCTGTTCAGGCTGTATCAACTTGCTGAAGATTGTAGTAGCTGACAAGACAAAAAAAGCATTATCCAAGGACAAAATTTTGAATATTACATATTGCTGCTGTTTTATGTGGGTCGCTCATGTAAGTGGTGCTCCAAGCATAACTGAACACAAGTATATGGTGACACCTCTAGACAAAAGTTGCTTTGATAGAGGCTTAGTTATTGATGTGGGTGGGGGAGAGAGGTTTTGGAAGTCAGTTATTCACTTTTTACTTCCAGTTTATTTTGACAGCTAAATGTCTCGGATAATTTGAATTGAAATCTCCATGTGTCATTAGAATAGGTTTATAGGTTTATGAGTTGCAGGTATGGCTTTTTGTTCTTTGCTATTGAGTTTACATCGTTTCCTTGCACCCCCTGCTCCAGTTTCTTATTATTGATGCCTGTGAATATTTTTCTTTAAAAGGCTGCTGTTCTGTTATCTTCTCAAACTGTGCTCCTAAATTGGTTTAATTTATCTCCATGTCTTTCTTATGTGTTTAGTCTTCCGCCTTTCCCCCTCTCCATTGTTGAATAAAGATATGAAAACTAATACAGAGTCCTGCTATTTCTGCCATGTAAAAATCAAGGCAAGTTTTGAGAATGTGGTTTGTCCTGGCTTTGTTTCCTCACGTCGATGTTGCCTCTCAGTTGAGGTGTGTCCACTTCCCAGCTGTTAACGGAGGACTTGGCTTCATATCACAAGTGTGTTTTCAAGTGGCCTTTTTGCTCCTGCGGGTACAGATCACTGTGCAATCAAAGACTGTTACTGCTACGCATCTAGGACACCTACCTAAATTGCAGCTGCAAATAACTTCTGGGGAGGACAGAGGGTGGAAAGAATTGATACGTGCAGAGTTAGAGAATGATGACTATCTGTTTCTGGGTACACGTGCAGAAGCATGAATGTTTAGTCAATACTACGTAGCCGCTATAGCTAAGCGTGAAATATTAGATTGGTGAGGAAATAATGGCAGTCTTGCACAGCAGGTAGCAAGAACTCAGTTTACTTACTGAAAAGCCTGTGGTGTAGACAGTAGATGCAGAGCGTGTGTGAAATTATGCAAAAAAAAGGGGCTGTGAAGAATTTTCTGTGGTTATCATCAACAGTTGGTCCTCCACAGGCCCTGCTAGTGAGTAGAGTGGGTAGCCAGGGCTAGCAGCTGTAGTGACTGGGCTAAGAGAGGAATTCAGCTCGCAGGGTTCTACTGGCATCTTTCTACTTGATGTTTTGGATAGTACTGAGGTCTCAAGCTGATGGACTGTGGTCTCCAGCTGGAACTTAATAACAGCAGTAATGGACTGAGTCTCTGGTTTTGATTGAGTTGAATTTTGATTGAGTTGAGTTTTTGACTTTGAAATTCAGCCTAGCTTTTTTTTTTTTTGCTTTTTTTTCCCCCAAGTGTAGTTTTCCTTTGGGACTCTCGTGTAGGTGGAGTCTTTCTCTTTTCCCCCCTTGCTGTCAGTTTTTCCTGCCAATGCTATGAATGTCAAACCTGCCAGCCGTCCGCCTCCGTGGGTGTCCTCAGGAAGGAGGCAGATTTGGTGCTGCTTCTGTTTCAGCCAGCTCAGAGTTGACATTCCCAACCCCAGCAGTCAGAAGCTGCTATGTTTATGTAGTAAATAGAAGGTGTTTGTATTTCTGGGCATATGCAAAAAATATTATGTGGTTATTTTGCTCTTCGTATATGTCTGTGACATTTCATATCCCCGCTTTTCCCAGAGGATGAGTGTATATTCATTACACTCAAGTGTAAAGTACCACTGGATTTGTGAGTTGTAGGCAATAGGTTAGAGATGAGTGGCAAGCAGCTTGGTCTGCTAGCACAGCGATGGAGATAATCCTTTTGGATCCCAGAGATTATTACCTGGTCAGGAGCATTCGTCCTGGTTTATGGTGTTGACTCACTAGAGCTGTCATTGTTAAATAATGTGGACAACCAGGAGGCTTCGGAGCCGTTCTGCACATTCCGTAGATGGGTGCAATTCTCATCAGCCTGACTTCCATGGAACGAGAGTACGATTACCTGTCCTGAGCTGGTGTGCTTTTTTCCTGCCAAGTGGAGGGGGGATGATTTGTGTTCTTTCTAGCATATAGAAACCATTACAATTGTTTCCAAATCATAAATGTCATTTGGCTACCTAAGACAGGGATCAAAATGAAAACAAGGATACAAAGCAATGAAGTGTCTTGAGTATGATGTACGTGTGCTTCTGCCTTTGATTTGACGTGTGAAACCAGGCCTCATGTTCTTTTTAATGGGCCATGCTCCAGGCGAGGATCAGTGAAACACTTTAAGTTTCATTTTAGAGCCTGTTACTCTACTGGCTATAAGTGGTAGTATTAGGGGTACAACGGTATATCCATAGTGTTCTGGCTTTAGCCAATGTGAATTAATTGTTATACGTCATATAATTGTGCCCAGCCGTTCGGCTGCTTTTTATCTAATCCGGTTCGGTTCGCTTGTGTGTACTTCACGAAAAGCTTTTCTTGGACGGCGTTATGTGGGCAAAGACCCTTTGAAATGGGTACGCGTAAAGAAAAGCATCAGAGATTCTACGAGAGAAGTGAAGAATTATTTCAGGGAATGTTTGTTTAAACCCTCCAAACAGCTTTTGCACATGTTTGTATATTAGTGAATTACAGATGAGGAAGCAAAAACTTCCAGTTCCTTAACACCAGAGAAATACTGTCACTCTCAACGCCAAGAAAGCTGGAACAGTGAAACCTGTGCTAACTATGGAGAAATAAACACAGCCTTTTGCTTAAAACTTTATTCTCTTAATCAGAATAAATTCTTCAGCACACAAACTAAATAACTGTGATTATACATATCAAAACAGTTTTCCCGATAGACGGTACAGGAGCAATGTGGTTCCGGTAGGAATGCAAACATGCTGTTGCTATGGAGCTTCTGCCATCATCATAGTAAAAGACACTGCAAATGCTGCCATACCCAGCTTGCAGAAAAAGCAGTCGTAACCTTCATTGATTTTTACAGAATTCATTAATTATATGTTCTAGCAGTGAAATCGGAGAAACAGTCCCACCAAAGTAATTGGGATTCTTTTCAGAGAGTGTGCCAGGATCGATGGTAAATGTCCATGCAACAAGAAAGCAAAAGCCAGAAGCAGGGGAAGGAGACCTTCTCAGTCAGCATGTAGGTACAACAAAGCCAGGGGCCGAGAGGAACGTACGTCGGTTGAATGAAGTCACTGTATGCAGATGGACACGTCTGTGGTAGAAGAAACCACCCAGCTGGCAAAAGCGACTCAAAGGAAGATGTTAAGCACAAACAGTTAGAACTATGAAGTCTGGAAAATCCTGGCCTGGTTAGAACTACTCACAATAGAGGACGAAGTAATTGAATACATCGTTTAGTTTGTTATTCATTTAATCCTAGTTTGACACTGTCGTTCCTATAGGGCACGCATCTCAACCATGCATCTCAGATGGGTTTGTGGACATAGAAGATGGCATTTTACTAAACTTTACATGCCTAAACCTTTAAATGTTGTCTTATAAAATACACTCTGATTTGAATTTTGTGCATTTTGCCTGCGTCCTTTTTTGTGCAGAAGTGTTTGGTAATGAACGTAGACTCCTTAAAAGCAGAATGACCTTCTCCCTGCGTGTGAGGTTATGCAAATGCAAATTGCATACAGTGATCTTTTCTTGCTGCCATAATATATATCAAATAGTGATCAATGATTTGTTACTGCCCAGTACATCTTGTTTTCTAGAGTTCTTTCCAGGTGATTAAAGACATTATTTCTTCTTGGAAGATAGTCCTTTCAAGTTGCTTTCTTCTTTTCTCTTCCTTTTTTATTTTTTTTTTCATTTATTGCCATGATTTTCCTTTAACATCTGATGATGTCATCCTGTACCCCTGAAATCAAAAGGAATTTAGCAGTTAGATGTTGTAGATTCCTTTGGTTTTCACATCTATGTTCAACAGCTTTTACAATGCATCTTAACTTGCATTATTTGTGGATTTAATATATGATTCACTAATGACTCTGAAGTGTATCAGATTTTAAAGTATTCTACTGAGTTCCTTTTCAACAACACTTCTGTTATCTTTGTAGGTCTTTCTCAACATAATGGTTATCTCAGAAAATTAAAAATCTGGATATATAATTAAATGTGTTAAAAGTTCTGAATAAAATTGCTCGGTTCCTTTCCTTCTGAAATTGCCTGTGAGGGAGCTTAAAGTATATAATTTCATGTCATATATAATATGCATACAATGCACTTATCCCAGCATTCCCAGAAATCGTTTTCTTTTATGCAGTGGGTGCTTAGTGTGTGACTAAAGCTTAAAAGTCAACACCGTGTCTTCCTCGGTGTCTGCGAGTGTACTGCTGGCCTCGCTCAGGCAGTAAATCCTGTCCGTTTGTTCTTCTTTGCCTGTATCGAACGCAGAGGGCTGTGACTCCCCCGCTGGAGTTACTTCCGTATATGTGTTTATATGTTTAAGACATGTTTACAAAGAAATAGCTCATGTGGGAAGAATGTTTGTAAGGTCCGTGGCTGCTGCTTAGCAGGGGATCCCGTGATTGCTTTTGTCTTTGTCCCTGTTGTGTTTTGCTGTGAATGGAAGGCTGACTTGCAGCAGCATCGCTTACGCGCAGGCCGCGGGTTGGCACCTTCCTATCTGCAGGCCTGTGGGGGCAGCCGCTGGGTTTTGAGAGGGATGACGAGGCGTTCATTTTCTTGAAACGGGTCTTTTCCAGTGAATACCATTTAATCTGTGGTGAGGCCAGTCTCAGTGTCGTGAAAACCAAAATTGGTCTGTGGTTTTATACTTGTTTTGAGACTTCCAGTTCTTTCCCATGTCTGCTTTGCCAGTTACTAGCCCTGTTCTAAACACAGCGTTTTGCTTCATCTCTTTCATGAAACTATGACAAGCAAGGAACAAACTTCATCAAATTGACCTTAGAGAGATCTTAATTGCATGCTCCTTTAGCTTGAGTGTTACTCACTATGCGCCTTAAAATTTGGCATGATTTTTCTTTCCTAACTGCAGGAAAAAAGAAAGAATTAAACATGGGAGATGCATTTTATGCTGCTCTTGAAAATGCAGCTTCCTCTTTCTAGTGAACTGCCTCATGCATTGTGCTGTGAAATTTCCATCCTTCCCCTTGCTATTGCACACAAAGCAATTATTTTCACTTTAGCTTGACAGCCTGGTAGAAGGAAGCCATTTGAGAAGCGAGGAGGGCTGAAGTTTTGTAGAAATTCCAAGCAGCTCTGCACTGAATCATCAGTCCCAAGAGCACGGAGACGTTCCAGAGAAATGTCACACAGACCTTCTGGCATATTAATCAGGAAGCAGCAATGAGCTCGCAGGCAGGTTGATTTTAGAGTTCTTGCTCAGCTTGGGATAAAAACTCTGAGCATTCAGTAATAGAACAGTTGAAGCAAACTCAAGATCAGGATACAGTCCAGACTTGGGCTATTTCAGGCACGAGGCGGAGGGGAACCTTGCCTCCAGTGACGTGTTTGTGTTATGTTTCAGTTTTGTTACAGTCACACTTCTTCCCTCAGCTTTTACAAGCTGGGCTTAGTAAAACCCGTCAGTTTACCACTATTCTAACTACTCTTAGACTTTCCCTATCAGGAGATGGTGATTTTTAACTTACTGTATACTTAAGCATTAGTTTATCTTTTAATATTCTGAAGTCATTTTTGCCTTCAGATTTTCTTTGTAGTAAGACTTGTGCTTTATTTTTGAATTTTTGGCACAGGTCAACCTTGAGAAATAAATAAAAGGTACATGATATACATTCAGGAACAATAACCTGCTGAGAGGTAGGGCAGGAGATGAGCTAGCTAAAATGCCTGTAACATTTATTTTTCAAAGTAGGGAAAATGTTATTGAATGCAAGGCAAAAAACCTCCTGTTCTCGTACCATTGAAGTTGAATATCTAGAAATAGAAGCCAGGAAATGCAAAGGGGAAGGTTAACAGAGTGAGTGCAATACAGCCACGTTGTATTTCCTCCTGTTCTACTACTTAAAAAGGACAAGAGGAGGTATTGTTAAACTCTTATATAATATGAAAATGAATTCCTTGGGCTTACTCTGGGAATAAGAAAAAGTGAATTTAGCTCCTTTCATTGCAACAGCCTAAGGTTTGTCTCTAATGGGAGTTTTTAACATTATAATTGCTAACTTGTGGAATTAATTGCTGCAACACATCTAAAATTAAGGGGTTTATCAGATTTCCGTTAAAATGTTTGATTTGTTTTATAGCATACATGATAATTCAAGGTTAAAACATTATGCTAAATGATAAACCAAAAAAATCCCAGGAAACAACAACTACTGCTCTTCCCTCCCTTCCCCACCCACCTGCACATTGCAAGAATTCTAGAAGCAACGCTGCCCAGACCGGGCCTTAGACCAGGCCCAATGTGCGTTCAGTGCTCTACAGATGCGTAGCTGCGTATTTGTACTCTACAAACACATAACCCAGCGTTGGCCCCAAAGCACTTGTCATAGAAGGATTTTTAGGTTGGAACAATCATCTAGGCCAACCCCCTGCCATGGGCAGGGACATCTTTCACTGGATCAGGTTGCTCAAAGCCCCATCCCACTGGACTTTGAACACTTCCAGGGTTGAGGCATCCACAGCTTCTCTGGGCAACCTGTTCCAGTGCCTCACCACCGTCATTGAAAAAGTTTCTTCCTTTTGTCCAGTCTAAACCTACCCTCTCAGTTTAAAACCACTGCCTCTTGTCCTGTCATTACCAGCCCTCATAAAAAGTCTCTCTCTGATTTCTTATGATCCCCTTTTTTATATATAGAAAGGCCACAATAAGGTCTCCCCAGAACCTTCTCTTCTCCAGGCCGAACCACGCCAACTGTCTCAGCCTTTCTTTATAGGAGAGGGGTTCCAGCTCTCTCATTTTTGTGGCCTCCTCTGGACCTGCTCCAACAGGTCCATGTCTGTCTTGTACTGGGCACCCCAGAGCTGGATGCAGGACTCCAGGTGGGGTGGAGTAGAGTAGAGCAGAGGGGGAGAATCACCTCTCTTGACCTGCTGGCCATGCTTCTTTTGATGCAGCCCAGGATACGATATGGCTTTCTGGGCCGCAAGTGCACATTGCCAGCTCACATCTAATTTTTCATCTACCGGTATCGCCAAGTCCTTTTCTGCAGGGCTGCTCTCAATCCATTCATCCCCCAGTCTGTATTGATATAAGGGATTGTTCCAACCCAGGTGTGGGACCTTCCACTTGGCCTTGTTGAACTTCACGAGGTTCACATGGGCCCACTTCTTAGGGCTGTCAAGGTCCTGCTAGATGGCCTCCCTTCCCTCTAGCGTATCAACTGCTAGACAAAACTGATCTTGGTGTCATCCACAAACTTGCTGAGGGTGCACTTGATCCCACTGTCTATGGTTATTAATAAAGATCTTGAAGAGCACCGGTTCCAGTATGGACCCCTGAGGGACACCGCTTGTTACTGATCTCCATTTGGGCATAGAGCCATTGACTGTAACTCTTTGGATGCTGCCATCCAGCCAGTTCCTTATCCATTGAATAGTCCATCCATCAAACCCATATCTCTCCAATTTAGGGGCAAGGATGTTGCATGGGATGGTGTCAAAGGTTTCAAGCAAGAGCAAGTGCAGTAAAATTGTGAGGCCACCACCAGGAACAGCAGAATGACTGTTTCCTGAAGACTGTTGCAGAGTAATGCTTTCTATCCCACGGCCGCCCCAGAACCAGAAATAGCACGGTGTTAAGTGAGGTGAGTGGGAAATCTTCAAGATGGTTTTGATGCGGTGTAGATACAGCTACAGTGTAACATGCTATGAACTATTCTTGCCTCAGACAACACGAACTTGGTGATCAAAAGCGTGAGAAAGACTTTTTCTGTAGCAGATTATTCCATAATGGCAAAGTGCCTTGAATCTTCCTTTCACCAGCTTTGCAATTCATAGAATCATAGAATCGTTAAGGTTGGAAAAGACCCTTAAGATCATCGAGTCCAATTGCCACAGACAAGGACAGGATTACCCTGGCCTTATTTACAAAAAAAAAAGCCCAAATCTAACTTCAGTCAAAAAATTGAACTCTCTACTTACTGCTTGCTTTCCAAGCTGCACAGCTACAATTGCATTGCTGCTTTTATGTCTGGATCTCTGGATTGTCTCGTTTTGGCTTGGTCCTTTAATTGTGGAAGAAACTGAAGCTGAGTCAAAGGAACAATGTACATTAATAGAAGAGACCTCCTAGTTACCTTTTTTCCAGGTAATTTGCCGTGTAGGATTTGCAATTGTGCAAAGCTGCTCTGTTTTTATTTATGTATGGCTCACTAGAAGACAGACAAACTCTGATGTCAAATGCAAGCGTGAAAAAGACCCAAAGGTAAGAGAAAGAAGAATTTATTTTTCCCCATCTCTTTTCCTGCATACTAAGAAAATGGCCCTTTTTTGTTAGTAATTAGGTCTTATAATTCATTTTATTTTTCTTACAGCATAAAAGTGTTCAAATCTAATTTCCTTTTTACAGTGACACTAAGTGTAGGCTCTAGCTCTTTGGACATAAATAAATATAATAATCTCTTTCTACTAAGAAAATAAGTCTGTTTATTTGGTGTTTTGAGTGTGCGTCAACAACAAAATTAATTTGGAACTCTCGGGGCAAATATAATCAATCTATTTGTCCATCCTGTGATTTGTGTATATAATATGAAACTTTAACTGCAAGATCATATTAATCTAATAAAGCACTGGGTAATATAATAAATTCTCTACACTACCGGGAAGTATAGACACGAACTCTTTCTGTACGTCTTAAAAACTTAGCGGTAGGCAACGATAGCCACATCATTATATATTGGAGACAGATGTTGCATCTGTTCTTCTCTGAAGGTTACCCAAAGCAGTTAACAGCTGAATTTAAAAGTCATGTGCTATCCAAGAGTAATATGTTGCAATCTGAAGAGACAGGAAAGCTTATATGTTAATCCCTTAGAATTAATTTTGTTCAAGCATACTGAATGGAAAGTGAAGCATATCTGATTAGCAAGAAGCAGCTTTGGGGAATATTTAGTAAGTTAATTTTTTGTAAAGTAAAATACCTGGAGAACTTTGAATATGCTGGAATCAGAAGGTACTGATTGCTTCCAGAAACTGGCAATAACACTGAGGACTGCTGCAGGTTCAAATCCGACTCAAAGCAGCTGTGCTTGAAAGTAGGTACCTGGGTTTGGGATCCGAGCAGTGAGCTAGAGCTAACTCACCCAGCGCTTACACTGCCAAGTGCAAATATGCAAAGACAGGTATATTGTAAAGATGTGCAAGAAAAACTGGGAAATAAATGTCAGTTAAATGTCACATGTAATTAAATGTATGATCACATATAATTAAATATAGGAAACCATTGCGAAAGGGATTTTTAAATCTTCCTGAAAGACAGGAAAACATTTCTGTTGCCCATGACTTTTGGCATTATTTTTATTAATTGTATTCTTGTACTCCATTATTCTCTTTTATGTAGATCAGCCGAATCTTCACTAGGCAAAACTTTGCCAAACTAAAAATAACAGCAGTACAGAAAGAAATGAAAGGGCAAGGCAGGGGCCTGACGGCTTCCCTGTGGCAGGGGAGGAGAAATGTGCGGCATTTCCACAGTTTTAGTTGCTGAATATCGCTGCACTTCTATCTACTCTAAACCCTGTAGTTTAACTGGTTTTCTCAACAAGAAAGCTGAAAGGGAAGCTGCCGATTTTCAGCTGATTTTTTTTTTTTTACGATCACGTTCATTCTGTGAAAGGACAGATTGGCGTAAACTTTTCAGTCTAATGAAAGAAGGAAAATACTAATACATATATTCTGAAACACTCATCGTATCCTAGCCTTATTTATAAAGGAAATCTGACGGCCTACTCCAAACTTGACAAGCTTAATTTGATTACTGGTATTATCCCTAACAAAACTATTATAAGAAACCAGAGCTGACCTGTTCTGGGTTTCCTTCTCTGAAGGGCTGCACCATTCCCTGCATTAGCAGAAACTTCTATTCCCAAAAAATAATTCCCCATGCAAAAGTTCTCGCCTCCTTCCCCACTTCCAATGCATTAAACTCTGATTAAGTTGCCCTTCAGAAAAGCCACAAAAGCAGAAACAGAGGTATTGTGCTTCATAGACTGGAAAAATGTGATTTTTCTCACTTCAGTGACTTTTGTGGAGTTGCGCAGTGGAGAAAACATGTTTACAAGCAGAAGAAAACTGGTAGCGCTCTTCTTGCTGCTTTTGGGAGGTTCTGAGTCATCTTGGGTCCTTTCTCCGCTGTAGGACCCAAAGATTCTTTTTGCAACCCATGCAAAATCCTGAAAAGAGTAGAAGTTTGATTCTCCAGAAAAGGAGGCTGAATATGAGACTAAGAAATGCTGCCAAAATAACATTTCATTTGCTAAAGTGAGGAAGAAAATTAGAATTAATAACATTGAGACTTAGGTCTTTGCTGCTAGATTAGGAGCGGAGGAATCATGGGTTCTCCCGTCCCTTTGCAGATGTTGCTCCCTTTGGTGTAGCAAATGCCATTTCCACTTAGAACATTGCAAATATAGAGGGAAGGGAGCTGGGGGTTGGGGGAAGCTGTCTGCAGTGATACAGAGAAAACCTTAAATAGCTTTGGTAGAACTGCTACGTTACGCCTTGCTACGCCAAAGCATTTCCAAGCGAAAGCAAATTATTGACCAGTGTGTCCGGCTAGCGGTGGAAGCTACTAAAAGGCTGTAGAGAAGTGAAAAATGAAAGCCTAAAGAGGCAAAACAGGAGGAGGCAGGTTGAAGCACGAAGATTGTTTATAAAAGATCTGAAGGCCAGAAGGAGCTTGACTGATAACGGTATCTGACCTACCGGATAAATACAGGTAAATAGAGCACCTGAACAGCACCCGAATTTGAACTAGTGCATACCTTTTTGAGAAACACTAAATTTTGTTTTCTTAAGTACAGCAAAGAAAGGCAAATTAATGTAGAAATGAGGGGGGTTGGCAGTACCTAATTTCTGTACAAGAACTGTAACTGCTTGTGGGAAACAAGCCAGCCAAACAGAACGCTATGTGTAGTATGTAGCAGCACTGATAGTTTCTCATTAGCCTTTCAGATGTGAAGATACTGGTTTGAAATTTCTGTCATAATGGAACAGGATTCTCTTTTTTGCTTCTTCTTAAGGCCGTCATATAGAAATGATTGATTAAATTACCCTTCGATCTGAAATACACAGGATTTCCATTTCCTGTTGTTCCCGTGGCAAACTTTAAACCCTTCCCCAAAAAACTCGGGACACAACTGCTGAATTACCTCAGCTATGTGGTCTAGCCAACCCAGGTTCATATCTCTGATGGGACTGAGCGATTCGGAGGTAGATGACTGCAAGGAACATGAACTGTCTTGACCTGGGTAATGATGCTTCTGTTTACTAGTTGCCAAGATTTAATTTGGATTATGCTATGAAGGAGCAGTGGTGGTGGGAGAGGGAAGAGTCTCTCTTTAAAACAAATCCAGGTTGAAACGTGTTGTTAACCAGACGTAGTGCTCAATGTTTTTTGCATCTGCTGAATTTATGTCTCTGTGGTATTTTGTGACAGTTCCATGGGTTAGGTCCTGTGCAAAAATGTATTTCCTTTTTGTTTTGTGGTGTTTCTACTCTTATATTCTGAGAGATTATATATTTAGCCCTCTTTTTTTAATATAGTTGTGTCACATCTTAATTGTTCCTTTTGTAAAAGCAAGACTTTTGAACTTTTGGAGAATTTTTCTGTGCTTCATTGAGCTTTGCCTTTGGAAAAACTGACAGATCAGGTCTCCTTAACCCATCTAATTCTCGGCTGTGAGTTTCCATAGTGGGTGCTGATAATATAAAGCAAACAAAGCAAGCACAGAGTGAATTTTCTTTCTCCTTCCCGCACTGTCCAGCACACCATTCGGTCATTCCTGAGCCAGAGGCTGCTTCTCGACATTGTGTTTAATAGCCACGAATAGATCACCTTTCATTAGTTTATGTAGTCCATTTTGTAACTGTTCATACTTACGGCCTGTACGGCATCATCCAGCCTTGAGTTCCGTTGTGTATTACTACAGAAAAGTACTTTTGCTTATTCTAGACTCGCTGCCCCATTGCTTCATTGTGTTCACCCTTTCATTCTAAGCTCACACCAAATTGTATTTGCTAGTTTCACCTTTTTTTTAAGGTTCTTTTTGAAGTCTAAGTAGCCTGAACTGAGTGAAGAAAGACAGAAGAGGTTGTATAATGAATTTGTATTAATTTCGTTATACTTTCTGTCAGCACTTTCTTCGAGTAAAACAACTGGTATTCTTACTGCAGGTGAACATGAAGCAGGTGTTTTCACTGAGGTGTTACTTTACCCCAGGACTTTAGGTCCACAGCACCTGGTGGTCTTCACTGACGTGGGGAGAAAGAGGAAGGAAGTACAAGTCAGTCGGGAGAGGAGGAACGCAGAAGGCCTCGCTTTGCTACGGGTGGGAAGTAGGTGCTCGCCTGCTCGTTTCTCTTCTCCCTGGAAGTCTACATTTGGCTAACTCTTATCTCTGACAGCATTTGAATCCTTAGATGCCTAAAGGTGCCGGGAAATTGCAGCCTGAGACTGAGGACCGGTTAATCACAGAAGGGGTTCTTGGTCTTGGTGGTGAGTAACAATATAACACAACACGTAGTTTGTAAATCCAGCTAGAAGGGAAAATTATTTTTCTTAAGAATACTGGTGTCCTTGTACTCCAGTACGGTCTTTCACGGGCCTATGGTATTTCTTCATCCTCCTAAGTATTTGTCAAATGTGTCTTGAGTTGCTGTTGAGGCAGTTCAAAACGTTGCTTTCACTTTTCCCCTGCCTGCATTTACCAGTCAGAAAACAGTGCTGCTTAGCTTTCTCCGTCAATCCAAAACTATTCTGTAGCAAGTATATGCAGCTTTTGCAGCACCGGGGATTACGGCTTGAGACCAATCGCTTTCTTCTCATAAGCTGTCAGTGTTTGAGACGTGAGAGAGCAATGCCACGTAACTTCTTGGCTCTAACCCAAGGGCAGTATGATCGGTCTATGATAGCATCCCTGCCATCTTTCCTGTGATAATGCTCCTTGAACAGTCCGCATCTGTGGGAGGGACTGTGTCTCAGTAGTGCAAACTAGAGATGGAGAAGGGCAATTGTCTGAAGGATACCACTAACATAAGAAATTGGCCTTTCCTGGCTCACAGGCAAAATATAGAAGACTCCAAACAAGACTCCTCCCCTGGGTGCAGAACACCAAATGTCAGCTCAAGCAGCATCCCTGGCATTTAATGAGATCCAGTTCCTCAGATAGCAGCGAGATCCTTTGCTGACATCATGAGGCAGTTGTCATGGTTACGAAAGGACCAGCTGCTAAATACAAAGTATCAGAAAGATGAAAACAGAGAAAATCTATGTCCAAGCAGAAAAGGCGCAGAGTAGATGAGATGATTTGGAGGTCAGGGAGAAATAAAGGGAATGGGGACAGCACCTAGGGAATTAAGCAGGAAATAAAAGCAAGAGGAAAGAAAGTTCAAAGGCAGATATCCACAGATGGGTGATCCAGGAGCAGATCCCGTGGGAACTTGATACGCTTATGTCTGTAATTAATAAAAAAAGCTTCAAAAAGAAGTCTGGAAACAATATTCCCTAGCAAAAGTCCCTTTTGGCTTATTGTCTTTGAAGCTTTGCACGTTATATCCTAGGACAGAATGAACTGTGGAAGAGGAAGGTATCTTCTGATACTGAAGGGTGGACGGTGACTTTTCCCCCCAGGATAATCCAGCTAGCGGCATAGGTGAAAAACAGAGCTGAGTATATGACGCGGGAAATTTGCATAGCACACTCCCAGCTGCGTGCCGTCTCCTGTTGTTGACATGTTGGCCAAGCTCTGTTTGAAATCACTGTTTTCCAAGATGTAGCCTCTATGTGCTGTGCCCTAGTTTTCAGGAGGTAAAGATTTAGATGGCCTTTTTTTGTTAAGTTGGTGAAAGCTAATTCAACCTTCTGTTCTGATAAAAAGTAATTAAAAGAGTATCTGAGATAATAAAGTGAGCCTGATAGCCTGATGTGAATTAATATCATCGTGATTCCCTGAGCAAGTGGGCTGGGATCTTCAATTAATTCCTGCAGCAGGATGGGGAATCAGGTTTCCATGGATACTGAGCCAGAAGCAGCACCGGCACTCAGGAAAGGCAAGCTCCGTTTTGCTACAGCTCGCTTCCCAAGGAGGGTTCTCTCTCTCTGTCCGCCCCCCAGCACTCTCTATTCTGTATTTTTAAAGGAAAAGAGGCAAATGGATATTTGAGAAATGGGAAAAAAAGGAAAAAAAAAATACTATCCCCTTACCTAGAAAATTGCGTACAAGAAATGCAAGGGATTTGCACAATTTTAAGCTACAATTAGGAATAAAACAAAGTATATTAAAACTAGGGGAGGAAAAAGGCTGTAGCTTATTGAGCTCCTGACAATCGCTGCGGATGACAGCAAGGCCTTGGGAAGGACAGGTTTATAACCAGGGACGTAGTAAGAGCAAAAAACCTGTTCTAGTGCAGGGCTGTAGGTGGTTTCAACATAGCTGTCGTTCACCCAGGAGATTGCAGCAATGTGTGTATTAGCACTCATGAAAGCAAACTGGAAAAAAAAGTGTTATATCTGCCAATTAAAAATATAATACAGAAAAGCCAAATTATAGTTCTTACTCAGAAGCTAACTGCCTGACATAGTGATACGTGGTGGACTCTCATTAAAAACATGTAAGATAAGTGAGAGGAAGAAAGATATTTGGAGATTATGTGCATTTTTAAATCCCTTTTGATTCAAAGTAGTATCTAGCACTGTATTTTTAATTGCTGTAGAATAGAAATGTGGGAAAACTGACCATCTTATTTACTCCATGTACCAGTCCATTAAATACAGGATGAACACTGGTAACATCCATGAAGAAAGGCAGTATAACTGGGAATGTTTCTGAACAATATAGACTTCAATACTTGATCTGTGACCTGTTGCTCCTACTCAAGAAATCCATAAACTGTGTATTCTTATCCATCTTAATTTAAACTTCCATTAACCTCTCGTACTGACTTATTTAAAATGGTATTTATACATCCTGGCCAGCTCCATATGCAAACACTGCAAAATAAAAAACAGATTTGTTTGGGGAAGAGCCAAAAATGAAGAAAAAATGCTATTTTTAGGAATTGGAAGCAACTATTCTCTAAATAACAGACTTAATCTCTTAGGAAATGCATCCAGGAACTTTAAATGGATTAAAAAATTATTCCTCCTCTTCACTTTTTAGGTATCACAAAAAAGACACAGTATTCCGGTATGGTTAAGACAATTGTTAGCTGGGCCCTGCCCTTGGCACAGCTCCGTGGCTCTCCATGCTTCGGCGTCGTTAGCCACCTCCTCAGAGTGCTCCGGGGCCCAGGCCCAGTTCAGGTCAGGCAGGCAGCCCGGGGACTGGTCTCTCTAACAGTCTGGACAAATCCATCTTATTTTCCTTTAGAGGGAGAGCAGAGGGTGGAGGTGGAAGGAGCACGTACCGACTGCCACGCCACTCGCGCTCCAGAGAGAAGAGGGCCTTGGCCTACGTTATTTGCCGGAGTGACCGGGACTATTGCGGTCACTGCATGGTGTCCTGCAGATCTCTGCTGCCCTTTGCCACCACAGGCTGAGCAGGTTAGAGATCTGCCTTTGAACTGTTCGTGTGCTTTTGCTATGTTTAGTCAATTAAAAAAAATATATATATAGTGATATACTGTGCTATATGTATGCATGCATTGTGCATGATCACATCTACAACACTTGAGCGTGTGCTAGCACGAGATAGGAAGCTGACTAATGGAAAAGAAAATGTACCTGTGCACAAGTAGAAGCAAGAGACCACTTTCAAACACAGGTGCAGAGGGGAGGGTGCCCTGGCTGTGGCTGGGGGCTGCTGTTGTGACGTGGGAGCTGATTAATTGCCTCTGCAGAAGGAGGCAGAATCTCCCTTCAGCACGGTGACATGGTTATCAGCCAGCGTCACCCGAAAAGAAACTCCCACCTCCTGAATTCTTGTTACAGGCTGGAGACAATATGAGATAGATTGCTGTAATAACAACCATTTTTTTTTTTCAAGCTACTTACTATCCAACACTGCAGTGAGAGTGGGAAAAAACCAAACCCATGAGGTTTGAGAATTGTAAGACAAATTGTAAGACAAATCATCAGAGCAATAAGCTGCCGTCCTTGCTATAACATCCCGAGTACGCAGCAGCGGATTGTTTTTGTTCTGGTAGAGAACCACCATAGCAAGAGGGAGAGTATTCTGCCAGGTTAAGCAGAAAAGCTTTCCAGTTAAGAGCTCATAGGTATTTCTGTGATGAATTCCTAGTGTTTTGCTGTCTAACTCCCAAACCTTTTGTTGTCAGGCTGGTTTGCCTCTGTGTTCTTGTGATACCTTGTAAATAACCACAACTTGTAGCACTGTGTGTGCTACAGAAAGTAGGAAATGTCATTTAAAACAGCATTGTCAAATCACTAAATTTGCCGACTGGAGTACTGAAGCCCGTGGCAGAACAAGATTAGGCATGCTCCTCTTTTCTTGTCCCTTCCACTTCAGGCTACAAATTCTTATTGCCCTTGTGCTGCCATTTCCCAGAGACACTTGCCTTAGTGCAAAAGAGAAACAGTCCACAGACAGCACTTAGTTAAAACCACCAAGTAAAGTAGGGTCTTACGTTAATTAAGTCCTTCTTAAGCAATATAAGTAGTGAGGTCTTCTGTCTTACAGCTTTGTGCCTTGGCTGAATCACAGTACTTCAATATTTGCACAAGAGACAGCGATTATCCTCATGCAGCTCCCCTTTGCCTTTCTGTTACGTTATTTAAAAATAAATGCTGCAAACTTGCCTCATATAGGCTTTAATTTAGGAAAGCACTCAAATGCATGCTTCAGTGTGAGCATGTGAATTGATATATTATTAGCCCATGCCCTGACGATGTCAGAATGCAAAAAAACCCATATGACTAATCTTGTACCTAAAATCACACGCATCCAAGGATTCTGCTGTATTGGGGTCCCGCTTTCCAAATGTGGCAACGCAAGGCAGGATTTTTGAAAAGAACGTTTAATTAGGTAGGCTTATAACAGTGCTTGGCTACGTAACGATGTAGCTAGGACAGGATTAAGTTTGGACAGATGCAATCTAGGCGTAGCATCCGAACTGTTCATGGGGCCTTGCTCACAGGGACAGCTTGGTGTCACTGGGGGCAATTCAGCCCACTGGCAATAGGGAGTGCCCGCAGCCAGCAGCACATCAAACTGTTTCTTACTCAGCTATTCGTAACGTTGCTAAAAGTTCAGTCATAACCTGGCAAAATACTTACATCTTCACCTTTGCTGCTAACAGCTGAATTTATGAATAAGTAGGGCCATGTTTTCTTGTTTCTCTAATCATTTTGTGAAATTTTCATGCCTATTTTTTTCACACCACACCATTATTTTTTAATAGGTGGTTAGACTATTATGTTTTGATTACTGTCTTAATACAAAGGACCACCATTTTTCCCTATCTACATAGTAAAGAGATCTGTAAAGCTGCTTGACAGTAGCTCCTTTTGGAGGGTGGCCTGAGCTTACTGCTTGCTTTTAGTCATTTCAGGTCTTTATTGAGCTTGTTAGCTTCACGTTAAGTCAGATGAAAGCAATGCCTTTTACAAACAACTCCTGGAAAGGACCTTTAAGTTGCATTGGCTAGGCATCTCAAAGTGGAGGGAAACACAGTCATTGTGAGGCAAAGCTGCAAATGTAAAATACTTCTTATTCACCTCAAACATTCTGCTGTGGACTACAGCTCTTGCTCCAAAAGCTGTCTGTTCAAATGGAATTGTAAAAATCATCCTCATTATTTCATTTATTTGTACTAGACTAGTATCTAGAAGCCATTGAACTCAAAAGACTTTCTGCATATCTTAAAACAAGATATTCAGCTGCTGAATGGAACTATTAACGTGAAGGAACCGGGCTGAGAGGGAAATGACAAAGGTGATTCTTAGGATGACCAGATTCCTACCCTACACGGTTATCACAAACCGGTACTACCCAACACTTTATTTTGTTGTTGTTGATCAGTACAACAGTAACAGCAGCTGTGTAACCACGAGGTTAAACCTGAAAGATGGTTTCTGCTCTGAGAAACATGCAACTAAGAAATTACCAGCAGTGTCTAGTGACCA